>NC_080049.1:14313025-14540525 GCF_026212465.1 Amaranthus tricolor
ATAATAGAAAGTAAGAATATGTAGTTCTACAAACATATAAATTTTGTTACTTAAGGGATTCAAGTAAAATTATGGGACTTAACTAAGTATGTTGCTCAACATAATAAGTATACTCCAAATATGTTAAAATCATCACAAGTATTAGTCTAATAACTCTAACTAGGAAAATTTAAGTGCATGTTAGAAATCCAAAATTATTATTGATTTTTGGATGAATGCAATATGTTTAGTTGAAGAGTTGGAGTTGAAACTTGAAGGGTAAGGACCGAAGTTAGAACCACTTCTAAGAACGCGTAGGAGCTTACGGAATAATTATATAAGCTTGGAGTCGAGGTATGTCACATGGGGTGATTTTTAAAGAATTTAAGAACAAGTTGGGAAAGTTTGTGTATAAACTTGTTTTTTTTAAAAAAAAAATAAAATTCCCAAACAGAAGTTCTTAAATCTTGAAAAATGATGTCAAAATGGTAAATTTGAGTATGGAATAATTTATTACATGTATTATTATTGTGGGCATCATGCATGTTGATTTTTTTTTAAATTATTGTATGTTTGAAGGCATGTTTAACACTACTTTGTGAAGTTATTGTGATGGAAATGATTATATGAATTCGAAAATATTTGAAATTCATTTTAAAAGAAATTTTCAGTAGCTATATGTTAAGAAAATTTCTTGGATACTTTTTGTTGAGATTATTCGTTAAATTGATATTTTAATGGATTTTAAGGTGTTAAATACTCTTATTATAAAACATGGTATTAGATGAACTCTTCATCATCAAAAATAGTTAATAAAAACATATTATAATGTCTCCAACAAGATTTGGCCAGAATATATTTAGTTTGAAATTTTTTATGATTTTTGAATAATCGTTAAATTGTTTAACGGTAAATTGTAAAATGGTAAAATATAAAATAATTGCCAAAAAAAGACATATAGACTTGGAAGTTTTATCACATATTCATATGGACAGTAGGTAAAATTGGTAAAAGTTTCGGAAGGTTTCGTTGACATTTAAGGACCTTAATAATTTTTACTCGGTTATTAATAATCGGTAAGTTTGAAAACGGTAAAATAAAAAATAAATACTAAATGACGTCTTTTGGACATGAAAATTTTATGAGACACTTATATAAAAAGTAGATACATGTTCAAAAATTTATATGAATTTTCGTGACCATATATAGACTTAAATAAGTTTTATTCGGTTTATCAGTAAAATAACAATATTAATTATTAAAAATACCCCACATGATTTTTAATGGTTATTTAAAATTTTATACCCCTTAAAATAGCTTCTGGAATATCATATAGTTTTTATAATATTTTATTCGAACTCAAATAATTTTAAACCTATTTTATTTTATTTATCGATAAAATGTCTATACAAAATAATAAAACATCATACATGATTTTTATAAGTACAAATGACCTAATAAACATGTTATATGACTTCTGGAACTTTGGTATGATTTTATAAAATAAATTATTAATTATTTACTAATTTATCAAATTAATAGAAAATGTTTATTTAATAAAAAGTGTAATATTGTTAATTAAATTTGGGTAAAAATAGACCTATATAAAAAAATTTATAATTATATTAATAATCTACTGCCTCATAGTATAAATTAAGTTTAAATTAGATGGTTTATAAATTTTACGGATTTAAGACACTATTTAAATAACGGTAAATACCCAAATTGTCGAAAATAATTATAAGATCGTTATAAATTCGCATAACCAATTATAGTCTGATGGGACAACCTTAAATTCATTTTAAATAAGGTATTATAATGACTTGATTAATTCGGGCCTTGTTGGAGAATTAAAATGTACTTTGTAAATCAATTATCGATTTTATTACCGGCAAAACTATCTCGTATTTAAGAAAATAGTGTTTTATGAAATCTTCTATCGTAATGATTTATAGACTTATGAATCATATTCTAGTTGTTTTGAATGAATTTCAAAACCCTTTTAAGTTATATTTACTTTGAGAAGGATTGAAATGAAACATTTTAGTGGTTTCCTTAAAAAAAATTGTATTGAACTTTAATTACTTTTTGTTACGATGCATTTCCATACATGCTAGTGATGCCCCAATATAATACAAAGGTTATGTTTAATGATACGATTATGCTAAGCATGTTTTATCCATATGGGAAATATTATGATTTGATTTTGCTAAGTTGCAAATAATATGTGCAAATAAAAGATGTTTATCATATGGAAAAAGTTAATATTTTTGACTTTCAAATGCTATTAAAATTACAAGATATATATTATGTACAAAAAAATGTTTTAGCCTGCGGGTACATATGCCACAGCAAATGTTGTGTGCATGATTAAATGACTCACCAATGCTGAGCGCATATTGTTCACAATACCATTGTGTTACATTTGCCGGACATGTCGCGGACGGTAGACCGACTACCAAACGAGTCACAGGATGACTCACAGAGTACCCATTGTAAACTTATGATATGAGTTTGAAATTGATTTGGATCTATTGAGATCTTATGATTTATGATGAAAAATGAGAATTTGAAATTACTATAGAGCCATTGAACTGGATTTGAATCATCATATGATTTATCAAATGAAAAAGCATATTTCAAAATGAATTTACTCAAAAAAAAAAGATTTTAATAACTTGTTTGACGGACACCAGTGTGTTTATACTCAGCCTTTTTGCTGATACTATGCTTTGTATGTTTTTCCAATGGTTTTGTTTTTGGAGTAAACCCCTATGGCACCTCGACGGAGAATGGATATGCGAGCGGAAGTTGAACCCGAGTTGGAGTATGACTCCCCTTTTGTTTAGATCTCTTTATTGTATTTGAGAGACTATTAGTTTAGATTTAGACTATTTTAAGGATGTAATTTGAACTTTGGACTTATTTCGATTTGGTTGTAATTTTTCTATATTTTGGACAGTTAAGACTTCCGTTATATTGCTTTGGTTTGGTTCAAGTATTATACTTGAATATTGGTTTGACCTTTAAGTAACCCCTTAATTGTGTTGGCAAAAGTAAGCTTCCGCTTGATTAATACAAAATTCCATTTAGTGTTTGCCTTCAAAATTCGAGGCGGTTACATTGTTTCTGATCTGTTGATGGTCATATTGTTCTGTTTCTGATATAGGTAATGTTGTAAATGGTTAAAATCGAATTATGCTATTTTTCTTTCTTAATTTTGGAGAATTAACAAAGGACACTGATATATATTTTTATGGTGAAGTCCCTTTCTTTGATTATTGTGCAGATTCTTGTTTCTTCAAATTGGTTGAAACTACTTTTTCAGAGATTTAGGGTTCCTTTCAGTTCGGAGATTAAGGTCAAATTTAGGGTTTTTTAAGTCATTTTTGTAACAAATTGGGTCTTTCTATTGCACTTATTCTTGCTTCATCATGTTGGTTGAAACTACTTCTTCAGAGATTTAGGGTTCTTTTCAATTTGAAGTTTAAGGTCAGATTTAGGGTTTTTAAAGTCATTTTTGTAACGAATTGGGTCTTTATGTTGCACTTATTCTTGCTTCCTCATGTTGATTGAAACTACTTTTTTAGAGATTTAGGCAAAACTCAATTTCATAATTTTAATCCCCCAAAAGTTCAAATAAAACCAAAATAAAACTCAATCTCAACGCTACTATTAGTGTTCTTTTTGTCTGTTGTTCCCATCTTCTTACTTTTCTCTTCTCCCTACTTTTTCCCATCTTCTTGCTTCCCTCTTAATTGGTTCATCTTCAATTCCTCACTTCAAATGGAAATTATCGGTCCTCAATTTTATTTTTCTGCTGATTTGTGTTGATTTTCCTAGTGAATCTGCGAATTTTCCTAGTCAGTTAATTTACTTACAAGTACCATATACAATATATTGAAGAAAAAGAAATCTAACAAGCTCATATAGACACCTAAAGAAGTGGAAAAAAAAATAAATGAAAGTGTTGATAGATGGAAAACAAAGATTTGTATTTTAACAGCGAAATTGGATGAACGACTTGATAGAAAAGCAAAATTTACTTATAATAATGCTATTTGTTAAACAACTCAAGCATCTGTATTTTTCAAATTTACCGGATATATGACCATTCACAATGATTCAACTAAGTCTAATTTAGCAAAAATAGACATTATTTTCAACTTGAACATGGTCATATACATAATACATCATACATCTAAGCAGCAGTTCTTCTAACAATTAAAGTTTTATCGTCCATTTTCAAGCCATTGAAGGCATCACAGGCAATATCAGTCACCGATGGATCCTGCACGTTTAAGACATAAAAAGAATAAGAAAATTATATGGCCAATGGCATAAGGACACATAACAAATGATTGGTAGCACCGCAAATGAAAATTATTGTCCAAAACTGAAATTCTACAGATGAATGAACTATATACTTCGACTACAAGCCTGATAAACACAAAAACCATAGCCTTTAGAATTCCCTGTGTCTCTATCCTTCACAAGTTCAAATGCCTTCAATGGTATATGATAAAACACATACCAAAAAATAGAAATCAGCAAGCAGTTGAAGATCTTAAGTAACGGATACAATCATCCAATAATACATACCCAAATTATTACAGCAGCTCTCCCATCTGCTCTTCATTAAAATAGTAAGGTATCCCAGCAACAGCACTGACACACATTTCAAAATCAATAGGATTAGGAAAGAAAAACAATGCTAAATGAAGCCAACTTTCCTAAAGGTTGGTCCAAAAATTAAGGATGTATAAACAAAAAAAATTATTAAATGTACAGGACAAACTCCTTACTCGTGAATTCTTTGATAAGCACTTGCCTTTTTTCGTAATCTAGCATACGTGATTTAGGTTCACACAACCATTTAAAGAATCTGAAGACGACAATCCTACCTCAAACATCCATATAAATTGCTTGATAGCATCAGTCGTTCCTTGGAACCAGTTCTTTCTGGTTTCTCCTTGTGTTTGTGTAGCTGCCAAAACCTATTAACCAAAGATCATAGGACATTATACCCAATATGATCAAAATCGACATATTTTATATATCTGTTGATGTTTTCATATGATTCGATAATGCAAAGCCTCATTCCGTACACTGCATCAGAACTTTACCTTGACAAGTCCATCTCCAAAGTTGATACCATTCTCTTGTTAAGTACGGTACATGTGACGATTAAGAGAAGCAGAATTGAATTGAGTTAATATGAATATCTTGCTTATACCATTGTTGATTTAGTTACTCATATGAATAGCAATAGGCCAGTAGCATGCTCCAACAGGAACCTGTATCATTAAGCACTCAATTAAATACATACTTCATACTAAACAGATTATATGCAGTAATGTAAGAGAACTCAATTTATTAGCATCAAGCGAACAAATTACATTTCTTTACAAAGCAACAGTGACAATGCCAACAATACTGTAGTTCCCATTTCAGAAATCCTATATGCATTAACATTACAAATTTGTAATGACAACCTTAAATAGAAATTATTATTGCAAATTTGCCATCTTATAATGCGTACAAGTGAAAGTTTCTAAACCAACCAAAGAGATATTCAGATTCATTATGAGTTTACGACTTACAATTTTGAGCAATAAGACCCTTCTCATGGACTACATCCCCTGGAAAACAAAAAAGTTCAGAAACACAGATTCAGCAGCCATACTATGGTGTAAACATGAGCAAACATGCCATCTTTCAGTACCCCAATTCTGCAACCTCCGATGCTTGAGTGTTATCCACTTTGAAACAGGTGCTTGATAGACCTATGAAGACAGCACAGAGGTGGAAAAAGTTAGCGTTTTGCTTTAGGTGAAGCAATACAACAAAAGTCAGTAGGCGGAGACACTACATGACTACACTAAAAGACAAGTATGGCTTCGAAGCAAAGTCTTTGTAGTTCCTACCTGCAACATCTGTTGCGTTGCAGCAGGTGTTTCACTGCAATATAAGACTAAGCTCCATTAAAATCATTAGCCAATCAGCAACCAATAAGTACATCCGTAACATGGCGCAAGCTATAATTATAATTGTTTCATTACCCTAATAACATAATGGCTATAACCTAAACGGTATTTGGAGAATAAGATGTATGCAACTATACACTTGTTAATGATTTTAACACTGTTTTTGATTAATTATAACAAACGCCATCATAACTTCACGTTATATGAAAATAAAGTAACCAGAAACAAAAATAACTTCTTGAATCAGAGGACATGAGTGACATACTTCCCCCATAGCTCATGAATGATCTGAGCAACTGATTTAGCAACAATTTCCTTCTTAGGCTTTAAAACAATACCAAAATCTTCAAAATTTGACCTCAGCTGTACTCCCCCTCAAGGGCAGGCAATGCAGCTTCACACTTATTTACAGGCAGATACCTAAAAGACAATGCATGGTTATGAATTAACAACCAGTGAAAACATTAGTGTGTAATCAATAGTTGCAAGTAAAAAAAATTAGGGATTTACTTTTCGGGTTAATTTCTTCCACTGCCTGAGCCATTTCTTTCTCACGCTCTCGAATAAATTCCTTGATTCTGACTCTGTGTTTGTTTGCCCAATTCCTCTCCCGAATGTGACCGGAAAGATCCTCGCCAAGGTTATTGAGTACTATAAGAAGCATGTTAAGGCTGCTGCTTCCAAATCCTCTGCTGAAGATCGATCTTCGAAGAGTGATACTAAGAAGTATTTGTTACAACAATTAGCATATCTGCAAATGCAAATGGATTCTCTACAACATAGCAACAGCTAGCTTGATACATAATCAACATATCTATAAATAGTAATACATAAATCACAAGCATATCGAGTTCTAGGCAACACACGAACGTTTTGCAATATGTAACAACGTACTACTTTGCTGATAGGGAAATAAATGGAGACAAGACATTTCTGCAGTAAGGCAGCAATTAAATTAGAGATTTCTATTCAATACTCAATAGTTCCAATCTTGAATAGCTCAGGTAATGCTAAAACTACACGAAAGAAATCCTCGTATAAAATCTGAAAAAATTTAACAAAGTCGGTATAATCATATTAAAACCTTTAATATACAATTACAACTAAGTCGGTATAATGTTGAATAGCTAGCTGTTTGATGTACCTTGGTTTTTGAAGGTTTTTGTTTATTGTAATCCATAGCTGAAATCTTTATGGTTTCATAAACTGGTTCATGGTAGTTTTCTATAGCACGATAAGTTGGTTGGCTACCTGTTCTAAGGCCTCAGTTTAATTGCGGATTTGCAGTTCTGCTAAAGTGTTGGAAGTTTGTAACGTGTTACTTTAACCTGTTTACTACAGAAAATTAAGCAGACCAGTACATATATTGGTTACTTGTGCTCACTTTTATGCCATTGTGCTTTCCTTTTACGTAAGTCTGATAAGTGAAGTGCCACAGGATTGATTCACTTATGGTGCTGCCCTCTTTATGTGGCTCACAAGATGCATATAAGATTTTGTCCTTGTTCCCATCTGTATAGTCAGCACTTAAGGTGATATCCCAACCACTTTCTTTACTTCTCATCTGCACATTTCTTATCTTTTTATATCATCCACAAACTAATCCTTTAACATTTGTGCCAATCCTTTGAATAGCAAACTCAGAAAGGCAAAGGAGTAATGTATAATCGTTATAATAAAAGAAGGTTGAGAAGGTCAATTCCTCTAATCATGGCAACCAAACATCTGAATACCTTTTAAGAGAAACTACACATTAAAAATTACCTGTAAGGATCACATCTCCTTCAAGAAGAGTGATAAAGGAGCTTATATGGCTGATGAGATATGGGATTGAGAACATCATATCTTTTGTTGATCCCTTCTGCTTTGTTTCTCTAATTTACCTGTCATGCAAAGTGGTTTAGATTTTTATTACATTATCATAACTATAACAAAATAGGATTTTAAACAGACCTTCAGCCACAGACCTTCAGCCACAGATCCAAGTTGTGAGGATCAGATTAGGGAATCGTAAATTCGTTAAACTTTTTCCATACAATCCAAGATGTTCTGTATTAGACAATTCTGCGTATCAAGTAGCTAAGTGCTGACTATCTAAGAATTAGAAAACTTTTTTCGTATATTTTGTGCCTTAACTAAGAGCTGTCAGGGCTAGTAGAAGAAATACAAGTTAAGGGCAAGCATGCGCATTTCACCTTAATTGATGCTTGGAGTTCCCTTGCTGTCATATCAATTCCCAAAGCATAACCTGGAAATCAACACTACTGTATTAAATTTACTTCAAAAACAAGAACGAGCATTGTGCTAGGTATCATACTATAAAGAAGAGCTCAGGGGAAAGCAGAAAAATTTGTTGAACAGATCAAGTATACTTGTATAATATAGAAATCCTGAAGTAAAATCCTCACCAAACATAATTGATAAATTCTATGCATTCTTGAACCATTAGTTAAAAGCAGGGTAGAGAATATTATCCTAATCCATAATCTGACTCTATCAGTAGATTTAATGTGGTTGGAGAGAATCATGATTTCATTTGAGTAAAAGTCAGGAAAGCACCTAGAGCTAGAGGAACATACAAATATGATTTCACAATATTGCACATAATCAAGGTAAAGGTTGAGATTTTTAGGTTGGTCCAGTGGTTGGTTTTCCCTTCCACCATAACGGCATGGGTATTATTCCCACCTCCACTTACAGCAACATCAAATCCCTTTCCCCTCTTTCGCGTAGAGGATAATCCTTACCTCGAAATAAAAACAAGGTGGAGGTCAAGCCTATTGATTATTCTACCACCTTCAAAAACATACAGTAATACAGATCTAAGTCCTCATGGAGACATTGAATTGGAGAATGAGGGTAAAATCTAAAACCCTGGAAACTTCAAGCCTCAATCTTACCTTGCCCCATAAATGAAAATAATTTTTTCTAAATGATAATCACTCAACATTATGTCAAACATAAATGTATCCCACAACAATGTCAAAGTCTCAAACTGCATATCATGGGACAGCCCTGGAAAGGCACTAATTATATATTAGATATCTGAATTTCCTTTAGCCATGATCAAACATTAAGCTAAGAAGTATTGACAAGAATGGCTATTCATCAATTATAGGCAAGGGTCTAATCATCTCGTGAACACAATGGGAAAAGGATCCATTTCATCAACTTTTTATAGTATTTGTATTGTACAGATTTCACTATTTACAGATATGGAAGGGTGCATCTTTGATTATTCTTAGTGTTTTGTGTTTTGATGTTGCACATGTCTGAAATATATTTAAAGCTTATGTGCTTAAGTTAAAGGAGTATTTAATGTCCATATATTAGTCTTTTTCAATTCATTTTTGGTACTATGACAACTTTATTCTCGTTCTTTTGGTCTTTTTGATTCAAACTTTCAGTATATAAGCAGTTTCATATACACCACGCAGCTTCTCAATTACTTGAGCATCCAAATATGCATCGCAAACGAAACACCAAATCGACAAGTCACTTCCCCACCAAAACAAAAGCAAAATCATCAGAAAGATTGTTCAAGTATTACCAATTTTGAATAATAACAGACCATTTGGTTAACAATATTAAATAGTGGTAATGAAAATAAGTTTTACTTTTCATTTTCCTAAAAAGTGACATCATTCTTATGGTAACGATGCTCCTACACTCAAACATGCATTCTTCGTAATTTTCCATTACCAATTAATACCAACCTTTCAAGTGATAATGGATGAGGATTGAGAATAAATTTTGTGAAAACAACGAACAATTAGAGTAGGACAAACATGATCATAATTCTTGTCAACTAGTTTTTCGAACTAAATTCCATTAAATTTTCATTACCAGTCTCACCATCTAATAATATCAAAAACCAAGTTTGCATTAAGAAGTAATGGGATAAGTCCCTCCAAGAACCCATATTATGAGACTTGCTATCTTTATCTTCATAAGAGAGAATGAACTAAATGATTATTCAAGCAAAAGTGGACTTGGATGCACAAAATTTCAAATGCATAACTTGATGCTTGAAGGAAACTAAAAACGTTAAAGATGTACCTGTAGCTAAGTGCTAAACAGTGGCCTTTTTGCTGATAATGCTCAAGCATGTGCTTATTTCTGTGTAGACATTGACAATTGGTACAATTGAGGAGCAAAGAATGTGGAGTTACCAAGTAAAAAAGCTAGTTTATTTATGCTCATTCATACTTGTGGACTATGATAGTTACTCTTTAGGGTGTCCTGAGGTTGTTGCAGTCACTGCATTATTGATGCGTTTGGTTATCACCTTTGCTGACTCAAGGAGCTGGAAGTGCATATCTGATGAAAAACGCGAGGATGCAGATAGAACAGTGAAGGATTTGATTAGAAAAATTAAAAATTTCATGCTGTCAAAGGTTCCAACTTCCAACCAAGATAAATTATAATTCAAATAGACATTTCAAGCACACAATTATCAGCTTAGACAATAAATTTTGAAAAGTATATCTTATAACAGATTCACGGGCAAATTAAATCCAAAAGTAGTCGTTAATCAGATAAAACAACCTTCGATAGATTGTTTTTTTTTTTCCTTCAAGATATGCATTAACTGCAAATTGTCAAAAATATCAGTTTAAGACAAATGGTTTAGTAATGGAAGTATATACTGAAATAACACACTGAAAGAGTATTTATTCTTATTTTCTAACACATACAGAAGTTAAGATGAGTTTTAGCATGTGGAGATAACAATAATGGGTAAGCTCAAAGAACAATCAAAACTTATGATCATATCAGTACACAGTGTACTTCCTTTGTTTCAGAATGCTACCAAAGTTTGATTATTTCTCCAAATATTTGTACACTTATCAACTTATACTCAATAGAAGTGGTATCAAATAAATAATTAAGTGAATGCAAAGAATTAAACAGCACAAGTAAATGATGAAATGAGAAAAACCTGCAACATCAAGACCATCATAAACACCACGATGAACAGCAGGCAGCTATTTGCTCGTGGGAAATCAAAGAAATCAATTTATGAGACCTACACCAACTTTTGGATCTGAAATAATCAATTACTATCATGAATAAATACCAATAGTACAGTCAATTATCTCGCTGCCTGTTAAAAACTCTGCCACTTCAGAAAAAAAACACAGTAACTGCTCATCAGTAAGAACAAAATCCATGGAAGAAAACGAAAATACAAGAAACAATACAGTCAATTATCTTGCAAACAATCAAAAACAAAAATATCAAACTTTCAAACTCGACTAAACAAAGAATGTATCTAATCGTAGAAGATATCATCTAATCATCATCAAACAAATGTGAGATTTTCAAAGCATGATCATTGACATAATCGAGGAATAAGACAACAAGAGTGGAAAGCACAATCAATGCAAACCCAAAAGATCAGTAACACAAGCAAAAAATAACAAAAAAAAAGAACAAAGAAGACATGATTACTAAAATTTAGCTATAACTAAAAAGAATTAGAATCAAAATTCATATTTTGGCTATGAATTAGAATTGGTTTAGTGTATTATATAAGCAACCTACATGCAAAAACACAATAGAAAAAGGCAACTCATATGCAATCCATGACATGTGTAACCTCTAATGAAGATGACTAAGCAAAAACACTAACCTACATGCAAAAACACAATTAAAAAACCAACCTATATGCAATCCGCCATATGTGTGTAACACCAAAGATGAAGTGAAAGATGACCAAGCAAAAACACTATTCATTTCCAAAATGTGAATGGTGAAGAAGCCTTACACTTTTTATTTATTTATGACTTTTTGCCTAGTTTTTTTGTTGGCTTTTGACTTTTGGGTTATTGATTAGTCAAACTATTATCTATTATTTATTATTAATATTATTAATATTAATTAATATTAATATTAATACATATTAATTAATATTAATATTATGAATATTAATAGATGGAAATCTTGTATTCTAATGTATTTTGTTTTGTGCATTTTATAAGTAATAAATAGAAATCAAAAACAAGAAATATGGAGAAACAAGGACAAATTACAAGAAATTAGAAGACTTATAAACCCATATCAAATCAAATCAAAAAAAACCAAACACAATTACTGATTTTGTTGAATTAAATGGCAGAACTTGAGATGTAAGGAAGAAACTGAGAGAGAAAAGGAAAAATTGAGAAAATGAGAAAGGAAGAAATTAAGAGTGAACGTGAACAAATGGGAAAATGAGAGAAAATTCAAAATACCTGATGAAGTGGCATAGGACGTGGCAGTCCAGTGGCAAAAGAATTATTCATCAACCATGGATGAATAGTGTTCATCCCGTAATAATAAGCCCGCATTTCATTTTGCAAGACTCGTCCTGACCCGTTTCGTTTTAATTCCGACCCAACCTTTATCCGCCCCAATGTACAAGCCTACTTGCTGCCAAATTTTTGTTTGTTGTCTACTAGATTATCGTAAGTACATTGAGATCAATTATTGAAAGATGCAAATAATGATATTGAATTTGTTTGTCTTACTTTATAGAATTAATTTGATTTGAGGGTAAAATTTCTTACCAACTTCAGGCGAATAGAGTTAGTGTTCATGATAAAATTTTGCATTTTGTGAGTTTTGTTTTTCTTTTATGTTTGTTTAGGGTTGATTTTTAATTTATTTGTAAGTTTTGCTATATTAGATTAATGTCATTTTAGGGATTTAGGGTTCTAACTAATAAAGCTTAAGTTTTCTAATTAAATAATTCACTTTTGTCCTTCTTCAACATTCTTTTCTTTAATCTGATATTCAATTTCTTAAATCAATAAATTTTAGCACCTTGGACAAACTGATTTTAATGTAACATCCTCAGAATAGGCCGAACTTTTGACACACCCTTTATGAAAAACATGAGCCAAAACCTACTAATGAGAGTGTTACCGCCACATCTATATTTCTAATAAAATAAATATAAGGCTTAACGACTAAGAAATAACTTAATAACTTTATATCACACAAAGGGTCTTACAACATAAGAAAAGACTGAAACGTAATCTGTATCCATATAAAATTTAAACAACTAAAAAAAATTTAAACTGAAATACGACTCTAATAAAAGCTATATTTCTAAATGATCCTCACTCCACGATTCCCACGCAATCAATAACCTGCAACATAAGAATGCAAAAAACAAGGGAAAAACTCCCAAAATCAGAAAATTGAGTAATTCCAATTCCATCCCATGAAACGATTAAATTCGAAAATGATTTAAGAAAATAAAATATAATCAAATTGAAGATAATTTTAGAAAATAATATATAGCTGAGTTTAAAAGAAAAAAAATATATATAATATCACATAAACCAATTTATTAATTTGATATTTAATAATGGCAACCACATAATCAATTTTTAATTTGAGGGAACGAGAACGCCAATAAGCCGAGGCTTTACCCCTATACCTACTTCATCAAGAGGTCATCACCCCAAATAATTAAAGGGCAGCAGAGTGGTCTCAGGGAACCCTAGTGTGCACAACCCTTCTACTTGGGTCACAACAAATAGAAGGAAGACCAAACATCGTATCGAGTATCAGAAATAATAATACCTGTCGGTAGCTATACTAACCAAACAGGACAACCTGTTCATCACCCTTATACTTGGATCACAACAAATATAAGAGCTTCATTTTCCTCGTGTTACACTTTACGTGATTTAATAAATATTTTAATAATTAGTCGCGAGCACACAAACATATAATCAAACATATATTATACAATTTATTTTATGATACATAGGTTTTCCCAAGAAAAATATATCTCAAGAATATTCTATTGCAATATTAATATCATAATATATTCTCCCAAATTCAATCGCTTTTAAAATCATTATTAAAATAATAATATAACTCTCATCAAAATAATATTATAAATATTTCTCTTTCAACTAAATCGTATCAAATTTCGTTATCAAAATAATAATATAAATTTCATCAAAATGGTAACTATAAATTCAAGTTTGATAAAATAATAGTAATATAATTTGAGAATATATAAAACATAACATCAAATAAAATAATGTCATATAAAATCATGCATCCTATTAAACACATTAATTATCACTTAGCACATAATACTAACGGGATAATCCTAATTAGATGGACATTGAGAATTACCTTGTCACGCGATCCTAGACAATGTACGCTCCTAATAATCTCTGTCTACGAATCCGCTGTCTACACGTGAAAATAATATATCTCAATTTAATACCCCGATCAACCCATCGAAATAAATAAATTAAAAGACTCATTTTCCTTTTATATACTTTATTTAAAAAGCATAATTTTAAACATGTAATTTAGAACCGTAAGAGTTAAAATAAAAGAAAAGAAAAAAAAAAGGAATCATAATTATTATAAAAAAAAGAGAAAGGTGGGTTTTGTCCAGGATACCCACGAAAAGAAATAAGAGAGGGAAGGAAGAGAGAGAAGGAGCAAGGGAGAAGGAAGAAGGAGAAGGTGCCGGCCGACGGTGGCTCCGGTGGCCGCCGTCGCACACCGGTGGTATCCCGGTGACTGCCGTATCGCCGGAAAACTAAGTTCAGAAATAATTTTTTTTTATCAAATACAAAATGTGTAATTTGGATTGAAATTGGTAGAACAATATTATAAAGTAATTAAATTACATACCTTTGATATCAAAATCTTGCCTTTTCTTGATTAAATTTTAAGCAATTGGAGGATGGAGGAAGTAGTTTGTAGGAGAAAAAGGAAGTGTGAGTAATAATGTGAATGACTTAAGGGTAATTGATTTAATTTATAATAGGTAAGTGAGGTTAGTTATAAGATTTAGAGGGAGAAGTGGGAAGTTATTTGTTAATGGGGAGTTATATATTTATTTATTTTTTATTATTATTAAAATTTCTGAAATTTATTTATTTATTTATTATTATTATTATTTAAAAAAAAAAAAGAAAACGAATGTTACGTACACTCCCCTTAAAACAAAAGTTCGTCTTTGAACTTAAAGTTAACTACTGAAGTTTTAAAAGAAAAAGAAGATTGGACGGTTTTGATAGACTCGCATCACCCCCCTATTTTAAAAAGTTTCGTCCTCGAAACTCAACGTACCTGTTCGAAAAGTTTGGAGTATCGCTTTCTCATGTCAACTTCGGTTTCCCATGTGGCTTCTTCGGTTTGTTGGTTCGTCCATAATATCTTGACCAACTTAATTTCCTTGTTCCGGGTACATCTTGTTTTGGTATCAAGGATTTTTATTGGCTTTTCTTCAAAGGTAAGGGACTTATCAAGTTCAATGGTTTCAGGTTGTATGATTTGGGAAGAGTCATGGACATATTTTCGGAGTTGGGATACATGGAAGACATTATGAACTTTGGCTAGGTTCATAGATAGGGCTAATCTATAGGCTACTTCCCCAATTCGTTCCAATACTTCATAAGGACCTATAAAACGAGAACTCAATTTATCCTTCCTACCAAATCTTGACACCCTTGGTTGGTGACACTTTGAGCAAAACTTTTTCACCTACTTCAAACTCTAATGCCCTCCTCCTTTTGTCTGCATACGACTTCTGACGATCTTGCGCTCCCCTCATACGTTCTCGGATCATCCTTACCTTCTTTGTAGTCTCCTCAATCATTTCTGGTCATAATCTTAACGACTCATTAACATCATTCCAACATATAGGACTCCTACACTTTCTCCCATATAGGGCCTCGTAAGGAGCCATTCCTATGCTAGAATGAAAACTATTATTATAAGAGAACTCTACATACGTCAAATTATCCTCCTAAGATCCACCAAAATCCATAACACATGCTCTTAACAAATCTTCGAGAGTCTGAATCATTCTCTCTGTTTGACCATCTGTTGCTGGATGAAATGCAGTACTAAACTTTAGTATCGTGCCTACTGCTTCTTGTAGCATCTTTCAAAATTTGGACAGAAATCTCAAATCTCTATCCGATACAATGTCCTTAGGCACACCATGCAATCTCACTACCTCTTGAAAATACGCATCTGTCATCTGTTGCATTGTCCAAGTATTCTTCATCGTTATAAATCTTGCTGTTTTTGTTAATCGATCCACTATCACGCATATGGCATTCTTCCCTGTTTTTGACTTTGGCGATCCTACTACAAAGTCCATTGAAATCGACTCCTATTTCCATCCAGGTACTTCTAATGCTTTCAATTTTCCCCCCGGCTTCATATGTTGAATTTTCACCTTCTGACACGTTAGACACTTCGCCACAAAGCCTGCAACTTCACGCTTCATGTTGGGCTTCAGTCACCACCAGGATATATTGAGTATGGGGAATTATGGGCTTCAGTCATAATCTTAGTCTTAAGCTCCTCGTCATGCGGTATGCACCATCTTCCTTTATACTTTATTACACCATTTTCATCACTTTGGAACTTAGGTGCTTGACCATTCTCCTTCAACTTCTTCAATTTAGTTAACCAGTTATCCGTAACTTGCTTCACTCTAATTTCCTCAAAAATATCAGATTCAATCGTCATTCCATTCAATTGAGCACCCACATATCCATACTCTACCACTTCAAGTTCATCCTACGAATCTCTTCACACAACTAATCTGCTAAAATTAATGCATTCATTGTATGACTTGACTTCCTACTCAGAGCATTAGCTACCTGGTTTGCCTTTCCCTCACAATACTTCAAGTCCAGATCATAATCCTTAATGAGTTCTAACCATCGTCTTTGTCTCATATTCAACTCCTTTTGAGTGTACAAGAATCTCAAACCCTTGTGATCAGTATAAATCTTGCACGTTACTCCAAATAAATAATGTCTCAAAATTTTCAATGCAAAGACTACAGCTCCCAATTCTAAGTCATGTGTGGGGTAATTCTTCTCATGCGGGTTAAGTTGTCATGAAGCATATGCTACTACTTTCCCATCTTGCATCAACACACAACCTAGTCCATTCTTAGATGCGTCTGTATAAACCTCATATTCTCCACTTTCATTTGATAAGGTCAGCACAGGAGCAGAAGTAAGCCTTGATTTCAACTCTTGGAATGCGGTTTCACACTTCTCATCCCATTGAAACTTAGTGGTCTTGTTCATCAAACTAGTGATAGGTTGAGCGATTCTCGAGAAATTTTTCACAAATCTCTTATAGTATCCGGCTAGACCTAAGAAACTTCTCACTTTTGTCACATTAGTGGGTGTAGGCCAGTTCATTACTGCTAGAACCTTCGAGGGATCTACCATTACTCTATCCTTTGTAATTGCATGCCCCAAAAATGCTACCTTTTCCAACTAGAATTCACATTTTGAAAACTTGGCATACAACTTATTCTCTCTTAAAATCTCTAAAACTTTCCTCAAATGAGCCTCATGCTCTTCTCGATTCATAGAGTATACTAAAATATCATCAATAAAAACAACTACAAACTTATCCAAATAAGGCTGAAAAGTCCTATTCATAAGGTCCATAAAGACAGCAGGTGCATTAGTGAGTCCAAAGGGCATGACTGTGAACTCATAATGGACATACCTCGTTCGAAAAGTTGTTTTGGCTATATCCTCTACTGCAATTCATAATTGATGATAACTTGATCTCAAATCAATCTTTGAAAATACTCCTGCACCCCTAAGTTGATCGAATAGATCCTCAATTCTAGGAAGTGGATAATTATTCTTCACCGTCACACTATTTAAATCCCTATAATCAATACATAGTCTCAATGTTCCATCTTTCTTCCTAACAAATAATACTGGGGCTCTTCAAGGTGATACACTTGGTCTTATATATCCTTTATCCAACAAGTCCTCAAGTTGTACCTTCAACTCTTGCAACTCGGCAGGTGTCATCCTATAAGGTGCCTTTGAAATGGGTCCTGAACTAAGTCAATCTTGAAGTCTAACTCTCTCACAGGTGGCATCTCTGGAATCTCATCTACGAACACATCAACAAACTCCTTAACTACAGGTATCTCTCCTAACTCGTCCTCTTTCATGCTCGTGTCCTTTACATGGCACAAATATACGGGGTAGCCTTTTCTAAGATGGGTCTGGAGATTTAAGGTGGAGATAAGCTTAGTCTTTGGTGGCTCGGAAGTAGTTTCTTGGTAGGTTAGTTTATTTCCCTTAGGGCCTCTAAAGGTAATTCTATGTTTAGCATAATTGATTTTTTCCTGATACTTCCTTAACCAATCCATTCCCAAAACCAAATCGAAGTCTTTTAAATTAAACTCAATAAGGTTTATGGGTAGTTCGATTTTAAAGATAACAATAGGCATGCCTAAGTAAAGGTTCTTACTGAGAAAGATTTCACCTGAGGGTGTGGTTACCTTAGCTTGACATGAGGAAGAAGGTTTAAGGGAATGTTTTTCCATAAAAGATTTAGATAAAAAGGAATATGAAGCTCCAGAATCAAAGAGTACAAAAGCAGGTTTAGAGTTTACAAGGAAAGTACCCGTCACAATTTTGGCGTTCGACTCAGCTTCACTCTTGCTCATAACATGGAGTCTCCCATTGAAAGTGCGTCCTCCATTTCCATTGTTGCCATTGTTGTTCTGATTGTTGTTGGCGTTGTACTTGTCATTTGCTAAACCACTTTCTACTTGAGTATTGTTCGAGCAATTGTTGTTGAAGTTATGGTTCCTAGGTCCTCCTCCATTGTTGTTATAGCCTTTGTTGTGTCCATTCTGCCCTGGTTGGTTTCCCTCTTGCCTCTTGGGACAATAGTTAGCCTTATGTCAAGCTTCGCCACAAGCGTAACATTTAATTGGTTCGCCTTGACACGTATAGCCCGAATGACTCTTCTCATATTTCTTGCAAACCCAAGCCCTCTGGTTACCATTCCTTTGCTAGTTTTCATTCTGTCTAGGGTTTTGGTAGTTCCTATTGTTATGTCCTCCTCCGTGGTGATTGTTCCTACCATTACCCCCATTGTTACCAAAACAAGGTCTTTTATCATTACTTTGACTATCCGCATTACTTTGGTCTTTCCTCTTGTTCCTTCCCAACACATCTTCTTCTCTTTGTAAGATCCTCTCCATATTACAAGCCTTAGAATAAGCCTCTACAAGGTTAGATGAGGTACTTCCTCCTAACCAAGTTTGTATCTTGAAAGCTAAACCATCCTCAAATTTTTGGGCCTTAGAAACTTCATCAGGGACCATGTTAGGGCAAAACTTAGCATACTCATTAAACTTTTGGGCATATTCCTTGACACTCATAAACTTCCCTTGGTTCAACCTATTGAATTCACTGCACTTTTGTCTCCTAATATGTTCATGGAAGAATCGACCTCTAATAGCAACCTTAAAAGAATCCCAGTCAAAGTTTGGTTGGTTACTAATGGTTTGTCCCTCAGTTTCCCACCATGTGTCGACATCCTCACGTAGGTAAAATGTGGCTTGGCTACCTTTTGGGCCTCAGGTGTTCCATTTGCAGTAAATATTTTCTCCATGTCACGTAACCAATTCTCTAATAACATAGGATCCTCTTTCCCAACAAAGATAGGGGGCTTTAAAGTGGCAATCTTCTTAGCCATGACAGCTTGGGGGTCATCATGTCCATTGTTCATATTGTTAGCTTGGTTTTGCACTAGTAGTCCTATGTTTTGTGACAACTGCTCAAGTACCCTCACTCTAGCTGCTAATTGTTCAGGTGTTTCGGCCATGTTATTTGCTTGTTGACCCCTGCGAGATCGAGTGTAAATGTTCGGGTATTGCATAGGCTGCCGATATAAGAAACTAAGCGTTTACTACTAAATTTTCCATCATGTTCATACACACACTTATTCTCAATATTCAAGACTGAAAGAAAAGACAAGGAATAAATTTGCACACACAAAATAAAAAGATTCATGAAAATATTCATTAATATAAATTTTTAAATAATAATCCAATGACAATAAATAAAATCAACATTGTTCAAAAATAAAGACAACTAGTAAAATAATCTAAAGCTTACAAGTTCCAACCTATTCCATTTTTCTAGTTAACAAGTAATCATCAAATTCACTTTCGAACTGGCTCTTCCTCAAAATCCTCCTCGGGATCCTCCACGGGATCCTCCTTAGGATCTTCTACATAGTCTTCCTTAGGTTCATAGTTTTCTTCATCTTCAGATTGAATAAGTATAGGTATGGTATCGGTGTTATCATCTTCCCTATCACTCTCATCCTCGTAGTCATAGAAGCTCCCAGATACATTATAGATCCACTTCGCCTTAGCATCGATCATCCTCTTTTCTAAATATTCTAGAGTAAGGAACCATTTCTCATTTTCATCCGCATACCTTTCCCAATTGGGTCTCCCGTTTTTAATTATGTCGTTATATTCTTTCTTAAGTTCGGCATAAGGGCCTACATCACTTAAGGTTCGAATAAGGACATCTGCTTGCTTAGGTGGTGTGTTATAATCAGAGTTGCCATGATACTTATTTAGGTGGCAGTTCTCCATGCTTACACGGAGACGATGGACTAGGGATGGCAACGGGTCGGATCCGGGTCGGGTCCAGGTGGACCCGGACCCGGATCCGTTTTCAAGAAGAGGATCCGGATCCGGACCCGGATCCGCGGGTCTAATTTTACAAGACCCAGATCCGGATCCGTGGGTACTGCAGATCCAGTACCGGATCCGGGTCCAAAAACGGGTCCTATATTTTTATTTTTTTAAAAAAATGTATTTAGATTGTAATAAAGCGATATTTATGGACTAATGCTAATAATACATATAATTTCACAATGAATCACCCAAAAAAGTATTATACAACTTAAAATTCTCTTTAAAATATCCAACAAACACATTAAAAATTTATCCATAAAAGTGAATCCTTCATGTTCTTCATACAATCTAATGTTTCGAATTTGTCAAATTTCTTCAATACTAATATTGTCCTCATGCAAATGCCCACTGACCCTTGCTCATCATCCTCTTGATCATCCAGAGAACTTTGAGAGGTAGTGAGCACTTCCACTAGAGCCTGTATGAGATATGCAGTGAGGGGTAGGGAGTAGGGTAAATGACTTACTGCAGCAGCCTGCAGTGAATATTGATATAAAAAAAATAATAATAAAAAAAAAAAACGGGTCCTTTAGATCCGCGGGTCCGGATCTGGGTATTTTTCCCAGACCCGGACCCGGACCCGTGAAATTAAACAGGATCCGTATCCGACCCGGATCCGACGGGTCTATATTTTTAGGACCCAGATCCGTGAAAACGGATACGGATCCACGGATCCGGGTCGGGTCCAATACCCATTGCCATCCCTACGATGGACATATGAGGAAATGGGTTCTCCTGCTTTCATAGAAAGATGGTACGGTGCATCACGAAAATTTATAACACTTTTCCTAGCAGTGCAACGGAATCGAGGCATCTAACAAAAAAAATGAAAGACAACGAAAATATAATTAAAAGAAATAACACACTACTACTAAGTAATTAAAAGTACTTCCAAACAATAAACTCATTCGTCCCCACTCTCATAATTTATTTTTATTTGTAACTTACTTAAATTATTTAAAATAATTTTACCTTGTACCATTTAACATATTTTTCATTTAAGCCTTTATAAACTTTAAATCCTAAACGACCCTAAGATTTGACCAAAATAAACATAAGCTTTGATACCATTTTGTAACACCCTCAAAATAGGTAGAACTTTTGAAATACCCTTTATTAAAAACATGAGCCAAAACCTACTCATGTGAGTGTTACCGCCACATCTATTTCTAATAAAATAAATATAAGGCTTAACGACTAATAAATAACTTAATAACTTTAAATCCAACAAAGGGTCTTACAACAGAATAAAAGACTGAAACGTAATCTGTATCCATATAAAATTTAAACAACTAAAAAAAATTTAAACTGAAATACGACTCTAATAAAAGCTATATTTCTAAGTGATCCTCATTCCACGATTCCAACGCAATCAATAACCTGCAACATAAGAATGCAAGAAAAACAAGGGAAAAACTCCAAAAATCAGGAAATTGAGTAATTCCAACTTCATCCCGTAAAACGATTAAATTCGAAAATGATTTAAGAAAATAAAATATAATCAAATTGAAGATAATTTTAGAAAATAATATATAGCTGAGTTTAAAAGAAAAACAATTTGAGAAAACAATATATATAATATCACATAAACCAATTTATTAATTAAATATTTAATAATGACAACCACAAAATCAATTTTTAATTTGAGGGAACGAGAACGCCAGTAGGCCGAGACTTTACCCCTATACCTACTTCATCAAGAGGTCGTCACCCCAAATAATTAAAGGCCAGCAGAGTAGTCTCAGGGAACCCTAGTGTGCACACCCCTTCTACTTGGATCACAACAAATAGAAGAAAGACCAAACATCGTATCGAGTATCAGAATTAATAATAACTGTCGGTAGCTATACTAACCAAACAGGACAACCTGTTCATCACCCTTATACTTGAATCACAAAAAATTTAAGAGCTTCATTTCCCTCGTGTTACACTTTACGTGATTTAATATATTTTAATAATTAGTCGCGAACACACAAACATATAATCAAACATACATTATACATTTTATTTTATGATCATAGGTTTTCCCAAGAAAAATATATCTCAAGAGTATTCAATTGCAATATTAATATCATAATATATTCTCCCAAATTCAATCGCATTTAAAATTATTATTGAAATAATAATACAACTCTCATCAAAATAATATTATAAATATTTCTCTTTCAACTAATTATCACTTAGCACATAATACTAACGGGATAGTCCTAATTAGATGGACATTGAGAATTACCTTGTCACACGATCCTAGACAACGTACGCTCCAAATAATCTCTGTCTACGAATCCGCTGTCTACACGAGAAAATAATATATCTCAATTTAATACCCCGATCAACCCATCGAAATAAATAAATTAAAAGACTCCTTTTCCTTTTATATACTTTATTTAAAAAGAATAATTTTAAACATGTAATTTAAAATTGTAAGAGTTAAAATAAAAGATAAGAAAAAAAAAGAAATCATAATTATTATAAAAAAAAAGAGAAAGGTGGGTTCTGTCCAGGATACCCACGAAAAGAAAGAAGAAAGGGAAGGAAGAGAGAGAAGGAGAAAGGGAGAACGAAAAAGGAGAAGGTGCCGGCCGGCGGTGGCTCTAGTGGCCGCCGTCGCACGCCGGTGGTATCCCGGTGACTGCTGTATCGCGGGAAAACTAAGGTCAGAAATAATTTTTTTTATCAAGTACAAAATGTGTAATTTGGATTGAAATAGGTAGTACAATATTATAAAGAGATGAAATTACATACTTTTAATATCAAAATCTTCTCTTTTCTTGATTAAATATTAAGCAATTTAAGGATGGAGTAAGTAGTTTGTAGGAGAAAAAGGAAGTGTGAGTAATAATATGAAATAATTAAGGGTAATTGATTTAATTTATAAAAGGTAAGTGAGGTTAGTTATAAGATTTAGAGGGAGAAGTGTGAAGTTATTTGTTAATGGGGAGTTATTTATTTATTTTTTTATTATTTTTAAAATTTATTTATTTATTTATTTATTATTATTATTTAAAAAAAAAAAAGAAAACGAATGTTACGTACACTCCCCTTAAAACAAAAGTTCGTCTTTGAGCTTAAAGTTAACTACTGAAGTTTTAAAAGAAAAAGAAGATTGGATGGTTTTGATAGACTCGCATAACCCCCCCCCCCCCCTATTTTAAAAAGTTTCGTCCTCAAAACTCAACGTACCTGTTCGAAAAGTTCGGGGTATCGCTTTCTCATGTCAACTTCGGTTTCCCATGTGGCTTCTTTAGTTTGTTGGTTCGCCCATAATATCTTGACCAACTTAATTTCCTTGTTCCGGGTACATCTTTTTTTGGTATCAAGGATTTTTATTGGCTTTCCTTCAAAGGTAAGGGATTTATCAAGTTCAATGGTTTCAGGTTGTATGATATGGGAAGGGTCATGGACATATTTTCGGAGTTGGGATACATGGAAGACATTGTAGACTTTGGCTAGGTTCATAGGTAGGGCTAATCTATAGGCTACTTTCCCAATTCGTTCCAATACTTCATAAGGACCTATAAAACGAGGACTCAATTTACCCTTCCTATTAAATCTCATGACACCCTTGGTTGATGACACTTTGAGCAAAACTTTTTCACCTACTTTAAACTCTAATGCCCTCCTCCTTTTGTCTGCATACGACTTCCGACGATCTTGCGCTCCCCTCATACGTTCTTGAATCAACCTTACCTTCTTTGTATTCTGTAGTATGAATCAATCATTCTCTATGTTTGACCATCTGTTGCTGGATGAAATGCAGTATGAACTTTAGTATCGTTCCTACTGCTTCTTGTAGCATCATCCAAAATTTGGACAGAAATCTCGAATCTCTATCCGATACAATGTCCTTAGGCACACCATGCAATCTCACTACCTCTTGAAAATACGCGTCTGCCATCTGTTGCATTGACCAAGTATTCTTCATCGCTATAAACCTTGTTGTTTTTTTTAATCGATCCACTGTCACGCATATGGCATTCTTCCCTGTTTTTGACTTTGGCAATCCTATTACAAAGTCCATTGAAATCGACGAAAAGAAAAAGAGAAAGGTGGGTTTTGTGCAGGATACCCACGATAACAAAGAAGAAAGGGAAGGAAGAGAGATGAGGAGAAAGGGAGAAGGAAGAAGGAGAAGGTGCCGGTAGGCAGTGGCCGCCGTCGCACGTCGGTTGTATCCCGGTGACTGCCGTATCGCCGAAAAACTAAGGTCAGAAATAATTTTTTTTTTATCAAATAAATATTGTGTAATTTGGATTGAAATTGGTAGAATAATATTATAAAGAGATGAAATTATATACCTTTAATATCAAAATCTTGCCTTTTCTTGATTAAATTTTAAGCAATTGGAGGATGAAGGAAGTAGTTTGTAGGAGAAAAAGGAAGTGTGAGTAATAATGTGAATGAATTATGGGTAATTGATTTAATTTATAATAGGTAAGTGAGGTTAGTTATAAGATTTAGAGGGAGAAGTGGGAAGTTATTTGTTAATGGGGAGTTATTTTTTTTTTAATTGTTTTTAAAATTTCTGAAATTTATTTATTTATTATTATTATTATTCTTTTTTTTAGAAAAAAAAAAAGAAAACGAATGTTACAGTTAACATATTTACCATCATGACTACATGTGTCGTGTAATGGAAAGTTTGTGTTGAAAGATTAAAAAAAACTCAAATTGACCAGCAAAGACACAAAAACACAATTTGGAAGTGTAGATCTATGAAACAAATAATAATCAACCATAACAAGACAAGTTCTTGGTACATATAATATAACAAGTTTAATATGTTTCGTGTCTCACTTTAATTATACTACATACTAACTATAAACCTCCGGCCTTTGCATAATTCACCCTTTACAACGTTTTTACATTTTAATATTTTCATCCCCATTACTCTTTTTTAAAAATGTATCAAACTACATTATTGCATTTAATAGTGTAACTTGTGGACCACATGCATAGCACACAATCATTTTAATTATCTAGGGTATTTAAATGACAATGTTAAGCACTCAAAGTGACGAGTAGTTACAATGTGACCTACAATGTAGTAAGATAGACATAATTAGTACACAAAATCATTTTTAACAAAAAAAGTAAAAATAAATTTAAAAAACACCACTTATGGCTTTATATAAGGGAAGAGGGAAAAGGGAAAAAATGGGGATAATATGAAAGTTTGAATTGATGAGAAATTAACATGGGAAATTATCACTAAGCAGTTGAAAACTTGAAGAAATTTGAACGAATGTTGAACCTGGAAAAGCTCGAAGAAACTTCAAGCTTGAAAAACACCAACAATAGAGTTTAAAGTTGGATGAATGAAGCAAACTTGAAGCTTAATTTCACACAACATTTGAATGTAACGAATGAAATGAATGAACACCAACAATGGAGTTTTCTAGGTTGAATGAACCTTAATTTTGCACAGTAGGTTGATTATTAAAATCGCGATTTTGATCTACGATTCTACGATTTTACGATCTAAAAATAAGCGAGCGATTCGAATCATAGGTACAATCGTAAGTTCGTAGAAACTTACGATTCTAATTAATATAAAATTTGTAGAGGTAGAATCATAACACGATTTTACGATTCGACGATTTAACGATTCGATTCTACATATTTATTTTTAATTTTATAAATTTTTCTTATGTACCAATTTTTCTTACAATTTAATGATCCATCATCATAATTTTAAAAAAATAAATTTCTTCATCTAGGTATGAAGATTTAAACTAATTATTAAATATTTTTCTATTTCATTAGTAAAAATGAAGTGAATGAAACTTTAATTAATAAACTTAAACTTTTGAGGTGAATAAATATGACTAGATAGCAAATTTAAGTTTATTGTAGAATCTTATAATTCTACGATTCGATTCTACCTATTCGATTTTACAGGTCTGACCGATTTCAAGTAGAATCTCGATTTTAACAACTTTAGGTTGAAAGGAACTGTATAGTGGTCGAATGGGTAGAAGCAAGAATGAGTATGTACTGTTGTTTAGCTTATGTGCGGGATTGTAAATAAAAAATACAATTATCTACTGCAGTTTCTATAGAATTACATCACATAGCACATATGTTGTATCACATTATCTACTATAGTATTTTACACTTATTGCTTCTTCTTTGTTGTTTATCGAGACCTTAAGTTAGCGTTTTGAGGTCGAATGTGGGCATGATTCGCTAATTTGAGTTTTTTTGTCGTTATTTGCCTTTTTATGCCTTATTGTTCCATGTTCGAGTGATTCAAACAAGTTTCCAACCATCTCAGTCCTCAATCATGTCTACCAAGCTTCAATGATACATCATTACAAAGTTCGACATCTTATTATAGATCATGAAGGCTTTCATTAAAGATGAAGAAAGTTCGAAGGTCATTTGATGGAGTTTCAAGCCATTTGGATGTTCTATACATGACCTGTAACGGTCCGGTTTAAGTGACCCAAAAATCCATATGAAAATACAAACTTCGGTTCACTCATTGGACTCTAGAGAAGACTTTTCTCTAGGAGCATCAATGTTCCGTCGATAAAGAAATATAGCTAAAACAGAAAACAATACCAGCATGAAAGAAAATAAGTCAGCGGAAGCTCTTACATACAACTCAAGAGCCTAAAGGCCTCTAGAATAACTAATTGAAATAAGCAAAAACGAAAAGAAAACTACACTATCTCCTGTTACATAAGTACAGAGTTTCTTTCTACTCATAATCCAATACAAAAAGATAATAGCATAGTCTTGATGATTACGGGTTCTAAGTTGAGACCTCACTCCAGACCCCACCTGCAATCAACCTACTAGTCGTTGTATGACAACACACAGTAGGTTCCAAAGAAACAAACCAATACACGTCAGAGACTTCATACAAATATCAATCGGGTTGAACACATGCAATATGTTTATCCTAGCATGCATAGGCTCTAATACATTCATTATTAGTTAATCTCAACTTGTAACGTTGCCCGTCCTGTTCGGGTTGTTCAAGTATAAATCATTCAGTATTAGATAATTCTAACTTGTAACGTTGCCCGTCCTTAGGCATGGCCACGGTCCGGGTTGGGTCCGTTCCGTTCCGGTTCCACCCGGTTTCGGTTCCATTTGGAACCTGTCGCGAACGGTTCCGGTTTCGGTTCCGGGCGGTTCCAAACAGTTCCTTGGCGGTTCATGAGGCGGTTCCGGCGGTTCCAACTCGTGGGAAGGGCGGGTCGGACCATCGGTTCCATTTTTATTTTTCCTTTAAACATTTATATAATATAAAAATACTATAATATTGCGGACGTACCTTTGATGATTACTTGATTATTAGCGAAATTCATTGCATGTCAAGTTGTCATCGTTATTAAAATATTTACTAAAAAGAATGAAAAAAATAAATTAATAAGAAACGAATCAACGATAATGTCGATAAAGATGATTAATAAAAAAAGAGGGAGAAAATGGACTTGAACCCAGTACCCAAAGGAATACTAAGCTACCTACGTATCCCGAAGGAATCAAAGCCCACGTAGTTCTTTCATACCTTTTATTTGTAGTTGTTGAATGTTGATTTATCGTTGTCCGATTGATCCTATTCGTCTTCGTCATCATCATCTGGTTGGTTAGATGCTTCCGCTGACTCTCCTAGACGTATCGTGTTTTGGGTTTTATACACTAGCATAGTAATCATAAATTTCTGCTAAAAGTTTTATACAAGTTCAAACATAATTATGTACATCACTACGCGGGCGATCTAATGATTGGTAGTAAAATCCAATTACTTTAGTAAGGAATTTTGTCTTAAAACATGGGTCTAAAATGGTTGCAATTCCATAAATAAAAGGAAAAATCGGTAAAATATGTCTTCCACTTATCCATCATATCTGCTAGAAGGCTTTAAATATGGGTTAGTATCATCATGCGTATGTTTAAGAAGATGATAAAAATAGTAATACACTCACTTATTACTAAGTGGACGTTTGGTTCATAAACATATGAAAAAATCTTAGTTGCGTGGTCATACGTTTCTAATATTTTATGTACACCTATAGCTAGTTCCCATGTGTCATCAGTTATATAGCTATCTGTACATTCACTATAAAGTTGAGTTATAACTGGATGATAAGCAATCGCTTTTCTTAATAAATCGTTGGTTGAGCCCCAACGTGTAGGAGTATCTAATGACCAATACACTTTTTTTAGTTGATAATGGTCACATAATTGCTTATATCGTCTCTTTATCTGTCCAATTCTAAGCCACTTCACTATGTCTCTAATTGGATCTAATAAATCACTTAATTGTTTTATACCTGCTTGGCAAGATAAGTTTACTATATCAGCACAACAACGTATGTGTAATAATCTACCCCCAAGGATAAAACTAAATACAGGTTCGTTATACAAAAGTTCCGTACATTTAATGTTAGCGGTTGCATTATCGGTAGAACAACAAAATATCTTATCTAATAAGTTCCATCCTCTACATATCCTTACTAATCTGTATTTTATGTTTTCACTCGTATGTCTTTCGAGCATTGCCTCAAAAGCAATTATTCTTTTTTGAATAATCCAATTTTGATCTATCCAATGTGCTGTTACACACATATAAGATTCTAAATGTGGGGGAGCAGACCAAATATCAGTTGTTATGCTAACCCTACCATTAAAAAATTTAAATATTTCTACTAATCATAGCGCATTGTTTCATATAATTTAATTGTGTGTCGTTTAAGAGTGCTCCTAGGGATTGCTCTATATTGTGGTTGCAAAGTTTTTCTAATGTAATGCTCGTATGCCCTACTTTCACCATGGTTAAATGGAAATTCATCACAAATTACATACTTAGAAAATTCATTAATCATATCATTACGATTATATTTAAAAGGCATACCTGTGTTGGGAATGTCCCACTGTCGATTTCCACTTGTGGTCCCCCTGCCGCTTGCTGCATGAGTTTCTTTTGTGATTTCATGTTTCTTTGCCAAATGTTTGTTAAAAGATCCCGTACCACCACCTAACACGTATTCAGAAAACATAAAAAATAAATTTAAATTTAAAATTTAATCAATTTGAAGAATAAAATTATAAAACTAACCGATAGTTTGGAAATTGACTCGTTTTACCACGAGCTTGTCTTTGTTGTTGTTGTTGTAGTTGTTTTTCATGTGATCTTGTTAATGACTGTCGAGAATTATGTATCACAATAGGGGTCGTTGGTTCCTCTTCTTGTTCTTCCTCTTCATCAATTTGTATTTCTCTTTCCACTTCTTCTGCATAATTGTGTAATTCTTGGTCGTACCCTTCTGGATAATTTGGTTCATAATTATAATTACTAATCAAAGGTGTTGTTGATACCGACAGAGTTGAAGTGGCCTTCCTTTTGGAGCTAGAACCTCCCAATGATTTTGCCACTTTAGTAACTTTTAGAGGCTTTTTTCAAAAAAGAAGACATGATTGATAATATTGAAATAATAATAGAATTAAGAAATAAATAAATAATTAATAGACTAATTATGTAATTAACTAAATTAAGAAATAAATAAAAGACTAATTATGTAATTAACTAAATTAAGAAATAATTAAAAGACTAATTATGTGATTAAGAGAATAATTGCGTAATTAAGTAATTAAGTAGAGAGAGTAGGAGAATAGATGAGTTGTGAATGAAAATGATTGAAAGTGATGGGTATTTATAGAAAAATCCCCAACGGCTAGATTCACGGTTCCGGTTCCATGGAACCGCTAGGCCGATTCACCCAGACCGGTCCCCATTCCGGTTCTATGGAATCGTTGGGCCGGTTCACCCGGACTGGTCCCGGTTTTGCTTCCGGTTCCGGTTCCAACCCGCGGTTCTTAGGTCCGGTTCATGCAGTTTTTTACCGGGCGGTTTCACAGTTCCGCGGTTCGGGTCGGTTCGGAACCTGTCGCGAATGGTTCCGGTTACGGTTCCGGTTCCAAGCGGTTCGGCACCGGTTCGGTTCTGGGTAACCCACTCCGTGGCCATCTCAACCCGTCCTGTTTGGGTGGTTTAAGTATAGATCCAAATCTTTTTGGAGGAATACACTTGGGAGAGCTAATCCAAGGGCAACCACCAACCTAAGACGTTGCCCGTCCTGTTCGGGTCGTCAAAGGCTAAAGTATGCATACCCCCATGGTGACCGTAATGATCCAAAACTGCCATGGGAACAATAATCTTAATAATCCAAACCAATACATTAACCCCTTTGGGTAACATAATACAACCAAACGTCAACCCCTTTAGGTGACAACCACATAAATTCTCAATTTCCGATTAACTTCTTTTAAATTATTTGAGATGTCTAACCCTTATGTGATTTACAATGCCTCGATTAGAAATGAAACAACACTACTTGCACAACCACATAAACAATATGGTCTAACAAGGTCACATTCACAAAATCCTTCAAGAAACTTAAAATTTCATAAATTATGATAATTAAATTAAATACTTAATTCTCTTGACAAATTAAAATTTTGTAGAGAATCATAAAACCAAATCACCCTTTTAAATCAAAACGTATATATGTATAAACACAATCCTTCAAACAAATCAAATTTTGCTAAAGGATTTATAATCTCTTGAATAACAACACTACTTGGTCTATACCATTTAAATTTCATCTAACAATTGAAATTTTGTTAGAGAAAAGTAAACCATAAAAAAAATTATTTTAATATCATTATAACTTTAATTCTTAATTCTTATAACAAATTTAAATTTCGTTAAAGAATATTGATCAAGAAGTTCTTTTCTTATTCCTTTTAACAAATTAAAGTTTATTAAAGGATTATTAGTGAAAATTTTCATATATAAAAGAAAAATATTCAATCCTCTTATAAGTCATAGGATATCATGATACATAAAATATAATTTTTTTTAGAAATCTTTGTATATAAAATCTATAATTAACAATTCAATTAAACTTACCCTTTGATCAAAAGATTGGATTAAACAACAAGAATTTTTATTTCCTTTTGAATGTGCCGAATACAAGACTCCTCCCATGCCTGCACCAACCGGCCACCCCCTCAATTTCCCCTAATTATTTTTTTAAATTAATTAATTAGTTAATTAATTATTATGATATTGTTAAAAGAGAAAAGAAACGTCACGCGATGACATCGTACGTGATAAAACTCGTTATCGTTAAAATTTAATTTACTTTATTCTTATAATTATATATGTAAAATAGTATAATTTAATAATCTTATTTATCTTTTTATCTTATTATATTTTCTTTTTAAACCCGATAAATTACGGGGTGTTACAGACTACCCCCCTTAAAAAAAGTTACACCCTCGTAACTTGCATGACAACGAAAAACGCAGGACACAAACTCTATCTTAACACGACACTTGTAAAGAGGCAAGACTATAAGTCAAAGAGGTTACGCCCTCACAAAACACTCGCGCGAAATTCCTATCGCCTTCTACCCCCCTTAGGAAGTTACGTCCCCGTAACGCTACTAACCTGAAAGAGATGAGGGTACTTTGCTCGCATAAAGTCCTCCGTTTCCCATGTAGCCGCTTCATGTTTGTGATTTGACCACAAGACTTTTACCATAGATATATCCTTCCGCCTTGTACTACGGACCTTCGTGTCCAAGATTCTAACTGGTTTCTCAGAGTAAGACAAGGATGTATCCAAATCTAAAGGTTTGGGATCTAAGACATGAGAGGCTGCAGCATGATATCGCTTAAGCTGCGACACATGAAATACGTCGTGTACCTTTTCCAAGGAATTTGGAAGGGCTAACCGATATGCCACCTTACCCACCTGTTCCAAAATTTCATATGGTCCTATGAATCGAGGGCTCAACTTTCCACGAGCACCAAAACGCACTACTCCACGCATGGGTGACACGCAAAGTAATACTCGTTCGCCCACGATGAACTCTTCTGGTCGTCGCTTTAAATCTGCGTAAGACTTCTGACGATCCTGTGCCACTTTCAAACGATCCCTTACCAATCTCACTTTCTCAGTCATCTGGAACAACAATTCAAGCCCCAACGTCACTGCTTCGGTGAAATCATTCCAATAAACCGGACTACAACAACGACGCCCATACAAAGCCTCGAATGGAGCCATCTGTATAGATGCCTGATAACTGTTGTTGTAAGAAAATTCGACCAGGTCCAAATGTTCATCTCACGACCCTTGCCAATCCATGGCAATAGCGCGCAACATATATTCTAGTATCTGATTTGTCCGTTCCTTCTGCCCATCCGTCTGCGAATGGAAAGACGTACTATAAAGCAACGTAGTGCCCATTGCCTATTGCAAGGTTTGCCAAAATTGTGACAAATACCGTGTATCTCTGTCGGACACAATAGTACGGGGCACACCGTGAAATCGCACAACATACTTAATGTAAGCTCGAGCTAATTGTTCCATCTCCCAACGACAGTTCATAGGGATGAAACGTGCTGATTTAGTCAAACGATCCACTATGACCCATAACGCATCATTTCCCGCCTTCGTCCGGGGTAAACCCACAACAAAATCCATAGAGATATCATCCCACTTCCATACCGGTATCTCCACAGGTTGCAGTTACCTCCTGGTCTTTTATGCTCAAGACAAGTCAAATAGCGCGAGACATAATCTGCAATATCCTTCTTCATCCCAGACCACCAAAACATTAGCTTAAGGTCTTGATACATTTTGTCACCGCCCGGATGGACTGAAAATTTCGTACAATGGGCCTCATCCAAGATACGTTCCTTCAAAGATTCTTCCCCTGTTGGCAAACACCAGCGACCATTGAACCTCAAGCTCCCATCTTCATGAACAAAGAATCCCTCCGCTTTTCCTTCCCGAGCTTGTTCCTTTAACTTCAACAGTTTCGGGTCTTTATACTGGGAATTCAAAATTTCTTCAAAGAACCAAGGTCGAATAGACAAAGCATTCAGACATCCCTGTAATTCACCCTTACGCACCACTTCCAAGTTCAACCTCGCAAAATCCCGATGCAACTCTTCAACTCCGTCCAAGGCGGACAATGAGTGATTGGACTTCCTACTCAACGCATCGGCTACTAAACTTGCTCGTCCCTCATGATATATGAACTCCAAATCATAATCTGTCATCAACTCTAGCCACCGACGTTGTCGCATGTTTAAATCGGGCTGAGTGTAGAGATACTTCAGACTCTGATGATCAGTGTAGATCCTACATTTGACGCCATACAAGTAATGCCGCCATATTTTGAGCAGCTAACTCCAGATCATGGGTAGGATAATTAACTTCATGTACTTTCAATTGTCGTGATGCGTAAGCAATCACCTTACGGTCCTGCATCAGTACACAACCCAATCCTTTCTTCGATGCGTAACTGTAAACAATATAATCCAAATTTGGGTCAGATAGAGTAAGAACAGGGGTCATAGTTAACCTTTCCTTCAAAATCACGAAGGCCTGTTCACACTCGTCAGTCCACTCGAACTTCTTCTCTTTCTTCATCAATGAAGTCATAGGCCAGGCAATACGCGAGAAATCCTTGATAAAACGACGGTAATACCCGACCAAGCCCAAGAAACTTCGTACTTCGGTGACATTCTTTGGTGACGACCAACTTCGAACTGCCTCTATTTTTGCCGGATCAACCAAGACGCCCTCCTTAGAAACAAAATGTCCCAACAATGAGACCTTTTCCAACCAAAAGTCACACTTCGACAATTTCGCGTACAACTTATTTTCTCGCAGGGTTTACAGGACTAAACGTAGATGTTTCTCATGATCATCCCGGTCTTTCGAATAGACAAATATGTCATCAATAAAGACTACCACGAACTTATCCAAAAACGCACTAAATACTTGATTCATCAAACACAAGAATGCAGTTGGAGCATTTGTTATTCCAAAAGGCGTCACAGTGAACTCATAATGCCCATAACGTGTTCTAAAAGCTATTTTATATATATCCCCTTCAGCTATTCTTAGCTGGTGATAACCCAATCTTAAATCAATTTTTGAAAAGATCCCAGATCCTCTCAATTGATCAAATACATCGTCGATGCGGGGTAACGGGTATTTGTTCTTAAGGGTCACCTTATTTAGTTCCCTATAATCAATACATAATCTCAGACTTCTATCTTTCTTCCTTACAAAAAGAACTAGAGCCCCCCAAGGGGAAACACTAGGTCGGATATAACCCTTGTCCAAAAGTTCCTCAACCTGAGACTTTAATTCTTCCATCTTCTTCGGAGCCATGCGCTAACAGGCCTTAGAAATCGGTCCCGTCCCAGGCACCAAGTCTATTGTGAAATCAATTTCCCGTTGAGGTGGCATGCCGGGAATTTCATCAAGGAAAACATCTTTAAATTCATTCACAACCGCAATATTCTTAGGATCCTCCTCCTTCTTCCCCACTTGGCTGATATGACATAAGTACACAGGGTGTCTTTGCCTCATGAGTCTTTGCAATTCTAAGGTCGACACCAAATTCGTTCGGGGTCCTTTTTGAAATTTTCGATATAGCGTCAATCTCTGCTCCCTACATTTTGTAGTGGCTTTATATTTTCCTAACCAGTCCATCCCAAAACTTACCTCTAAGCCTTCCATATCTAACACATACAAGTCACTAGGAAAAATGACCTTCCCTATTCTTAAGGGCACTTCCTTATACAATCTATCACAATTGTACAATCTTCCCGATGGAACAGCCACTATATGAGAAACTTTTTCAAATGTTCCTAAATTCAACTCCTCTACTTTACTCTTTGCAAGAAATGAACATGTTGCACCCGCGTCAAAAAGTATATTAACAGCTACAGAATGGATGGTGAACGTACCTGTAACTACATCCGTTGCTTGGTCAGCTTCCCTTGCACTGACCGCAGTTACCCGTCCACCAAATGGCTGTGCATTTATTCCTTCCACTTGATTACCCCCACGTTGCATACCTGACCCTTCGATCCGGTTTCCATCCACCCGGCCTTGTCCCCCACTAATAGGTCGCTGAAACCTCTGAGCAGTGTTTCCATGATTACCATTTCCGTACTGCAGGTTGACTTGCCTTTCGGAGTTATTCAAATTTTGTTGTCGGTGCTGCCCACCCAGCTGTTGACTCCCACTCCCTTTTTTGATGTAGCATTCATACTCTTTATTTCCCCTCTTATGGCAAAAATTACATTCAACCGAATTCCCATCACAATCCTTTCTAGGATGGTTTCCCCTGCATCTCCTACAGAATTACTTCCTTTCATTGCCATATCGGTCCAGTAATGGCTTAGTAGGCTTCGCGTCTTCCCTAAACCCAGAATTTGTACTAGACCTACTTCCCTGAAAATTACCGAAGGTTCTAGCTTTCTTCTGATAAAAGTCCAATGAACTCCCTGATGCCTAGCTTGCAATTTCCTTCCTCTTCTCAGGGACCTTACCCTTCAATTTTTCCTTCTTCTTCCTCAGAATGTTCCCTATTTGAGACGCACGCTTGTACATCTGTTCCAGGGTATTATAGCGATCGCTCTCAATATGTTGTTAAATGTCATATGACAATCCCAATTCAAATCGCTGCATCTTTTTCTCCTCAGTGGGAACATCGTCAGGACAGTACTGAATATATTCCAAAAACTTTCGGTAATATTCATCAACAGTCATGTCTCCCATCTCCAAATGAGCGAACTTGTTTGACTTATCTTTTCTCACGTGCAAAGGGTAGAATTTCTCTCGCATAACCCTTTTAAACAAATCCCAATTAAAGACTTCATCAGCTTGTTCTAATAACCCAGATCTACTATTTGCCCACCAATAGTCGGCTTCACCAACCAAATAAAACGCAGTCTGGTTGACCTTTAGTTCCTCTGGGCATTCAACCACATCAAAAAGTTTGTCAAATTCCCTTAACGAGAGCTCGACTTCCGATGGTTCCCCCTTACCATTGAAAGTCGAGGGTTTGCGCTGACTAATCCTCTTACTCATATCAAAGGTTAATTCTGACACAGATTTCTCTCGTGAAGTGCCCACATCTGCAAGAGCTCTTACTAAACTCCTTAGTGTACGGTTGACACTGCTTCTAGACAGTCTTTTCCTAGAAATCGGAGGCATCTTCTGCAAGCGAAAGAAAAGGTACTAATCACAAGAATGTCCTAAGGTTCGAAAGTTTTGGAGAAAGAACAGAGTTTGCTAAGTTTTTGACTTAACATTTAATTACTTATTTATTAGTACATAAGTGTATTTATTCATATGTATATATATATTAAACTTAATGAAATACTGTAAAAGTGTTTCAAATATATAATGCACATCACACCTCATTGGAAGAAGAACATAATCTTATTATAATATTGATATTCCCTAATACATCATAACTGATTCACGCAAAGCATTTACATTATTCATAGAAGATAATAATTTAAAAGAAAATAACTAAAGGAAAGGTACTAAGAAGAGAAGTAAAACATTTAACGCCAAGCGTCCCAAAAGTCAACAGTCTCGTCGTAACTTACTATATCAAAGTCTTCATCATCCCCGTCTTCCCCAGAATCCGAGCTGGAATTTGAATATGCTTCTTCTGATTCACTATCACTCCCTAGGGTGGTTTGTTGGTACTTCCTCTTCGGGGTCGTCCTCCTCTGACCACCCCCTATCATACCCAGTCTCATAGTCATACATATCATAATGCAACCCCCAAGTCCTTCTTTCATCTTCGTTGGAAATCTCTATATAAGTAGGTGGTTCCCGCAAAGGCTCCCACATTTCAATATCACTCTCAGACTGAATCTCGTGTTCTACTCGTGGCAGATTAGGTAAGATCCGTTCCTCCATTGATTTTGCAGCTAGTTCAGGTTCATACCCTAAGTTGAGTTCTCCCTCTTCCATGGGTTCTTCCTCTTCTAGGGGTTCTTCTTGATGATTATCCCTACTAGGCTCCCCTTGTGTAAGTCCTACTCCGCTCCTAGTCTCGGATAAATGATACAACCTATTTTGGTCCCGCTCTAAGTCGTAACATACCCTTTCGACTTTTGTTTTAGCCATCAGCATCTTTTTCCTATAATCCCGGATACTTTCACCATCCCTTATCCTTCAAATATCATCATTAGAGACTTCTCTCCAGACATTCTTTGGGTTAAACATCGGTGTTTTCCTAGAGTCACTGGGGGTGTGCGAGTCCATAGGTGTTTTTCCCTTATTCATATTTCCTGATTCTACACGAAAGAACAAAAATAAAACATTACTTATCACCTAACAACATACAACACAAACACATATCAACAAATTTACGTCCTAAGGACTACTTCCCCACTCTCTACTAAGGTTGTTTATTCCTTTATCATATGAGGAACGTTGGCTCTGATACCAATTGTAACTGTCGGGTTTAATTGACCCGGAAATCCATATGAAAATACAAACTCCGGTTCACTCTTTGGACTCTAGAGAAGACTTTTCTCTAGGATTGTCAACGTTCCATCGATAAAGAAATATAGCTAAAACAGAAAACAGTACCAGCGTGAAAGAAAATAAGTCAGCAGAAGCTTTTACGTACAACTCGAGAGCCTAAAGGTCTCTAGACAAACTAATTGAAATAAGCGAAAGCGAAAAAAAAACTACACTATCTCCTGTTACATAAGTACAGAGTTTTTTCTACTTATAATCCAATACAAAAAGATAATAGCATAGTCTTGATGATTACGGGTTCTAAGTCGAGACCTCACTCTAGACCCCACCTGCAATCAACCTACTAGTCGTCGTATGACAACACACAGTAAGTTCCAAAGAAACAAACCAATACACGTCAGAGACTTTAAATATCAATCGGGTTGAACTCAAGCAATATGTTTATCCTAGCATGCATAGGCTCTAATACATTCATTATTAGTTAATCTCAACTTGTAACGATGCCCGTCCTGTTCGGGTCGTTCAAGTATAAATCCAAATCTTATTGGAGGAATACACTTGGGAGAGCTAATCCCAAGGCAACCACCGACCTAAAACGTCGCCCGTCCTGCTCGGGTCGTCAAAGGCTAAAGTATGCATACCCCCATGGTGACCGTAATGATCCAAAACTGTCATGGGAACAATAATTGTAATAATCCAAACCAATACGTTAACCCCTTTGGGTAACATAATACAACCAAACGTCAATCCCTTTGGGTGACAACCACATAAATTCTCAATTTCCAATTAACTTCTTTCAAATTATTTAAGATGTCTAATCCTTATGTGATTTACAATGCCTCGATTAGAAATGAAACAACACTACTTGCACAACCACATAAACAGTATGGTCAAAGCGTGTATCTTTAAGCGCTGCAACCAAACGATATTTAACCACGATAGAAATTTCGTCCTCTTATGAATCGAGGTCCTAAATATCATACACACACAAAACAATCATGTATTAGAACGTGTTTACACATTTAATCCACTCCATACTACTAAGACATCACTAGGATTTGATAATTTTAAATGTTTTCATCAAATTCCTAATAGTTCCAATTTGTAAATTTTAACCAGAAAGTTAAATGATCGATTTGCACAGTTTAATGAATTCAAATGAAAAATCCAACTTCGCCGTTGCGTTCGGAACGCGTCAATTACCTTGGGTACCAAATCTCATAATTTCTAACATTCAATTACTATTTTTAATTATTTTAAGCGTTTAACGAGTTTTTAACGCATCGGTACATAAAACAACGGAACACGACTAACATTTCCGGATCGGCACCTTTACCAAGACAGAACTGCTGTTGCCCGAATTTTTTTTTTCATTATTATTATTATTATTATTATTATTATTATTATTATTATTATTATTATTATTATTATTATATATACATTATTCAAATGATTAACCTTTTAAATCCCATGACAAAAATACATCTAACAAGGTCACATTCACAAAATCCTTCAAGAAACTTAAAATTTCATAAATTATGATAATTAAATTAAATACTTAATTCTCTTGACAAATTAAAATTTTGTAGAATTATAAAACCAAATCACCCTTTTAAATCAAAATGTATATATGTATAAACACAATCCTTCAAACAAATCAAATTTTGCTAAAGGATTTATAATCTCTTGAATAACTACACTATTTGGTCTATAACATTTAAATTTCATCTAACAATTGAAATTTTGTTAGAGAAAAGTAAACCATAAAAGAATATTGATCAAGAAGTTCTTTTCTTAATCCTTTTAACAAATTAAAGTTTATTAAAGGATTATTAGTGAAAATTTTCATATATAAAAGAAAAATATTCAATCCTCTTATAAGTCATAGGATATCATGATACATAAACTATAATTCTTTTTAGAAATCTTTGTATATAATATCTATTATTAACAATTCAATTAAACTTACCCTTTGATCAAATGATTGGATTGAACAACAAATTTTTTTTTTCCTTTTGAATGTGCCGAATTCAAGGAGCAAAAAGGGAGAAAATTTCTGAATTTTTTTCGTTTACTTGAAGTTTTGAAATGGTGAGGAAAATCAAAGGAGTTTAAGGATTAATAGGCACTTAAGATAATGGTCATAATTGTGCCATAATACACTATTATGAGAGGAGTTACAAGACTTCTCCCATGCCTCCACCAACCGGCCACCCCCTCAATTTCCCCTAATTATTTTTTTAAAAATTAATTAATTAATTAAGTAATTATTATGATATTGTTAAAAGAGAAAAGAAACATCACGCGATGACATCGTACGTGATAAAACTCGTTACCGTTAAAATTTAATTTACTTTATTCTTATAATTATATATGTAAAATAGTATAATTTAATAATCTTATTTATTTTTTTATCTTATTATATTTTCTTTTTAAACCCGATAAATTACGGGGTGTTACATGATCTCAAAAGGATTTATCAGAGCTTTGGGTGTAGCTTAGTTGAAGGAAATTACTGGATGTGTCTGTGTGCAAATTCGAGCGAGATTATGCTTCATTCGGTCGAGACTTGTTAACTTTGGTCGAAGTTAATACCCATTCGTCGAAGCCATGTTAGAGAAGGAATCTAGCACTTTTTGACTGCAATTTCGGGTGATGTCTAGGTGGCTTCGGGCGAGATTAGGGAACTTCGACCAAAGGTGGGTTGAGCTTCGGCTGAGATTGACCCTTCTGCAACTTCTCCACTTCGTTTTTGTTTGACTTTGTTATTGCACTTTATCTTTGGTAGCCCCGTGTTTTTCGTAATTCCAATAGTAACCCCAACATATCTTGCTAATTACAAACGTGACACTTTTTAAGGTTTTTCCGTTAAGTGGCCGTTAAATTTTATAAATAACTTCTAACGCATACTTGCTTACTCTGTCTTCATCATCATCTTCCTGGGTTGAGTACGCCATTGCTGAAGCTTCTTTTTCCTCATTGTTGCTTTACTTCACTTCGGTAAGTTCCCTAATCTTTCCTCCTTTCTTTCTGTACTTGCAAGATGTTGGGTTGTTTGAGTTCTTGCCTTAAATATCGAGTATAATGCTGCAATTTTATTAGACATGATCATTGATTATTGGGATAAAGCTGAGAGGGAGGAACATTTAATGCCTGAACATCCCAGTTTTAGTTATGTATACAAAAAGAGACATGTTCAACTACTTGATGATAAAGCATTGTTGGGGATGTTTAGTAGAAATAAGGGTAAGGATAGTATTTGCATCCATGTAAGGGACTCAAAACCTAATGCCCTATTAGATAATGCTAGGAGACTTAGGGAAACCTTAAAGCAGAATACACAGAAGAAAGATTTGACACCCAAGCCAACTCCTGCAGAACCTGATGATGAAGATGATGGTGATGAGGATATGATAATTCAACCCCTAGTGCACCCTATGAGAAACAGCCTGTGTTGAGTGCTGATGATGATGTGGACCCCATTTCAACCCCTATAATACCTGAGAAACAACTTGATGATGTGGATGTTGATGTACCTTGTGAGGACCAGCCTGTAATACTTGAGGAACATGTTGTTGAGGATGATATGGATGTTGATAATGTTTGTGAGGAACCAGCTGTGAATGAAGAAGATTTTTCTATGGAAGTGGGCCCCATTCCAATCCCATTGCAGATTGTGAAGCCCAAGGGTTGAAAACCACCAAAGATTGAGTTTAGGCCCAAACTACCTGTTCTTGGAAAGCAGAGCAAACATGTTGAGACTGAAATGGAGCCCCCACCATCCCCTGGTAACATCAATGATGTGATCATTTGAAAATGCTGAGTTTTTGAATGAGATAAATCCAGCTGATGAAGTTAATGATGAAGCTAATGATCCTATCCTAAGTCAAGGTAATGATGAAGGTAATGTGGAGAAGACAACACCAAAGAAAACCCCCAAAGAAAACTACTAAGACAAAGTCTAGTTTGACCAAAAAAATTCCAAAGACTACTTTGAAAAGAAAGGGAATTAAGAAGGCAGTTACTAGAAAGTCTGCAAGACTAGTGCAACAGAATAAGGAAAAGAAGGTTGCTGCTACATCTGGAACATGATCCTTGTTCAGTGAGAGTGATGATAAATCTTTCAGTCTAACCATGTTATTCCATAGTAGTGACAATGAGAGTGTGTCTTTGGTTGATAGTGATAAAGAGGCTAAGGTAGAGGATGGCATTAGGGTGGATGGTGTTGACGCAGTTACAGATCATTTTGATCCATTCGAAGGACCAGTTTGGGATGATCAATGTGAAACTTTGATAATTATTTGGCTAAGTTGTATAGGAATGGGGAATTGTACACAGACAAAAGTTTTGGGAACATTGTGATTAAGGAGCGGCAATTGTTTACAGATAAGCAACATTTGAGGGATGCTATTAAGGATTATTGAATACAGTCTGGTTTTTCTGTGATTGTTAATAAAGCAGACACGCATAGGTACACAGTTAGGTGTGGTGATTCAAATTGTGAGTAGAGATTGCATGCTTCTAGGCTGGTTGGTTTTTCCTGAACACACATGCTTAAGGTTAGAAACCAAAAACCCTATGGTAACAGTGAAGTGGGCATGCAATGTGTTACTAGAGGACATAAGGGCTAATAATGACATCCCAGGTAAGGCTTTGAATGAACTTTTGTGGTCCAGATATGGTGTTGAGATGGCACAACCAGGCTTGTATTGGGTGAGGAACATGGCCTTGAGTATCATTAATGGTGGGCATGATACATCATATAGTGCATTGCCATCTTACTTTGACGTTATCAAATCAACAAACGAGGGTTCACATGCAAATTGTGCTTGGTATCCCCCTACACATCCAGATAGACCCCTAATATTGATGAGCGTTTTCATATCTTTCAAAGTTTCTCCGGATGGCCTTTTTGCTAGTTGTAGAAGTCTTATTGGAGTGGATGGGCACTAGTGGAAAAAACCTCATTTGCTGCGGCTTTTTGCCCATTATTTGCTGCGGTTTTGGCCCCCAGCAATAGTGATAGCAGCAAATGTCCTACTTTAAATGCTACGGTTAAAAACCGCAGCAAAAAAGGGAATTATTTACTGCAGTTAGAGGCAAAACCGCAGCAAATAAGTGGGCATTATTTGCTGCGGTCAGAGGCAAAACCGCAGCAAAAAAGTGAGCATTATTTGCTGCGGTTTTCCCTCTGACCGCAACAAATACTTGCTGTTTTTTTTTCTTTTTTCGTTGTTTTTAATAATAATCCAATAATAATACAATGTAATAACAATGATTAATCCAATAATAATCCAATGAGCATCACAAATAATCACCAATAATCTCTTTGTAATAATAAACTCTCGATCGTATATATAATATAATATTATGTACGTACATATATATATATATATATATATATATATATATATATATATATATATATATATATATATATATATATATATATATATATATATATATATATATATATATATATATATATATATAGAAATATATATTTATATATATATATATATATATATATATATATATATATATATACACACATATATACACACACACACACACACACACACACACACACACACACACACACACACACACACACACACATATATATATATATATATATATATATAATATGCATTAAAGTCCTAAAAAATCTATACTAATTACAATTTATCAAGGACAAAAACGCATAAAATCGCAACTTAACATGTAATTTCTAGCATATGACTATGATTTTCAATTCTAAACATTTCAACACAATAATATATACCAAATAGTGTTGTAAGCCAAGTTTCGTGCATAACAAACCAAGTTTGAGCTATTTTACACGCGAAATTGAAAAAAACGCATAAAATCGCAACTTAACACGTAATTTCTAGCATATAACTATGATTTTCAATTCTATCCACTTCAACACAATAATATATACCAAAGAGTGTTGTGTGCCAAATTTCGTGCAAATCTGATACAAATGTGGTTGTATGAAATGAAGATACCAATGGAGCCCACACAAGGCTGCATACAGACCTCACGACACAGCAGCAAACTAGTGACCAGACCACCTTGCACGATACGGGGAGACTAAACCTATGCATCCAGGAACTAGGCTAAAGTGGAAATGGAATCTTGGTACTTGGATCTAGCTATCAAGGTCCTAAAACCATTCTAACAATCCCCGTGGACTCCTAGAAGCTGAGCTGAAGGAGGGCTGCTCGACAGTTTGCTAGATCAGAATTGTCTAAGTGTTTGTGGTTGTTTCGTGTTCTTTTCATGATCATTTGTAGTTTTTGTTTGTGTCATTAATCAAAGCTTCTGCACAACATTAGTCCTTGCATAATCAAGGCCTTAATCAGCCCCGGTTTCGCATCAAAACCATGTTTGAGCTACTTTATGCGCAAAAGTGTCAAAAACGGTTAAAAACGCATAAAATCGAAACTTAACACGTAATTTCTAGCATATGACTATTATTTTAAATTCTAACCACTTCAACACAATAATATATACCAAATAGTGTTGTGTGCCAAGTTTCGTGCATAATAAACCATGTTTGAGCAACTTTACGCGCGAAATGACAAAAACGCTTAAAAACGCTTAAAATCGCAACTTAACACGTAATTTCTAACATATGACTATGATTTTCAATTCTAACCACTTCAACACAATAACATATACCTAATAGTGTTGCGTGCCAAGTTTCGTGCAAAACAAACCATGTTTGAGATACTTTATGCGCAAAAGTGCCAAAAACGGTTTAAAACGCATAAAATCGCAACTTAACACGTAATTTCTAGCATATGACTATGATTTTCAATTCTAACCACTTCAACACAATAATATAAACCAAATAGTGTTGTGTGCCAAGTTTTGTGCATAAAAAACCAAGTTTGAGCTACTTTACTCGCGAAATTAACAAAAACGCTTAAAATCGCAATTAACACGTAATTTTTAGCATATAACTATGACTTTCAATTATATCCAGTTCAACACAATAATATATACCTAGTAGTGTTGTGTGCCAAGTTTTGTGCATATCTGATATAAATGTAGTTGTGTGAAATGAAGATACCAAAGGAGCGCACACAAGGCTGCATACAAACCTCACGACACAGCAGCAAACTAGTGACCAGACCACCTTGCACGACACGTGGAGACCAAACCTATGCATCCAGGACCTAGACTAAAGTGGAAATGGAATCTTGGTACTTGGATCTAGCTATCAAGGTCCTAAAACCATTCTAACAATCCCCGTGGACTCCTAGAAGCAGAGCTGAAGGAGGGCTGCTCGACAATTTGCTAGATTAGAATTGTCTATGTGTTTGTGGTTGTTTCGTGTTCTTTTCATGATTATTTGTAGTTTTTGTCTGTGTCATTAATCAAAGCTTCCGCACAACATTAATCCTTGCATAACCAAGGCCTTAATCAGCCCCGGTTTCACATCAAAATCAAGTTTGAGCTACTTTAGGCGCAAAAGTGTCAAAAAAGGTTAAAAACGCATAAAATCGCAACTTAACACGTAATTTCTAGCATATGACTATGATTTTAAATTCTAACCACTTCAACACAATAATACATACCAAATAGTGTTGTGTGCCAAGTTTCGTGCATAACAAACCAAGTTTGAGCTACTTTACGCGCGAAATTGACAAAAACGCTTAAAATCGCAACTTAACACGTAATTTCTAGCATATGACTATGATTTTCAATTCTAACCACTTCAACACAATAACATATACCTAATAGTGTTGTGTGCCAAGTTTCGTGCAAAACAAACCATGTTTGAGCTACTTTATGCGCAAAAGTGCCAAAAACGGTTAAAAACGCATAAAATCGCAAGTTAACACGTAATTTCTAGCATATGACTATTATTTTCAATTCTAACCACTTCAACACAATAATATATACCAAATAGTGTTGTGTGCCAAGTTTTGTGCATAAAAAACCAAGTTTGAGCTACTTTACGCACGAAATTGACAAAAACGCTTAAAATCGCAACTTAACACGTAATTTTTAGCATATAACTATGACTTTCAATTCTATCCACTTCAACACAATAATATATACCTAATAGTGTTGTGAGCCAAGTTTCGTGAAAATCTGATATAAATGTGGTTGTATGAAATGAAGATACCAAAGGAGCGCAAACAAGGCTACATACAGACCTCACGACACAGCAGCAAACTAGTGACCAGACCACCTTGCACGACACGTGGAGACCAAACCTATGCATCCAGGACCTAGCCTAAAGTGGAAATGGAATCTTGGTAATTGGATCTAGCTATCAAGGTCCTAAAACCATTCTAACAATCCCCATGGACTCCTAAAAGCTGAGTTGAAGAAGGGCTGCTCGACAGTTTGCTAGATCAGAATTGTTTAAGTGTTTGTGGTTGTTACGTGTTCTTTTCATGATCATTTGTAGTTTTTGTCTATGTCATTAATCAAAGCTTCCCCACAACATTAATCCTTGCATAACCAAGGCCTTAATCAGCCCCGGTTTCACATCACAACCAAGTTTGAGCTACTTTATGCGCAAAAGTGTCAAAAACGGTTAAACACGAATAAAATCGCAACTTAACACGTAATTTCTAACATATGACTATGATTTTCAATTCTAACCACTTCAAAACAATAATATATACCAAATAGTGTTGTGTGCCAAGTTTCATGCATAACAAACATAATTTGAGCTACTTTGCGCGCGAAAGTGTCAAAAACGGTTAAAAACGCATAAAATCGAAACTTAACACGTAATTTCTAGCATATGACTATGATTTTCAATTCTAACCACTTCAACACAATAACATATACCAAATAGTGTTGTGTGCCAAGTTTCATGCAAAACAAACCATGTTTGAGCTACTTTATGCGCAAAAGTGCCAAAAACGGTTAAAAACGCATAAAATCGAAACTTAACATGTAATTTCTAGCATATGACTATGATTTTCAATTATAACCACTTCAACACAATAATATATACCAAATAGTGTTGTGTGCCAAGTTTCGTGCATAACAAACCAAGTTTGAGCTACTTTACGCGCAAAAGTTGCTAAAACGCTTAAAAAACCTTAAAAACTCGCAACTTAACACGTAATTTCTAGCATATGACTATGATATTCAATTCTAACCACTTCAACACAATAATATATACCAAATAGTTTTGTGTGCCAAGTTTCGTGCATAACAAACCAAGTTTGAGCTACTTTACGCGCGAAATTGACAAAAACGCTTAAAAACAGATAAAATCGAATTTGTGTATCTTTATTGCTCTCCATTTTGGAAATGTGGCTCTGGATGTAGATCTCATTTGTCCACGCACTTTTTTCATTGTGCTGAAACGCATGGGAATATATATATATATATATATATATATATATATATATATATATATATATATATATATATATATATATATATATATATATATATATATATATATATATATATATATATATATATATATATATATATAACACTTAATTAAATCAAATTGGTAAAATAATTAATATTACGTACACATTCAGGAACGCTTTGAATTTTGTGTTGCGAGGTGGGCTTTGAGGTTTTTGTAATGAGTCGAAGACGTGCACAGTGTTCGTTAAAGGACATATGACCAAATGTATCCAATGCAAACTACAAACGCAAATTTAAAATCACCAAATTTGAGATTAGGTGACTTAAAAAATAAAAAGATAAGTTCAATTTCAAAAATAAAACTTACTCTTCCACATATGGAGCCAGAATGAATGTGTGTTTAGATGCAAGGGAATTAGTCAAGGCAGTCTCAATGTATGCTCTGACGTCATCTGGATCATTTATTCATTTACTACCCAAAATCGACTTTGGACAAAACTATCCAATTTTTATTGGAGGTTCGCAAGAATTTAGCTCCTCGTAAGCCGCACTAAACTCACAAATAAGAAAATTTTGTTAGTGATTCGATCATTAAAATAATTAAACAACAATGCCTAACTTGTAAGATAATGAACATCACCTCATGTAGACATGGAAAAGAGCTACGTTCAGCATCTCTCCTCTCAAAAATTGCCCGATGTCACTAGGACCAATAATTTCAAACGAGCTCTCTAAAAAGCAGTATTGCTCCTTCAGCAGGTTCAGAATGAGTGGGTCCTCCTCACTTATGCGAGATGCACAATAATGCAGCCATTTGTAATCTTAAGAGAGATCTTTTAGCTCCTCATCAGTAAAAATTGGAGTGCTTGGCATCGACTTTGACCCAGTCGACACCTTTGCTAAGGAACCGACCTCTCTCCATGATCCCTTTGGACTCTTTTGCTATTTCAATTTATACAATTATATTAGTGTGAGCATGCAATTAAAAAAATAAGGTACAAATGATTCTTACCATGTTAGTGAATCGGACCCAAGCATATGGCCATGTGATGAAACTACCTAGAGCGTGTGAGAGTTTCTCAAGGCTCCATGCTGGCATTGGAACCGGGAGTGAGAAATCTTCAAACCCCATTACAATAGTTTCCACGGCCACACTGATGTGGCCACTTGTAACATGCATTGAATGCACTGTTTGGCCCTCTTTGTTTGGTTGGGCCACACCATATGCAACCACAGTTATGTCGCCATCACTAGCAACACCTAACTGAGGCAGCAAAAGAGAACAAGGAGTCGCCTCCTGAAAATTGTGTCGTTTAGTATAATAAGCATCATAATAAAATATTAAAACGCGTTGCAATTTAAATTAATAAGTGCTTATATATTTAAAAACTATGTACCTATAGAAATGGCTCTGGAGTTGGCTCCGGATTTTGAGTAACGAAGTTTATGTTCTCCGGTGTGGGGTTTTCCCCTTCAGGGGTATTAGTAATGAGCTGGGGTGCTACAGGGGTAATGGGCTCGGGTGTTGGCTCCACCAAAGCGTTAGGAGCCCCATGTTTACTTTCTTGATCCTCGACAATCAGGTTTGCCAAGTCAACAATGGGTGCTCCCATCTTCTGCAACACGGCGGCCAGCTTGGCGAGAACGTCCTTCGTAATCTCCGCTCGGAGGTTTGCTACTTCATCGCGCAGTGCAGTTCGGGATTGAGTAGCAACACACTCTTTGTCGAATGCCTTCTGTAACCCCACGCGGACGCCTCCTTTTCCGACTACCCGCCCACTGTGGTCTTTTCCTAAGACCATATGTAATGCGTCAACATTGCCTCTTGGGGTGAACTCCCCCGTAGCTTCTTTTTCCTTCCAGCCCATCTATTCAAATAAAAAATGACATATATAGCAATTTGTATAAGTACATCAAAGCCAAAGAATACAAAACAAATCACGCACAGCATTTCAAAACTCACCACAGCATCAGCAACCTTCTTCGTTCCCGGATCATTAATGGTAAATTTACATCTTGCATCTCGGGAATGAAGCCCGCAATACCAATCACGCACTCGATCTCCAGCTGGAGTATTCACGGATGCGGAGGTAGTCATAGATGAGGGCGTGGATGAACTTTGATTGGGGTATAAACCCACATCCACCCACTCTTTTCGGACCTCATCGTACGTTTTCTGGCCCAAGCGATGGTAAAACTTCCTTTTGCTTGCAGAATCAGAAGCTTTACCACGCTTTTCCTAATTAATCAATAGAAATTGAATGTCATGTATTAGTTTAATGACTGAATCAAAAGAAGTAAATTCAAATTGGTAAACTATAATATAATATGAAATACTTACAACTTCTATGGGAGTTGTTCTTTTGGCAACAAAGGCGTCCCAATCCCTCTTCGATATGTGACCCCATATTTCGTAGGGCATCTTCGAAGGTGATTGCTCTCCACCTTCGTTTCCCGTTTTGACCTTTTTGGTCGTACGAGCACGCCTCTTCGTAATCCAGCCAGTTACTAGCTTGGATTTGAAATCTCTTAATCTTTCAGCAATAGTTGAAAGAAACACATTCTTCTTGTCCTCATCGCTCTCGATGTGGAAAAGATTCTACAAAAAAAATTTATATTTATTACTGTCAATCAAATTAATTTTAAAATGAAACTAAATGAGCAAAAACAGTAAAGTTGCTTACCATAGTATCAATCCATAGAGAGTTCTTCAAACCCTCTGGAACCTCGTTCCATGCGTGCAATATGGAAAGCTTGCGGATACATAGACCCACTTGTTTTCCATATTGCCTACGCCATTTTCCGCAGGGTTGACCCAATGCATTGTATTCCAAATGCATGGGTTCTGTGACTTTGAGGTTTTTCGTAGGACCTCGCCCTTTTCTTTTCTTACTGGTAGTGGGAGCATCCATTGGTGGGGCGTCTTCAGTCTCAAAATCATTGTCAATCGGTGGAGCGTCTTCAGCCATACGCTCGTATCTCACAATTTGGTCCTCTTCGTTGTCATAACTACGATGCTCATTATCCGAGGTCTCAATCTCGGTGACAATTTCGTCTCTAAATAGATGCATTGTATATCAGTACCTGAAAGAGTACGAATAGAAATATATTAGAACATAAGCTAAGTAATATTAAGAATATGACTATGATTTACAATTCCAATACGTTCAACACAATAATATATAACAAATAGTGTTATGTGCAAAGTTTCATGCAAAACAAACCAAGTGCCAAAAAAACTTTAAAAAGCTTTAAATTCATACCTTGTGAATCACTTAATTAAGTGTATGTGTAAGCATTATGTACTTACGCTTCATACACAACTAAGGTGGCAAATTATAGATCACTAAATGTACCGGCCAAGTACTATGTTGAAAACTAAGATTGCCGAATGGGTTCATTCCATCCGTACACAGTCCGAGCCTTAAATTACGAACCTCATCCCCAAAAGTCTTATGCAACCTATCAATACTCTTCCACTCCGGAGAATCAGATGGATGTGTAAGCAAATGACCTTTCTTCACCCCATCTACATGCCACCTCAAATTTAACGCATCTTTCTTTATAGGAAACAAGCGCTTGAATCTAGGTATTATTGGAAGATACCACAATACCTTAGCCGGGGGCCCTTTAGCATCCCGAGCCCCTTTACGCTTGTAGCGCGATAACCCACACCTAGGACACTCTTCTAAGTTCTCGTTTTCATTCTGATACAACACACAATCATTCGGACACGCATGAATCTTCTGGTACTCTAAGCCGAGAGGACACATGAGCTTTTTGGCATAATATGTCGACTTTGGAAGTTCATTTCCCTCAGGAAGCATCTCACCTAACGCTTCTAATAACATTGTGAAACTAGCGTCACTCCAATTGAACTTTGACTTAATGTTGAAAATTGTCAACACTGCTGTTAGTTTGGTGAACTTTGTACATGAGGACGTTTTCCTAATTCATCCTCGACTCCCTCCATCATCTCATCAACATGATCCACATCCTCATCGACATTCTCTTCATCTGTCTCATACCCATCAACATGATCTTTTACATCCTCATTGACATCGGCCATATTATTGACGTTCTCAACAACACTTTTCTCTTTGTAAACTCCCTCCTCACCATGCCAAACCCAAACATGATATTGAGGCCTAAACCCACGTCGAAGTATGTGCTCCCTAAGGATATCAACACTATCTACCTTTGATACATTGCCACAACTGACACATGGGCAATAAAAACCAACTCCCCCCGTCCTAACTTGATGTTCAACCGCAATATTACAAAATTCTAATACGCCATCAATAAATTTCGATGATTCAATGCATCCTTACATCCAAGAACAATCTTTTGTCATCCTAATTAGTGTGATTAATTGATTCAAAACAAAACTAATACACAACTTTTAAACATATATAATTATTTCTAACAAACATATTTAACTCTAAAAATATATAATTTGAATAATTAACATTGTATAACCTTAGAAATATAACATTCAAAATATAAATAATAAAATTAAATCATTTAACATTAGAAATATAAATAACGACAAATCTGATACGGCCTTGTTTTTGTTCTATAAGTCAACTACATGAACCAAAACAAATCAGTGTAACAATCGTCTGTGTATCCTATTACAAGTTTGGAAAGTAACAACAGACGGCATACATTGATACACTATCTAATTCCACAAATCTATTACATCCCCATTAAAGAGTGTAAGAAACCATTGTAAGGACTAGAGATAGGATATTACTAACCTAAGTTACTTGAACTCCTCACTTGTGTCAAATAGTTGTGTCAATAAAATCATTGTATTTTTTTTGGTAAAAATAACCAAGTTAAAAACTTGAACTCATACCCAAACACAAGTTACCAATCCGAGTAACTAGGTGACTGGATATGCAATACAATTTACAAAGGTATGAATATTAAAGTCCAAGTGATCTGTGAACAATGGTTTCAGTTACATTGTGCTATAATCATAGATAGCTTATGAAGACAAGTGTTTAAGGTTGATAATTTTGATATGGCCAATCACACTGCCTCACAGTCGCAACCAAACCATGGAACATTTCAAAGTTCACAAATAATTACTAAATATGCAAATAATTAACAAATCACATTTTTAACTAAATTACTAAATTACAAGTGAAACTATAAAAATATAAACTTGTAAATTTACAAAACAAATAATACCTAATTTTCGTATGTTATGAACTTGCAAAAAACTTAAAGGTCTGAGAATTTAAAAAGACGAATAATACCTTAATTCGTGAGTCTTGAAGATGAACAAGACCAAATGCCTTTGGTTTCAAACGGTTTTGAAGAATTCGAAGTTTGAAGTTTGATGATGAACCGCTGTATGTGTTCGTTTTTGGTATAATGAAACATAAGGTTTTCGTCTTGTGAAAATGAAGATGAAGAACTTTGTTGTTACCTTTGTGAAGATGAAGAAGAGGAACGAAGCAGATGAAGATGAAGATGAATTGAAGCGTTTTTTCAATGGGTTTGAAAGAATAATGTTTAAAAGCAAGAAGTGTACTGTGTACGTCGAGATAGAACAGTTTCTGAAAAAAGAAACATACTGAAATGGCGGGTTTTAATTTTATAAATTAGTCCAACGGTTATTTGCTGCGGTCCATAGACATAACCGTAGCAATTAATTCTCCTCATTGTCTTTTCATTTTGCTGTAACAGTATTTGCTGCGGGCCCCCTTGATAACCGCAGCAATTAAGCAATTGTATAAAGGTTATTTGCTGCGGTCCATACAAAACCGCAACAATTGATGTTGCAATGGAGTATTTCCTGCGGTCACACAATAGAACCGCAGCAATTATTTTTTTTTTTTTCAATTCTTTTTCTTATTTATTGCTGCGAATATACAAAAACCGCAACAAATTATAAGCAGCAAATAAGTTTTTTTCCACTAGTGGGGGAAAATTTAAAGGGTAATTATGGTGGTGTTTTGTTATCTGCAATTGCCCTTGATGGCAACAATGAAATGTTTCCAGTGACATGGGGTATTGTTTCATGTGAAGATGAAGAGAGCTGGAAGTTCTTCATTTGGCATCTTAAACATGTACTTGAACCAAGTATAAGGGGAGACAATTGGTGCATAATATCTGACAAGCAGAAGGTATGTACACTTGTTACTTAGCCTTTCATTGATTATACATAATCTTCTAAACCTAATCTTAATATGTTGTTTTCAAATGCAGGGAATTGACAAGGCTCTCAATGATTTGTGGCCTAAGGTGCAAAGAAGGTATTATTGCAAACATCTTAGTGCCAACTAAAAGAAGCCTTTTCCTGGACCTAAGTTATGCCAACTGTTTTGGCTAGCATGTGGGGCTTTCTCAACCTTCACATTTGCAAAGGCCGTGAATGAGATTGACAAAAACAACCCTAAGGCTAGGAAATGGCTTGCTAACTTGGGTCCATAGGAAAGATGGACAAAACATAAATTCGATCCTGAACTGAAGTGTGACATTAACAAGACAAATTTTGTGGAAAGCTTCAATGCAACCCTAGGAACTGACAGGTGCAAGCCAATGTTAACTATGTTAGACGGAATTAGGAGAGTCACAATGGTTAGGTTAGCTGCAAGGAGGCAAGAAGTGTGAAGATTGGGAGAGGCTTTGTCCAAACATTATGAAGAGAGTTCAAGTATTGTGCAATGAGAGTAGGTCTTGCAAGGCTTTCATGTCTAGTCCAGGGGAGTATGAGGTGGTGGAGGGTAAATCAACTCTGTCTATCAGTTTGAACCAACACACAGGCCTTTGCAATGTGTGGCAACTCATTAGCATACCATGTAGGCATGCAATGAGAGCTATTCTTCATGAAGGTCATGATCCACAATCATTTGTTCATGAATGGTATTTAGTGGAGAAATATAAGTTGGCCTATGGTCACAGCATTAACCTATCCCTGACCAAGATAAGTGGCCAGCTATTGAGCACTTACTATACTACCTCCTGTGATCAAGAGAGGTGTTGGTAGGCCTTGTAGGAATAGAAAGAGAAGTGATGATGAAGAGAGGAAGGGAAAGAGGAGCAAGACAATAAAATGTGGGAAGTGTGGAGATTTTGGTCACAACAAGGCCACTTACAAGGAAGGGGCAACAAAAAAACAGAAGGCAGCAAGAAACACTGATAAAGCTTCAACTTCTAAGAGCAAAGGGAAGTCAGTAGTAAAGTAGAAGGCATCATCAAAGAAGGGAAAGGGCGAAGCAAAGTGAATAGTATTGTGTTATGTGATTGTAATTACTAAACATTTGACTAAATTAGGTTGAACAATAAATTAATCCTCCTGTGATTGTAATTACTAATCCTCTTTTGTATGAATTATGTATGATTATGGATGAATAGTAGCTTAATTCTCTTTTGTATGAATTATGTATGATTATGGATGAACAGCTCCAACTTGGTATGCATATTGATCAAAATTTTTTGGTAATGAACTTGTGTTTTGGAATGAAAGATACAGTACAATCTTACTTTACAATGGCAAGAACCAACATAATACCTTAGCTTACATAGATAAAAACCATTTCAATGCTTACAATCTTACTTTACAATGGCAAGAACAAACAACAGTAGGTAGAACATTACCACAAATTTCATGAAAACAACAACCTTAAGTAAGCTATCAACCTTCTTGGAAAACTCTAGAACAGTAGCTTTAAGTTCATTAAATTGTTCCCCATTCATCATTATAGGAGCATCCCCTTAAACCTCTTGAAGTGCAGCTTCATCAAGGTTTTCCTTCAAATCAGCATCATAACCCTATTCAAATGCTTGACACGACATACATTTGGGGTGCATTCTTCCTAGATTGTTAATTGAACTCGAAACCTTAATATCATAGAACTTTGTTGGGTCACAGTAGCATTTCTTTAACCTTACCCAGCTATCAACAACTTCAATGGAATTAACATTAGGGCTTTTAGGTCGTCTTTTGGTAGTACCGGAATACACCTTACCGCAAAATGATGAGTACCTTGAAAAAGCAGCCATGGAAGGAGAGAAGGAAGAGGAGAGGAAAAAGGGAAAAAGAAGAAGAAACGTGTGTTTGAAATGGATGCACCTGGGTATATAAGCAATAAGAAACTAACCATGGTTAGGTCAAATTCAAAATTTAATGGCCACTTAACTGAAAAAACTTAAAAAGTGTCACGTTTGTAATTAGCTAGATAGTTTGGAGGTACCATTGGAATTACGAAAAACACGGGGGTACCAAAGATAAAGTGCAATAACACAAGGGTACCATTGATAATATCCCAATAATCTTTTCTTAGGTTTTGAGGGGGATTATCTTAGACTTTTCAGAGTTACCTATTACCTTTTTATGCTTTACTAATCTTGCTTTAACCATCTTTAAATCTTGTTTAGTTGTTAATATTTTTTGTTAATCTTAATCTTTCTTTGTTAAACCCTAGAAATTCCAATTACATTTCTCTATTGCGCGTTTATTGTTTTGTTCTTCATCAATCTCCATTGAAATTGTATTTTTATCAAGGTATTATTGTTCTTCAATCTTCTAATTATGTTTATTGTTGTTGCGTTTGCTTGTTTAATGAATTTAATTGCTTTCATGTATCCAATTAGTGAGTAGTTCTCTTTTTAAGGCTTGGTATGAACCCTAATTTGTATATGAAATAGATGATTAAGGAATTTGATGATTATTGTTGTCTAGAATTGATTGAATATGCTATAATCTACTTAAGTAAAGTCTTTTAGCTTTTCACGTTCTGAAAATACGAAAGTTGAGGTAGAAAAGTATATTAGTCTCAAGTGTAAAACAAGTTAAATCCTTTTATTGACATTCAAAATCACGAAAATTAAGAGTTGGTTATTAACTAGTCTTATTAAAGGTTGAATTTATCAAAATTACAAAAGTTGAGATTAAAGAAAAGAACGTTATTCAATCTAAAATTAGTTGATTAGTATCCCAAAAAGGAATAATTAACTCTTCTACCCATAGTTATTTAAATCGCGATTCTAATCTACGATTCTACAATTTTACGATCCAAAAACAAGCGAACGATCTGAATTGTAGGTAGAGTCGTAGAATCATAACACGATTCCACGATTCTACGATTTAAAGATCCGATCCAACAAATTTAGGCTCAACTGTTATTAATTTTTTGATATGTTCTATCTTTCGCTAATTTCATTTACATACACATACATGTTTTAAAAATGCATATTCATAAGTATAAACAATAAAGATTTTTTTATCAATATTTCATTTTAAACCAATTATTGAATGTTTTTTCTTTAATTCTTAAGAATAACTCAAACAAAACTTGGATTCACAAATTTATACTTTTAAAATGAGTAATTAATAATAGACACTAATTATTTCGTGTTGGCCTCTTAGGTTTTGATGATGACTTCACTTTTAAATAAACAAACATGTTTAAGAGATTGTTTTGTAGGTGAATATCCGATTTTGTTGAAATCGTTGATGAAGCCTATGACTTGGTTCGTGGAAGTTGTACGTGTCTTAGAATATCCAAGAAGTTAGATAAATGCTTAGGACGTTAAAAGTAGACAGACGGTCTACTGTTCCCAAAGTTGACAATCTAACAGAAGTTGTAGATGGAGACAGTACATTGTTCCTACGTCGCAGGTCTGAAGAAAACATCGGCTGGAAAATTGCGGATTAATCATTTTCTGTTTTTGAGTTGATGTAACGGTTAAGAGTTAAATTAATTACTTAATTAATTAATAAATTGGTTGGCAAAACTATTTTTAAGTTATCTAAAAATAGCCTAAGACTTATTCTTTTTAAGATGAGATCTCCTTTTAATTAGGATCTTTTGTTTTAACTCCTATGCTATTTTTAGCTTGAAGGAACTGTTTTCCTCTTTGAGCAAATGACTGCCGAACGTTTATTTTTGGAATTCCACTATCTTTTTCTTTTGAGAACGTGTAGGATAGTGGTAGGTATGTCTAAGGTAACTACTGGCTGTTCCCACTATAAATAGGAGGAACTATGCTTAAACCGAAAGAGAATCCGAGAGTGTCCATAAAGGGAGATCTATTAAGAAAAATATTTTCAGCTATCTAATGCCAATTAATTTATTATATTTTTCTTAAAGCAATTATTTAATTTTTATCCTCTTGAGAATTTGGCCTTGTAAGGGTATTTGTGTGTTTTGTTGTAACTAGACTTAAGGGAAGTCTAGGGGAATAGAGAAGCTTCAAGAGAAGCGTGAGAAGAGAAAGAGAAGGAGAAAGAGAAGAGAAAGAGAAGTAGGCCTAGAATAGAGAAGCTTCAAGTGAAGCAAATTGTTTTATGTGATTGTAATTGATTGCCTAAAACATAGTGAGAATATTGAAATCCTGGGGGGTCGTGGTTTTTCCTTCTTATTAGGCCAAGAAGGTTTCCACGTAAAATCGTTGTCTCCTTTTATCTTTTTCATTTTAAGCTTAAGTTTTATTTTATTATAATTCCGCAAAAATTAGAGGCAAAAATCTTTAACATAATACACAACAATTCACCCCCCTCTTGTTGCATTCGATCATCTATTTGCATTTCTACATTTTGCATATTTAATTTTATTTCTAGAATCATATGATTCTACAATTCATATTCTATCTCTTTAAACGCTTCCAAGTAGAATCTCAATTTGAATAACTTTACTTCCACCTAAAACCTAGATAACATAACAAACATTGAAATAATTGTCTAATCCTATGCATGTTAGTGGGCATTGCCATTGCCTTAGTCCTTTTTTTTATTGAATCAAGTCATTTTCATATCATTGCAACTTAGTTAAGTTAAAACTCCTTAATTTTTGGTTGTTTGTTAGTGATTGATTAACTAAATTACTCTTGAAACATAGCCTCCTTGTGGTTCGACCCGTAATTGTACTACAACACTCATACACTTGCGGTATTAAAATAAAACCCTAACAAACAAGAACCGCAACATATAATTATTTTTATTTTAAAGCTCGTCTCTTATTTCAGATTCACTTTTATGCTTCATTATAATTTGAACCGGAGTAGATGTCTTGCGGTAGTTTACTTTTTTTCCACTAGTGTTGCCAGTTTATGTAATTTGAAACATAGTCGTTGTATTTGTACAATATATTCGAGAGACTTGATGAATATTTCATTTTAAAGAGCTTGAATGTCGGAAAACTTTATATATTTGGTCACCTTAATAGTATAAAGTATGAAAACATGGTTTTATCGCTGATAAAAGTCTATGACTCAATCGTTATGGCTATAAAAAGCTAAAATCCAATAAAAATTGCGAAAAATAAGCCTGAATTCATTTTGAACCTAAATCCGTGAGATAAGTGGATACAAATCTAGGCTTTGATAATATAGACCCATATATTCGAGTCTGGATCTAGGTCATGCCTAAGAAAAAAAACTCTTAGACTCAGAATTAGATCTTTAGGTAGCACCTAAATTTGTGTAGGAACTTATTTATACTTTTAGCGAAATTTCAAGCAACAATTACTTAACATTTATCATCCAAAACACCTATATAAAACTATATGAATCAACAAAGCTATAAATGAATATCAGAGATCAGTATCAAATGATGATATCTCTAGTCAGTCTACTAGGATCTGGATCATAGTGTGCTAGCACCAAGAGATATTTAAAAGACACAAGAACAAAAAGGAATGTTTTTTTATTTCTCAAGCAAATTTTCTATTACTAACTACCAGGTATATAAATACCAGACTTAAAACCATCACTAGTGGAAAAAAACGTATCTATTGCGTATCATTTGTTGCGGTTTTATTTAGACGCAACATTAAATAGCAAAAAAAAAAACGAAAAAAATATATCAAATGCTGCGGTTTCACTAATGCCCGCAGCAAATAAGTTGGTATGTGCTGCGGTTTTACTGTGCCCGCAGCAAATAAGTGTATTTTTTTTTTTTTTTAAATTACGCGCCTCTATAGTCTTCGTGAATACGCATTAGTCTTCATTACTGTTGTATTCATTCTTCTCTAAACCCAGGAAAAACCCTCTGCTACATACTGTTGTATTCATTCTTCATTGTCTTAATTAGTCTTCGTTCTTCATTGCATCTGCTGCTACTTCGTCATTCTTCACCTTCTTTATTGTCTTCATTAGGTTTTGTGCATACATTGTTGTTTTCCATTGTTGTCTTCACCTTCAAACCTTCTTCAAAACCCTTGAACAAAACCCACGAATTTGTACTTCTTCAACCTTCTTCAACCTTCTTCAATACCCAAAAAATTGTTTAAACCAAACGCACGAATTAGGAATGAGTTTTTTAAAGGTAATTTCTCATTGTAATTTATTTTAATGTGTTCTAATTTTGGTCAATACAAACGCACGAATTTAAGAATTAAAATGTTTGTGTTTTTGACTTGTATATTCTTAGTGTATTTGTTCTAAGTTATATTTTTAATATGTTTTTGTTTGTAACTATAAATGTTGATTTTATTTAAGAATGTGATTTTATTTATGAATGTGGTTGTTATTTAGAAGTTTTACATTTTACCTAGTTTATATAGTTAGTTTGTTATAGAATATACATAATATTATTATGATTAATTAGGGTTGAATGATTGTGGTTATTAGAATAAATGTTGTTATTAAAATATAGATGATATTATTATGGTTAATTAGGGTTAAATGAGTGATCATAACTTAGTTAGTTAATTAGGGTTAAGTATCTATTTTCATTTATGTGTATTAATTTTTCTTGAAATTAGGAGGACAAAAGCTCGTTCTTGGATGTATGGAAGCATTGAATCGTCAGAATTTATTGACGGCGTATTAGAATTTTGTAGTATTGTCGTTGAACATCAAGTTAGGACGGGGGGAGTTTGTTTTCATTGCCCGTGTGTCAAGTGTGGCAATATATCAAAGGTAGATAGTGTTGATATCCTTAGGGAGCACATACTTCGACATGGGTTTTGGCCTCAATATCATATTCGGGTTTGGCATGCTGAGGAGGGAGTTTACAAAGAAAAAAGTATTGTTGAGAATGTCAATAATGTGGATGTCAATAAGGATGTAGTAGATCGTGTTGATGGGTATGAGACAGATGAAGAGAACGTCGATGAGGATGTAGATCTTATTGATGAGATGATGGAGGGAGTCAAGGATGAGTTAGGAAAATGTCCTCGTGTTTTTGACTTGTTGAGAAAGGCTTCTCAAAAGCCTTTGTACCCTAGCTGTATAAAGTTCACCAAACTAACAGTTCACCAAACTAACAGCCGTGTTGAAAATTTTCAACATTAAGCGAAATTCAATTGGAGTGACGCTAGTTTCACAATGTTATTAGAAGCGTTAGGTGAGATGCTTCCAAAGGGAAATGAACTTCCAAAGTCAACTTATTATGCCAAAAAGCTCATGTGTCCTTTCGGCTTAGAGTACCAAAAGATTCAAGCGTGTCCGAATGATTATGTATTGTATCGGAATGAAAATGAGAACTTAGAAGAGTGTCTTAGGTGTGGGTTATCGCGCTACAAGCGTAAAGGGGCTCGGGATGCTAAAGGGCCCCCGGTTAAGGTATTGTGGTATGTTCCAATAATACCTAGATTCAAGCGCTTGTTTTCTATAAAGAAAGATGCATTAAATTAGAGGTGACATGCAGATAGGGTGAAAAATGGTCACTTGCTCACACATCCATCTGATTCTTCGGAGTGGAAGAGTATTGATAGGTTGCATAAGACTTTTGGGGATGAGGTTCGTAATTTAAGGCTCGGACTATGTACAGATGGAATGAACCCATTCGGTAATCTTAGTTTTCAACATAGTACTTGGCTGGTACTGTTAGTGATCTATAATTTGCCACCTTGGTTGTGTATGAAGCGTAAGTACATTATGCTTTCGTTTCTTATCTCGGGTCCTAAACAACCTGGCAATTACATAGATGTATATCTTGCACCTCTCGTTGAGGATTTGAGAAAGATGTGGGATGAAGGTGTTTTCATGTTTGATGCATATGCTAATGTGGAGTTCACCTTGCGTGCAATGCTTTTATGCACCGTTTATGATTTTCCGGCATATGGAAACTTATCGGGGTATAAGAACAAAGGGAAGAAAGCATGCCCAATATGTATCGATGACATGGAATCCACGTGGATTCCTAAGAGCAAACATGTACTCATGCACCATCGAAAGTTCCTCCCACGAGATCACCAATATCGTAAGAAGAAGAAGATGTTCAACAGGGAGGTTGAGGACCATGTAGCTCGTCGACCGTTGACCGGTTATGAGGTTTATGAATAGGTTAAGGAAGTTAAGATTGTATTTGGTAAAATAGGGCAAGTGCAAGGGGGTGAAGACCGATTATGGAAAAAGAATCAATCTTTTGGAAGCTTCCATATTGGAGAGATCTATAGGTTAGGCATTGTCTTGACGTTATGCATATAGAGAAAAATGTATGCGATGCCATACTCGGGACTCTCATGAACATTTCGGGTAAGACAAAGAATGTTAAGGCTGTGCGAGATTGGTTTGAATGTAAGGGTCTTCGTCCGGAGTTGTGGGCACATGTTAAGGTGAATAAGAAAAGAAATAGAGCTGATAAAGTTGTTGGCAGTAACAAGGAAAAGGGCGGTAAGAAGAAGATCAGTAATGACAAAGTTTATGCATAATACCATATATTATGGTTAATATTACCATTTAACCTTAATCATATTTGCGTGGTCAACAATAACTAATCCTTAATTTATTTTGTGCGACCTTTTAGGCTTGTACTTTTAACACTGTTTAGTCTAATTTTATTAATTAGTCAAAAATATACATTATTTTCTAGCAAACAACGTCCGTGTATTAAATGTACAATTTATATTTCTAGTTAAAATATATAAGTATTTAATAGGCCTGACAAAAGCTGACCCAATCTCTTAACCCGACCTGAACCTAACTCGAAATAAGTGGGTTTGGTTTGAGACTTTTGACCCAATCAATTAAATGGGCCGATCCAACCTAATTTGTTTATTAAATGGGTTAGGTTCAGGTCAAACTTTTAAATTTGAAACAAACCTGTATAACCCATTTAATTTAACGTGTTTATTCCAAGTTAGATCAATAAGTATAACCTAATAAACTTAACTCAATTAATATTTTCTTATTTTTCATAGTAAAAACAAAGTAAACAATAAAAAGTATATACAATTTAAAATTAAAGACTAAAAAATTAGATGTAATCAATGTTAAAAAACCTTATAATGAAAACAAAAAACTATAAACGGGTTAAGTGGGTTAAAATCAGGTCGATCTGATATGTTGCAGTATCGGTCCAGGTTGTGATTTTTGACCCAATTAACTAAAAGGGTTGGGCTTCGGTCAAGGATTTTTTGATATGTTTATATATGACCCGAACCTGAACCTGATCCAATTTGATCTGTTTGATAGGCCTAATTTTTAGTACACAAATTCTTGTAAGAGGCAGTCTCTTTGAGAGACCATATTTAATTGGACTGGTCCAAAATGGAAAATATAGAGTAAGATTCTTAGTAGACATTATAAATATTGTAAGCAGACATTTACAATATTGTAAATATTTAAGTACTTACTCGGTGAACATTAAGTATATTGTAAGTAGGCATTAAGGATATGGTAAGTAGGCTAAGTTTCTCGATATGCATTAAGAATATTATAAGTAGACATTTTAAGTACTTTTTTGATGGGTATTAAATATATTGTAAGTATGCATTAAGGATGATGTAAGTAGGCATTAAAGATTAAGTGAACATTGAAATTTAATGGCTTGGGCCTAAGAGAAGTGTCTCAAAGATAGGTCTGTCAGAAGATCGGCTGTTTTTAATATGTATGTTTAGATTGAACCTAAGATAGAATCTTCGATTTGGATCGTGAATTGTGGTTCCAATTCTGACTGTTATAATCTCTAGTTGGGTACTTTTGTCGATATCCTTTTCTTTTTTGCTCTTATTATTAAAGAACTAGATAGATTTTCGTATAAAACACATATATTATAAATATTTACTGTTATGAATAAGATATTTTTTGATGAAATTAATTCATTTACAACAAAAATTAAATTATTAAATGTTGTGTTTGTTAAAATATTATCATTATCAAATTGAATAGATAATTTATTATACAATAATATTAAAACATATACTCATAGTAATTATTGATAATTGAGACAAATAAAATTTTAAAAGTCTTCACTTATGATAGATAGGTGAGAGAATTTAGTTGAAAAAATGTCCAAATTAGATAGCTTATTCATTATATGATGATAATTTGTTATCTAAGTTAAAATAAGATTTACATTTACATGTATATTAGTTTTTTTGTTTATATAAGGAATTATATTATTTCAATAAATAATCACATATAATTATAGTCAATCAACAAATATATTAATACATGTTTTAATGAATTAATTATTTCCCTAAATATTAATTAAATATCAAAAGTTTCTTGTCAATAATAAAAAAAAAGTAAGAAATTTTTTAAAAATAAGATGACACGTATTTCTAGAGTTGTTCAAAACTAACCCGACCCAAAAATCCGACCCGGAATCGAAAATTATCCGACCCGAAAAAATGTAAGTTTTTTAGGTTTACCGAACCACAATTACCCGAACGGAAACTTCACTCGAACCGTTTGATAACCGAAAAAGGCAAAATCGAACTCGAACTGCAACCGAATTTTATAACCGACATATAAACCTTAACCGATGTTACCCGAACTGAACAGTTATCGACCCGAGTCAAATCCGACCCGAATTATGCACGTAACCGAATGCAACCTGACTAAAACCGATTAAGATCGAACTGTTTTTAACCCGAACTGATACAAACCCGAATCGATTATTAATCGAACTGTTTTTAACCCGAACTGATACCAACCCGAACCGATTGTTAATCGAACTGTTACAAATCCGAATCAATTTTTCACCTAATTTTAGCAAATTAGGTCCAATTTCAGTTTTCTAATTATGATTTTTTGAATATTTGAAAACTAATTTCTAATATTGAAAGATTTTAAACAAGATTATATATAAATATTTTAGCAAATCAATTATAAACCAATAAGATTCCACCAATTCTTCAAGCTTTAAGCCCCAAAAATTTACATTCATCACTTATACATCCACCAAATATAAATATACAAATATTAAGTTTATAACCCCAAAAATTTACGTCCATCACTTATACATCCACCAAATTAACATATACAAATATCAAGTTTTTTACCCCAAAAATTTACATCCATCACTTATACATCCACCTAATGTAAATATACAAATATCAAGTTTTTAACCCCAAAAATTAACATTCGATCAGCAACTATATATAGTTATATATCCACCATAAAATCTCTCACGTATTGCTGCTTTGCTTGTGGTACCATATTTCAATCTTGAACAAAAACAAACAAAAAAAGTATTAAAAGAAAGTAATTCATTCTTATAAGAAAGATACAAAAAAAGAAACGCCTAAAATTTTGCTACCAGAATATGTATCACATGTCGGGTGAGATCATTGTAATGCCTCTCAAGGTCAACAAACACCGCATGTTCAGCAAGCTACCAACATGAATCATAGCTAAGGAAACATTTCTAATTGCCTAATCTCAAGTAAACAAGGCTATTAGAAAGTTGCCTATAAGACTAAGACTCATGGATAACATTCACCCAACCCAACGATTATCAAGTTTCCATGTGACTTGTAAGGTTAAATTACTTGTGTCCAGATTCCGTGTTCAATTTGAGCCACAATCAGATCCATAAGAACCAACATCTTTTGCATGGCAACAATCAAGTGAATAAACCATAACTGAGTACATAAAGTACACAAAACACGAGTTATAATAGAATGATAATTAACTAACATTTATTTAAAAAGTAAAATACGTACCAGATTCTGAAGACGAGGATCCATTTGGACCCTGATCTCCCTTAGCATGTGATTCTGCATCGGGGACTAAGTCACTGCCAACAACTAATCCTACTTCATGAGATTCTTCTTCATATCCAAACAACCAATTACGAGTTAAAATCAAGGATCAATCTACATTTAGTTTATCTGAATATCTACTCTCATAAAGTAGAAAGTATTAGAAAAGTTAAGGTACTTACAGAGCTATGTGGCTATTCACAAGCATAAAATAAATTCTCCAAAACTTCCTTTCTTTCATGATGCGAGGGCACAACTCATATCGTAGCTTAGAGATTTCCTGCCAAAAAAGAATACATTCATACAATATAAAAAATCTTCCCACTCGCATGCACCTATAATTTATATGGATGAATGTGTGTGTGCGTGTGTTTCCAAAATAGGAAATGCCACAAACGAAGAAATTAAATTTGTGCCTAGTTGAGAATAGATATGGACAAAATGGTGGGAAGTTGACGTTCAATTAAATACCAATTGAACAACAAAGTAAGACTCAAGAGAAAAATGGAATCAGGCAAATGTTCATACTCCCACTGTCCATTAGAAAAGAGATGCGGACATCTTTGTCTTCCATCACAGGTTATCTTCAATTCTCTTTTCAGAGTTCAGTTACAGTAAATGTGCGGAAGAAACATAGAAGCCATTAAGGTATATGATAGCAGAACCGACTACTTGTATATATTATGCAAAGCCAAATAGAAGAGAAGGAAAAAGCTGTGTAACCTTTACTGTTGACAGCACAAGAATTGCATGTCTTGCCTGCCACTCTGTAAGATCCTGCCGCACATTTGAGACTGTAGGAACATCAGACATTGGAGCATCATCTGTCAAAAATGCAAAGCATCATATTAGCACATATTACAATTTCGAAAAGTTACAGCAACATGACAATCTAAATTGTACATCAGATGTATTCTAATACCAAGTGTAAGTTTGAACTTAGAGTCTCCGCTCCCTAATCCCACAGCCGAAACGGAGTACAACAACAAGCTCAAGAAAAGGAACACAGGAGAGTAATGTGGGTGGTACAGGAGGAGGTGAAGTAACAAAATTCTTGAAAAGATGAAATAAAGTACTTATATAGAAGCCAAGCAGGGGAAAATGAACAGCCCAAATGCAATTACAGAAAAAACAGTATTGAACTCATAGGTGAATGCCTAAAGAAAAGTAGAGCAGACATTTTTTAGAAGCATGGTGAACATAAATGTCAAAGCAATAAGCTGGAATCTGGAGAGTGAGAAGCTCCTTAACCAAATAACTAAATCTTTATACAGCAATCAATTTCATTTTACTCCATCCATCCCATACAAATCAGAAATGTGGAACTATCTATTGTTCCATGTTAACAGAACTTCATCCCAAATTGAGGAAATATCGGCTTTCAAAATTTTGTCCCAAGTTTGAATGAATATTCAAAATCAATTTACGCAAAGAACGAAAAAAAAATTCCATGACAAAATTACATGAACAAAAATTACAAAAAATCAATATCCAACATAACCAAATATGCTTAGTTCAGATTTGAATGAATATGCTTGAGATCAATCCTATGTTGAGCAACCAAATATGATCACAATCTGTGAATTGGTGCATTCTGAAGTCAAACAGCATGTAATCCAGATTAGTTATTCAATTTAATTGTTCAATTCATCAGCATAGCAAGTACATACAGATTATAAGTTGCAGCCATTAACTAGTATCAGTACATACAGATTATAAGAGCAAGAGTCAGCAGCAGCTCAGTAGGTCTGTGCAGCAACAACAATGTTTGTTCATTACAGTTCATACAGAAATTGAACTAAACCTTCATACAGAAGAGCATTGAACTAGCAACATAATGAATATAACTAGCAACACAATGAATATAACTAGCAACATTTTGATCTCAGGTACTTTTTTCAATTTTTCTATTTTCACAATTTTTCATTTTTCATTAGGATTCTGCAAATCTATACTTCAATTTTGATATCCAAAGAATAAAATATGAATTATAATTATGGTAAATCTGGTAAATTTTTGAACAACTTTGATTTCGATTTAGGGATTGTATCCAATCGTTCTAAATCTCTAAATGATCAGAAAAACAATTCCAGTTCATATTCTTATGTATCATCTTAATCAAAACCTGCCACAACTTGGCAGCCTGGAAAACCCTCGCGGACTCATCATTCCTCTCAATCACATCCCTAAAAAATCTATGAAAAAATAAAATTCAGCCCATTACAAAATTAGAACTCAAACGCAAATCAAAGTTAGATCAAAAGGAAGAAGGAGTTTTATAGTAGAACTTGGTGCCTAATTCCAATTACCAGCTCATATTGAAAGATAAAGAATGCCAAATTGCTACTAACAGATACAATTGCTACGGTATAGAGAAAAAGAAAAAAAAACAAGAGCTTCATACCTACGGTACTACAGGCTGCCGGAGATGAACGTGTTCTACCGGCCGGATTGGAGGAGAACAGATGGTATTGTAAGAGGGCCGCCGGTTTCAGTGAGAGGATGAAGAAGAGAGAGTTGAGTTAGGGTTTATTTGGGCGGGATTTGGGAATGTCGCTGACTCGCTGGAGGAAAGGATGAAGAAAGGAACTTTGAGTCATGTTTTATCAAATGACGATGACGTGGCACGTTCTTGACCGCTGATAAGATATTAACATTAGAATCCAATGGCTAAAACACCTTATCCGTGTGGTATCCAAATAACCAATAACATTTTGTGCAAGTAATGTATCAATTGAGTAATATATTCATCAAATTGGACAATTAGTTATCTTAATTTAAAATAATTTATTTGAGTAATATAAATATTTTATATCAAATATTAAATATTTTTATTATTGAATTTGGTAAAATTGCATAATATAGGCTATTTAATTCAAAGTAACAAAAAAGGTGGAGTACTAGTTTCATTTACTATAAGTCTTTAATAGATCGAATTATGATAAGTGAATTACGACCGATTATTAATAGGCTAATAGCCTATAAATTACTTTAGAGTATTCAATATCAGTATTCAGTAATACTAATAACTAATAAGTAATAACATTGAGTTAACTGTAAATGATAATCTGTAACTGTAACTATAACTCTATAAGATAGTTTGTATTAGTTTCATTCACTCCAATAAGTCTAGTTCCGAACATTATTAAGTTTTAAATTAAATACGATGAATTATTAGCGTAATAGACTTATTATTTTAAAGTATTCAAGGTCACTAATAAGTATAAATACATAATATCATATAAAATGGTTATGATTACTTGATTAATCTAATTCACTTTATTATATATAATAAGTTTCAATTATCAAACTTAGAAATACAATCGATTATTAGTGTAATAGAGTAACGTATATTCTAATAGCCTATGAGATAGTTTAGATTATTCTTATTATTCATTCAAACAAATCGAGTTTCGATTATCGAGTTTTAATATTTAATCAATTATCAAAAGTAGCAGCATGATGCATTATTAAATAATAGTCATATATATATATATATATATATATATATATATATATATATATATATATATATATATATATATATATATATATATATATATATATATATATATATATATATATTATAAACTAATTGAAATAAATTGATCTGCCATAAAATGAGCATACATCAATTAAAAACCCGACTATTAAATTATTTCGATATTGACCCGATCGATAGTTGTCCGTAACCGATAACTACTCGAAAAATAAAGCTCGAACCCGATTTGTGCCCGAAAAAACCGAACTAATGTAAGACCGATGACAACCCGAGCTCGATTGACACGCGACTCGAATTTCAACCGATAACAAACCGGTTTGAACCCGATAATGCGAACAACCGTTGTTAAACCGACCCGTAACCAACCGATCTGACCCGTTGTTGTATACAACTGAAAATTTACCGATTCGAAAACCAACCAAGCCGAATTACACCCGTCCGAAACCGACCCGATGACCCGAATGAACACCTCTACGTATTTCAATTCGTTTCTACAATATATTTTATTGATGATACAAAATGTTGTCAAAATTAAATTAAAATATTAAAAAATTTGGATTGGTGTTTGTTCTCTTAGATAACGCAAGTGTGTGGTAGACGAAGAAAGCTTGCGATAATGGCGGGGAAAATGAGTTTGCAGTCTCGATTTCTCTCCTCTTTCGTCGGTTCTGACCATTTTCTGCATTCCTCTCAACTTCTCTTCTCTTTCGTCGGCTCTGACCATTTTCTGCATTCCTCTCAACATCCTCTTTATGAACTCTTTCGCTATTCTCCAGGTTCATCTTCTTTTTGTAGAGTTACCGCATTTTCTTCATTGCAAAACCTATCGATTTTGTTCCGCTGTATATTAGGGAATTGTAAAATTTTAAATATATGATAAATTCGACTGTTTCATACAATTAAGTTAATTTTGATTGACTATGTTTCGTTTAGTTTTCTGTTTTTGCTTTGTTGTTGATTATTGAAATGAACTTTTGTGACAATATTTGACTGCATTTAATTTTACTTAAAAGAGTCCAATTTTTTTAAGTTAATTTGCTAAAATATGAATTTAAGGGCTAATTTTGATAAGTTCATATTATCTGAACATTGAGTTGACTTATTAGCGCAGAATTGACTATTGGAGGATGTATAAGAGAAAAAGTAGTGTGAAATTTTTTGACGTGTGTGAAATTTGTTTGTAGGTGGAATGACAACAAAATCATGGCATTTGTGTTCTTTAGCATACAATGAAAATAAATAGAAGAGGACATGTATTTTGATGAGTATCTTAGAATACCACTTCAATCATCTAATTGTAATTCCATTGTATGAACAATTACAAATGAATACAATACAAACAAACAAACACTATGTATGTTCAAATGAATTCCATACACTTTCAATGGTGTTTGCTCACATACATGGAGTATAGGTAGTCTAGCCTCCTAGTTCTCTTTCTCAGTTTCTAGCTCTCATGTGTTTGCACATCCTAAGTTTTTTGGGCACTTAATATAACTTGAACAAGCTCACAAGTCACAACATGAGCAACCCTCACCCAACAACAACATAAAGTGTTTCTCCCCCTTGATGGTGGTGCGCCTTCATCACTTTAATTCTTAGAGATTCTTTTGGACGTTGGTGAACTCAACAAGCCGCACTCGTGAAAGGATCACTATAAGAATCCTAAGTAACCTTACTCTATACGGGAGTTTGAATAGAGTATAGTGGCTTTTCACAAATTGTATTTTAGGATTCCTAACAGACTTTTTCAGGTTTCCTGAGTACACATAAAAACTATTTTTGAGGTTTTGGTTTGTCTTTAAGAAACTTATAAACTAGTTAATAGGAAAAATAAAGACAAAAATAAAGCGGGACAAAACAAAGCACCGAAGCATAACATGAGGTGGTGTAAATTATTTAGGATTTCTAATACCTAATACTTTTTATTATTCCTTGGCTTTCTTGTAGGTTACACAAAGTTAGAATAAATTCTCTTATTCTCTACGCTAAACACCTTAGCAACAATTCCGCCTCTACCACCTATGCACTCATTAAGTAACTGAAAAATATAAATCTAAACAACCCTAACACTATCATCTCTACAATAAATAAATATAGCGAAGCAAACTTCCATCACCAAACTCTCAAGCTTAACACTTTACAATTTCAGTGTTTTGCTTTTACAATCATTGTTACTAAAACATAAAATGTAAAATCTAACTTAAGAAAGTTAAGCAAAAAGCTTATTTAATATTTCTTCTTAATCTAAGTATGAAGCTCTTTTGTGTTGTAAGCTCTTGTCTCTTATGTACTAAGCTTCTTGGCGTTTTATATAGGCTTCAATAGTTAACTTTAAATTTTGAACTTCAAACATTCATAGCAACATTAAAGTCTTAATCTGCAAATATTTTGATTCTTCACGATTGTTGTTAACTTTGTTTTAAAAAGCGCACCTTGATTTGTGCCTTATGTGCCTCGAGCTTAGGCTCGACTAAAAACACCTCGACTAGGTGAGGCAAAGCCCACTACAAGAGGCAGGCCCCTTGGGCGCCTCAATGTGCTTCACGCCTTGTGCACCCGATGTGCCTCCTTGTTGGGGTTCAGTAATTAACTTATGTTTGTTTGTTCGAAAAAGAAGTAAAACTCCAAAATTCAACTTTACTTGTACATGAAGTTCGAAAACCGTTGCTTTACAAAAACAAAATTTATTCGAAGAAGAAAATAACTTTTGAAATTCTTCGTATTTTCATTTTAATAGTTTTGTGCTAAAGTGGTGTTTTCCACAAGAATAGTAAATGTTTTCAAGCTTGTTGATATTTGAAGTATTATATATGTTATAAAATTGATTTTTAAGCTTTAGCGATAAAGTGTGCATCGCATACAAAAAGCTCACGCCATCGCTGTGTGCTTTGCACCTAGGCTCTAAGGTCTTTAGCGCCTTGATGCGCCTCGCACTTTTTAAATCTAAGGCTGTTAACTTTAGTTGCTTCAAATTTGAAATTCAATTTCAAATTCTTGTAGATTTGTTCCACGATTTAGCAACGAACTTTTCAAGTCCAAATGCAATAGAAAATCATCTTCCTCATAGTGTGAGCTAATTTGAATAAGATAGGTTAAGTTTGAATAAATCAAACATTTACCACAAAGTCAAAGCTTCTATTCATAATCTAGGATTAAGACTTTTTATCTCGTAGCCTTAGTACGCTTAATACCTTGCATAAGATATAGTTAGAAAAACATATGAAATCTATCTTAGCCATATAAAATAACATCTAACAATATATTCTAATGTTAAATGACTTAGTAATACATCGTCAAGGGTTTTAACAACCACAATGTGTCTTTCATCATCGAGGGTCCACCACACCTTTGATTTGTCTTTAAGTTCTCTTCTTAAAGACTACGAAGCATAAGAGAAATCACTTATCGAGTTTCCCAAGAGTTAGAACGCATTCATTCGCAAATAGAAGATTCTGACACTACTTGTTCGAGTAGATAATGTACTCGTTTGAGCAAGGCAACATTTGAAGCGCTCTTTCTTGTTCATACCAATGAGTTAACAAATTTCTTCTTGGCACAACCCATTTTCAACCTGGCACTTACAAAACTCTTTTAAAAATGGGCTTGATAAGGGATCAAAATGGGGGCTCGGCTCGTTGAACACCTCTATCAGGGACGCAAGACACGTTTTCATTGAAAACCTACAAAAAACCAAACACCAAAAATGGTCTCTTGACACAAAACCAAGTAAAAAAGCACCGAAGCATAACACAAGGTGGTGCGAATTATGGCCATATAAGGGGAGTTCTAAAAGTAATGACTTAATAAACATGGATAAAAACTGTATTTAGTAGGCTTAACATATTGAGAAGGTCTTAATTTTTAGAATTCCACTTGTTTAGAGAAATGTAGCACAGCACAATCATCTTTTATTAATTTTGTTAATTTTCTTTTGTTTGGTATCTTGTGAATTTTATGAATTTGAAAAGTCTCTTATAATAAGTATTACAAACTTTGTTGGCCATTTGCTTTTCTCCATTTGACATTTTGACTACTATGGTTGTTGCTGCCAATCGCAAATGTAATTTCTTTTGATGAGGAAATTGGGTGCTATTTGTTTGGCTTATTTGGGAATTTATCATTGCAGGAAGAACACGTGCTTGTATGCAGTTGCCTAAATCTTTATCTGGCTTGACCAATCTCTTATTTAATAGGTGTGCATTCTCTTTCCTTGTCCTAATCCCCCTCTCTCCTCCTATGCATATGAATATGCATGGTTTCGTTCCTCTTTTGTGGCTTCATCTTTAAACATACAGAAATCACGATCAAGTGTCAACAAGCGGTCGTAAACGTCTACGTTTAAAGCCTGGAAAGGTGTCTCCTCCTCGACCTGTTCCGTCACATATACAGAGGCCGCCTTATGTGAATTCTCGAAGACCTCCAGGAATTGCAAGTGGACCTGAGGTGCATGATGAGAAAGGAATAAAATGTATGAGAGCTTCTGGGAAATTGGCTGCTCAAGTTCTTGAATATGCTGCAACTTTAGTCAAGGTAATATGCAATGACCTGTTATAGGGCTTACGAAGGGGTAAAATAGTAATTGCTATATTAGGAGTAACTTGGGGAATAAGCTAGTTTTAAGTGGTAGCTTTACTATAAATAAGAGGAATTAGAGACATTACAATCAAGAAATTAGTAAGCAAATTAAGGGTGAGTTTATACTCATTTTTAGGAGACCTTAAGATTTTCAAAGTGCTTGGTTTATCTTTCTTTTACCATTTCTAGGGCTGTAATCTTTCTTTGTTCATCAACATTATAATATCATTTTGCTTTTGTCCTTTTAATATTTCATTGCCAAATTTACTGTTTAATTCAAGTAGCCAGGTCATAGCATAATAGTACTGAATTTTGAACTTTGGCTATGCTTCAGTGCGTTGTTATGAAGATTTTATGCAATGAACCTAGGATTTTATTTCTCAATCAAATTGTTGTGTCAGGCATACATGCTTATCGGTGATGTTTAAGCTGTATGTCTTTCCTGGTTAGCAGGTCACCTTTTTTTTCTTCTTTTTTTTCTTCTAAATTGGACTTCTTTGAACTGGTAGCCTTCTCTCTGTGATTCATACTTATGGAGGGATAGGATGAGTTAGTTACGAAAGAGAGAAAAGAAATGAGGCACATAAAGTAGTTGCCTATTGATATACTATGTGTGCATGACTTTGGTGAATTAATACATGTACTATCTTTATCTATCATTCTCTCTCCATCTCACTTTTTTTTCTTTTCACACGCCACTTTCCATAAGAGAAACAAAGAATTTTAATCAGCTGGGGACACTGCTGCTGTTGGATTATCCTTTTGACCTAAACAAATAATGTGTACTTGTATACTGTGTCGGTAACTTGTTTCTTAAAACATTCTGTGGCTCAATTATGTTCTTCTCGGTGATTTGTTATGGAGATTATTTCTTCCACATGCATAGTAGTAAATGTTCTTATCCACAGCCAGGTGTGAAAACTGATGAAATTGATGAGGCAGTTCATCAAATGATAATTGACAATGGAGCATATCCTTCACCTTTGGGCTATGGTGGATTTCCTAAAAGTGTCTGCACGTCAATAAATGAATGCATTTGCCACGGAATACCAGATTCAAGGTCTCTTGAGGTTTGTTCTGTCTGCAGTGCTTTATTATATTAACATTTAATTTCCCTTTACTGAAGTAGTGATGGATGTCACCACTTTTCAGGATGGTGATATAATCAACATTGATGTTACAGTTTACCTAAATGTAAGTATATCTTTCAAGAATAAATATTGTTTATCATCTTGGAGCCAAACTATCCAAGAAAGTTTATTTTTTTGTTTTTTTTTTTTTTTTTTTTTTTTTGCTAAATATGCCTACTTTACAAAATTTTTGCCACATTTATGGCTATCTCCTCTGCCTTATTTTTACAGTGCTTGCTACTTTCGCTTTTCCTATCTAACAACCAAGCTACATATTTGATATCTTTTTTACTTGCTATTGAATGTTACTTTTTTAGATAAATTAGTATTGTCTGGAAATTTTTTTTGAACATTGAATGTAATCATGCGTGTCCCTTATTTAGAATGGGCAAAAGATTTATAATTTTTTGGTTTTGGTTTATAATAGTCAAATTGTTCATTAAATCATGTGCACTTCGTATTTATATGAAGTCGCACATGATGTTAGGGTTAATCAGAAACAACTTCTTTAAAGGGTATAGTTGTGTACATTTGACTCCTTCGAAACCCATCCTAGGTGGGAGCCAAATGCCATTGGGTTGATGAAATATTGTCGAATTAAATGTAATCATTTGTTTCTCTTATTTTGATTTGTATATGCTATTAGATTCGAAGCTGTATGCATTGTTGTATGCCGATACATTTTTTTGGGCAATTGAGTTATATTCATAACAAAAGGACAAAGTACAAGGGAACCCTCCAGGAGGGATAATAGCTGTTAAAAGTCTAAAATCCTTTGAAATGAAAAGAAATGATAGCGACCACGACCAGCCCCATAAAGGGTTAAAGCGACAATATCAACAAAAACCCTACGGACTCGGCCATTAGACGAAGCCATACTATACTACTGGAACCACCAACTGAAGAAAAACAAAACTATCCAAAGAGTGGCTAAACTATAGATCCCAAGCAGTAACTAAGAGTTAAACCAAAATGTAACCTAGATGCAGAGACTAGACGCTAAGTAGCAGCGCTAGGGGCATACAACATAGCAGGCCCAAGAATACATGAGTGCATTAAACACCAAAGAAAGCTGCAGCTGGGCCATAGGCTGAGGGCAGCAACACCAACTCCAACTGATAGACCAACCAGAACAGGACTATAAACAGAGACTAGCAGTAGATACAAGCATAGAAACAAACCATAGCCACTTATAAGGAACCCAACATAGCTGATAGAACCAATCCATGATGAGTACTAGGAAACTAGACGTCACGCAGCAGCCCAGGAACACACACCAAGCATCTTCAATATAAACCAAAACCTGATACATCTCAGCACCCATCAGCAACCAGACTATCCAACATAACAGTTAGCGATTGCACAGGTCTTACCAACATTCACCAGCCAAAGGAGCCTCCACCATTGAAAACCAAAAGAAAACAGACTGTTGTATTCTGATACAGAGCATGCTTACCTTATAGCAGAGCTTCTTTTACATACCATCAAAGTTTTACTGCGAGCATGATGTTGTGTCAAAGGAAGATGCATTATCTTGTGTTAAATGTTTTGTATGCTTTTGTTTTCGTAAAATTGATTCTGATCTGCATAGGCATTACAATTTGTATGGAGCATTGATGTAAGATATATCCATGCATTGATAAAGGCTTAATTTATGAATTGAAATATTGCCTAGGGTTATCATGGGGATACCTCCGCAACCTTCTTTTGTGGGGAGATTGATGATGAAGCAAAACAATTGGTTCAGGTAACATTTGAATGGTCAATTTAAATTTACATGGTTTATTTCTCTTTACTTACAAACAACCTTTTACCAACTCAAGAACTCATTTTAAAAGGATGCTAATTGATTCCATTTAGTTCACAAAGTTTGTATAATGTTGTTGCTAACTGTTATGGGCTTACTTGTGATTTTGCAGTACTATAGTCTCTGTAGTTGTATCAGCTTTTAATCCCACCTTCAAAATCTTTTTTGACCTTCCTTGACTTGTACAATAGTCTCTGTAGTTCCAACTATCCTCTTGATTTTAGTAAAAGTAGTTGCATAATTGTGGCTTTAAAGAGAAATAAACTCTGTTAAGTTCCTTATTATAATGTCTAGTTGAGTTTTCTTTGAGTTATATTGAAATGAAACTTATTTTCTTGTCTTAGGTTACTAAAGAATGCTTGGACAAAGCAATTTCAATATGTGGGCCAGGAGTGGAGTACAAAAAGATTGGTAGAACTATACAGTAAGACTTCAAAACTCTTTTTCTTGTCAATTGGTGACGTATGGGAGTATGAAAAACTGTGCTTACTTTTGTTACTGGCCAGCGGCAACCCAGCCTGAAGTTTACTTTCCCAGTCCTTGCTCCACCATACAAATTATAGGATAAAACTTAAAAAGTGTTCTTCGTTTCAATAGCTTTTTCCTTCGGGTTTATTTCAACATGTTCTTCGGGTTTGTTGTTGTTGTTGTTGTTCTGGTCTGGTCTGGTTTGTTGTTGTTGTTGGTTTGATTTGCTTTGACTTGGAACTTTGTGATGTGATTTGATCTGCTCTGGTCTAGTCTGATTTGTTTCAAATAAGAAAAAGTATTAAGTCCAACAAATAAGTTCAAGAGAACATGCTCTAAGTCATATAGAAACAGAGGGAGCAAGTTTTTCTATCCAACTCAGGATAAAATTTTTACTTTCTGTTCAATAGGTTCTCCTGGTATTGATTTTGCATTCTGAGATCACGGGGCTTTTTTGGACCTTCTAAATGTAATGCTATGTCTATATAGTCTTTTGATTCTTTCACGTACTAGACTTTTTTAAATCTGGGTCTTTTGTTGCAGTGAACATGCAGATAAATTTGGATATGGTGTTGTACGCCAGTTTGTTGGTCATGGTGTTGGTCGGGTTTTTCATGCAGATCCCGTTATTCTGCACTGCAGTAATTTTCGTGAACTCCCATATACTTTGTGGTATTCTAGTTTTGTATTTCTGTGAAGCATGTTAACTACTTCAGTCCTTTGCAAAGACAAAAGCTCCTCTATAACAATGTCTCTGAACGTACGTGATGAAAAAGCGAAACAGAATTGAAACAACTTAAAGAACTTAATAAATTACCTTGTGACTGTAATAACAATGGGTTATGTACTTATGTATCTTTTCTTATCCTCCCTGCAGGGAACAATGATGGTGGGCGCATGCTATTGAATCAAACTTTCACCATCGGTACTCAACATTCTAAAATATTTTTCATTTTTGAACTACTGGTTAGGTCATGACTTGGTCAATCTAAGCTAGCGCATGAGGCCATGATTGAAGGTTAACAGTTGGTAAACTTCTGGATAAGAAGACCTTATTAATGGAATCCGACCCCCTAAACCTCACCTAGGTGGGAGCCACTTAAATGTCATTGGGGTATTGGGATGTTGACGACAAGACCCAAAAAGTTTGTATATTTCAGAATAGCACATCCTTATTAAGTGTCTTTGCGAGAAAGGCAACACTGGGCTTACTCGGACTCGCCCTAGTACTTATTCTTCCAAAAGTTGGAGTTGGACTAGTTGGACCTTAGTGTTCCCGTTTGTCCTGGCTGTGACACATCCCAGTTCCAGAAAACTGGCGATCTCTACAAACCATTCACTAAACAATTATCGAATACTGTATGCTAATCTCATTCCAACTCTTAACTCAAATACTTCTGTGGGATGCTAAAAACTCGAAAACAAAATTATATACGCTGTGTTTCATATATATTATATATCTTCATTCAAGTTTCTCCAATTCGTTCCGAAAGGTCAATCGAAAATATTTTCTTTGATAGTTTTATCATGGATAAGGGTAAGGTTGCATATATCCGACCCCTGTAAACCCCACCCTAGGTGGAAACTACCTAATGGCATTGACATTACATAATAAAATGTTATTTTCATCCACTAAAACTTTGCTAATAAAAGATAGAACTGATCTCTTTTTCTTGACACATTATGTTTTATTGCAGAACCAATGCTCACAATAGGAAGTTATAATCCGATTATGTGGGACGATAATTGGACAGTGGTTACGGAAGATGGAAGTCTCTCGGCACAATTTGAGCATACGATTTTGATAACAGAAGATGGTGCTGAGATTTTGACTCAATGTTGAAATCTGTGATACTACATTTCAATTGACAGCTTACTCTTTGCTCCCTGAATTTGCTGCTTTGGCAATATTAAGAAATGAAGAGGGGGAGACGAAGAAATAGAAAGTACAATTCTTATTGCTCTGCTAAATTCTCGTGGCTTTTGGCTCTAATTAGCTTTATTTTTTGGGATTAGGTTGGGTGGAGATGCATGTGAAGATGTAATTGAATATTTTTAAAGCATTATACACTAACGCTACTGAGTTTTGATGATAATTTTTTTTCAATACTAATACTTCTATCTTCAAGGACAAGGAGCTTTGTATTGAAATGAAGAAAATATTATTCCTTGATTTATCTTTTCCTTTTACTTCATTTTCTTCTATCCAAATTTAACATTAATCGATTTATTGCAAAACAATCAATCAATAATTAGTAAATAAAAAAAGTATGATACGACACTAATCACCATAGTACTTTTTACATGAGCAAGCTTGTATTAAAAACTTATGAGTAAATATTATTGTAATTAGTAATTACAATAAGGAATTTCAGAATTTGACATTGTGCTTATGCAAAAAAATGTATTTTCTTTATACAAGATCTATCAATAATTTATTACTTTTTGCGAAGTTTTAAACTTATAACTTTATTCTATTACTTTTGTCTTGAAAAATAATTTCAATTAAGATACAATTATGATATGCTTTTATAAATTTACAAAATAAACACGCGCAAGCATGGTGTTATACTGATAAAACTTGAGCCAAAGAAACTGATACAAATAAGATTACAGAAGAAGAGCGAAACAAGTTTTGTATTACTTGCATACTAAACTAATACAATGTATATATATATATATATATATATATATATATATATATATATATATATATATATATATATATATATATATATATATATATATATATATATATATATATATATATATATATATATATATATATATATATATATATATATATATATATATATATATATATATATATATATATATATATATATATATATATATATATATATATATATATATATATATATATATATATATATATATATATATGTATATATATATATATATATATATATATATATATATATGTATATATATATATATATATATATATATATATATATATATATATATATATGTATATATATATATATATATATATATATATATATATATATGTATATATATACATATATATATCAAAGTTTAAATAATCATTCAAATTAATTCCTATTATTAGCATTAATTCAAATAGTCATTTTCTATTTTTAGTATTAATTCAAATATCATCTTATTAATAGAAAACTCTATATTTTGCATAACAACTAATTCAATATCAAATATAGCCATGTACTATAATTAACAAAACGAGTGTACCTTATACTATATTTAATCATCAAATTACTTTAAGCACATATTTAAATTCAAGTTCAAATATAAGAGGATCAGGAAAGTCAACATGGGGATCCTAACGCTTTGGTCGAGCCAACACCCGAGCCCATCATCCCCGTAGCACCCCAGCTCATTACTAATACCCCTGAAGGGGAAAACTCCACACCGGAGAACATAAACTTCGTTGCTCAAAATCCGGAGCCAACTCCAGAGCCAGTGCTACGGGTACATAGTTTTTAAATATATAAGCACTTATTAATTTAAATTGCAACGCGTTTTAATATTTTATTATGATGCTTATTATACTAAACGACACAATTTTCAGGAGGCGACTCCTTGTTCTCTTTTGCTGCCTCACTTAGGTGTTGCTAGTGATGGCGACTTAACTGAGGTTGCATATGGTGTGGCCCAGCCAAATAAAGAGGGCCAAACAGTGCATTCAATGCCTGTTACAAGTGGCCACATCAGTGTGGCCGTGGAAACTATTGTAAAGGGGTTTGAAGATTTCTCACTCCCAATTCCAATGCCAGCATGGAGCCTTGAGAAACTATCAGACGCCCTAGGTAGTTTCGTCACATGGCCATATGCTTGGGTCCGATTCACTAACATGGTAAGAATCATTTGTACCTTATTTATTTTTATTTTTTAATTGCATGCTCACACTAATTTAATTGTATAAATTGAAATAGTAAAAGAGTCCAAAGGGATCTTGGAGAGAGGTCGGTTCCTCAGCAAAGGTGTCGACTGGGTCAAAGTCGATGCCAAGCACTCCAATTTTGACTAATGAAGAGCTAAAAGATCTCTCTCAAGATTGCAAATGGCTGCATTATTGTGCATCTCGCATAAGTGAGGAGGACCCACTCATTCTGAATCTGCTGAAAGAGCAATATTGCTTTTTAGAGAGCCCGTTTGTAATTATTGGTCCTAGTGACATCGGGCAATTTTTGAGAGGAGAGATGCTGAATGTAGCTTTTTTCCATGTCTACATGAGGTGATGTTCATTATCTTACAAGTTAGGCATTGTTGTTTAATTGTTTTAATAACCGAATTACTAACAAAATTTTCTTACTTTTGTGAGTTTAGTGCGGCTTACGAGGAGCTAAATTCTTGCGAACCTCCAATAAAAATTGGATGATTTTGTCCCGAGTCGATTTCGGGTAGTAAATGTGTAAATGATCCAGATGACGTCAGAGCATACATTGAGACTACTTTGACTAATTCCCTTGCATCTAAACACACATTCATTCTGACTCCACATGTGGAAGAGTAAGTTTTATTTTTGAAATTGAACTTATCTTTTGATTTTTAAAGTCACCTAATCTCTAATTTGTTGATTTTAAATTTGCGTTTGTAGTTTGCATTGGATACTTTTGGTCATATGTCCTTTAACGAACACTGTGCACGTCTTCGACTCATTACAAAAACCTCAAAGCCCACCTCGCAACATAAAATTCAAAGCGTTGTTGAATGCGTACGTAATATTATTTATTTTACCAATTTGATTTAATTGAAAATAATAGTCATACGCTAGAAATTAGGTGTTAAGTTGCGATTTTAAGGGTTTTTAAGCGCTTTTGTCAATTTCGCGCGTAAAGTAGCTCAAACTTGGTTTGTTATGCACAAAACTTGGCACACAACACTATTTGGCATATATTATTGTGTTGAAATGGTTAGAATTGAAAATAATAGTCATATGCTAGAAACTAGGTGTTAAGTTGCGATTTTAAGGGTTTTTAAGCATTTTTGTCAATTTCGCGCGTACAGTAGCTCAAACTAGGTTTTATTGCGAAACCGGGGCTGATTAAGGCCTTGGTTATGCAAGGATTAATGTTGTGCGTAAGCTTTGATTAATGACACAGACAAAAAATACAAATGATCATGAAAAGAACACGAAACAACCACAAACACTTAAACAATTCTGATCTAACAAACTGTCGAGCAGCCCTCCTTCAGCTCAGCTTCTAGGAGTCCACAGGGATTGTTAGAATGATTTTAGGACCTTGATAGCTAGATCCAAGTACCAAGATTCCATTTCCACTTTAGCCTAGGTCCTGGATGCATAGGTTTGGTCTCCACGTGTCGTGCAAGGTGGTCTAGTCACTAGTTTGCTGCTGCGTCAATTTCGCGCGTAAAGTAGGTCAAACTTGGTTTGTTAAGCACGAAACTTGGAACACTACACTATTTGGTATATATTATTTTGTTGAATTTTATAGAATTCAAAATCATATTTATATGCTAGAAATTACGTGTTAAGTTGCGATTTTAAGGGTTTTTAAGCGTTTTTGTCAATTTCGCGCGTAAAGTAGCACAAATTTGGTTTTTAATGCACGAAACGTGGCACACAACACTATTTGGCATATATTATTGTGCTGAAATGGTTAGAATTGAAAATAATAGTCATATGCTAGAAATTAGGTGTTAAGTTGCGATTTTAAAGATTTTTAAGCATTTTTGTCAATTTCGCGCGTAAAGTAGCTCAAACTTGGTTTTGATGCGAAACCGGGGCTGATTAAGGCCTTGGTTATGCAAGGATTAATGTTGTGCGTAAACTTTGATTAATGACACAGACAAAAACTACAAATGATCATGAAAAGAACACGAAACAACCGCAAACACTTAAATAATTCTAATCTAGCAAACTGTCGAGCAGCCCTCCTTCAGCTCAGCTTCTAGGAGTCAACGGGGATTGTTAGAATGCTTTTAGGACCTTGATAGCTAGATTCAAGTACTAAGATTCCATTTCACCTTTAGCCTAGGTCCTGCATGCATAGGTTTGGTCTCCACGTGTCGTGCAAGGTGGTTCGGTCACTAGTTTGCTGTTGTGTCAATTTCGCGCGTAAAGTAGGTCAAACCTTGTTTGTCACGCACGAAACTTGGCACACTACACTATTTGGTATATATTATTGTGTTGAATTTGATAGAATTGAAAATCATAGTTATATGTTAGAAATTACGTGTTAAGTTGCGATTTTAAGGGTTTTTAAGCGTTTTTGTCAATTTCGCGCGTAAAGTAGCTCAAATTTGGTTTGTAATGCTCGAAACTTGGCACACAACACTATTTGGCATATATTATTGTGTTGAAATGGTTAGAATTGAAAATAATAGTCATATGCTAGAAATTAGGTGTTAAGTTGCAATTTTAAGGGTTTTTAAGCGTTTTTATCAATTTCGCGCGTAAAGTAGCTCAAACTTGGTTTGTTATGCACGAAATTTGGCACACAACACTATTTGGCATATATTATTGTGTTGAAATGGTTAGAATTGAAAATAATATTCATATGCTAGAATTAGGTATTAAGTTGCGATTTTAAGGGTTTTTAAGCGTTTTTGTCAATTTCGCGCGTAAAGTAGCTCAAACTTGGTTTGTTATGCACGAAACTCGGCACACAACACTATTTGGCATATATTATTGTGTTGAAATGGTTAGAATTGAAAATAATAGTCATATGCTAGAAATTAGGTGTTAAGTTGCGATTTTAAGAGTTTTTAAGCGTTTTTGTCAATTTCGCGCGTAAAGTAGCTCAAACTTGGTTTGTTTTGCACGTAACTTGGCACAAAACACTATTTGGTATATATTAATGTGTTGAAGTGTTTAGAATTGAAAATCGTAGTCATATGCTAGAAATTACGTGTTAAGTTGCCATTTTATGCGTTTTTAACCGTTTTTGACACTAACGTCTATTTTCTCTTAGTGCTTTCAACAACCTTCTTCTTCCGTTGACTGCGGCTACTACGCGCTGAAGTATATGGACGATATTATAAAATCCGTGCAGGAGTTTGGAGTCGAAAATATAGATGCCGTAAGTATTTGTTACGTTCTTAATTAAATATATTATTGGTAAAATCTAATGTTTCTATATTAATCTTTTATTTTTATATTATATTATAGGTTTTAAACAACATTCCGAGGAAAACACGCCCTTTGAGAAGTGAAAAGATGCACGAATTAAAAGACAAGATTGCCGCGTATCTTGCTAATATTTGTCCTTGATAAATTGTAATTAGAATAGATTATTTTTTATACTTTAATGTATATTATATATATATATATATATATATATATATATATATATATATATATATATATATATATATATATATATATATATATATATATATATATATATATATATATATATATATATATATATATATATATATGTACGTACATAATATTATATTATATATACGAGCGAGAGTTTATTATTACAAAGAGAAAGAAAAAGAAAAAGATAAAACGGATAAAACGTTATTACATTGTATTATTATTGGATTATTATAAGGATAAAACGGAAAAAGAAAAAAAATAGAAGTATTTGCTGCGGTCAGGGGCATAACCGCAGCAAATAATACCCCACTTATTTGCTGCGGTTTTGCCTCTGACCGCAGCAAATAATGCCCTTATTTGCTGCGGTTGTTAACCGCAGCATTTAAAGTAGGACATTTGCTGCTATCACTATTGCTGAGGGCCAAAACCGCAGCAAAAAATGGCCAAAAAACCACAGCAAACGAGGTTTTTTCCGCTAGTGATATAGGACCAGTGTAATCCACTTCCTCTGACTCAGAGAGCAGATTAAAATGATCAAAGACGAATGTCAATAGGTTGGCATAAGTTAGATGACAATTGCGAGTATGAGAACTGCAAAATCGCATTGTAGAGAAAATAACTGAAGTAAAATCAACATTTTTAAGAGAAGCAATTTTCCACATCAATATTAGATGGGCATCAGTGACTAATTCGAATGAGGAGTTATGAGAGAAGACAGTCGTAACCAGAATGTAATGCAGCAATTTACCACATAAATTATAGGCATTGTGGGTCAATTTTTTAACAGAAGAGAAATCAGAATATGATTCAAGAATAAACATATCCTTAGCATTTGGTAAGGCCAAAATGTTAGGAGTTTTATCATCAGCTTCATGAGAAAATTTTAACAAGTCATTCATTAGGGTTTTAGAGATGATAAGCTCTTGTCCTTTGACAAAGCTTCTTAAAGCTTGATTTCCATCAATCAGAGTAAAAGATAAGTTTTAATAAAAGACTTTTACAAGAGTCGGATAAGTAGTAGAGCCAGTATTTAATAACATACCAGGAGTAGATTGAATAAAAACAGAAATAATCTCAAGATCTACAAATAAGAAGAAATTGTAATCGACAATATCAACAAAAGAAAGTCATCTCTTTCTGAAAATATCAACCCATCTCCCATATGCAGTATGATTCTCAAACCACTGCTTAGGAACTTTTAAAGTGTTCAAAGGTGATTGAATGATAGGGGTAACTGGTTCAGCCATTTTGGATTTAGACGATTCACCTTTCTCTGATTTTGAACTAGATTTGTTCATTTTTCTTTTGGGTGCCATTGAAAGAGATTTTGAAGGGTTTAAAAGGAAGGTGAAAGAGACGGTTTGAAAAGCAAATCAGAAAGTGTAGTAGTGAGTAAATGAATGAAATGTGTTTCCCTTGCTATTAAAAGGGTATAGTACAATGCATTTGTACTTCCAATTAATTGATTTGACAATACAAGGAATGCAAAAGGTGTGTACCTTGACCGGTTGTTCAATGACGTGAATAGGTGTTTGATTTGGAAATGCAATTATGAGATTAATTGGATTTTAACCAAAATCATGAACAAGACCTTAATGCATAGTTGACGTCCATAAGTAATTCAAACAATAAATTTTTAAAATAATTAAATATCCTTTATTGATTAAAGGTATTTAATTATAAATTCCATATTTACAAAATAAATAAATTTTAAGAAATTGAAATTAAATTTTCAATTCTCCAACTCATGCATAAACACACACATATAATCACAATCAAAACAAGTAAATAATATGTAATGCTCCCCCTTAATACATACTTAGTATTTAAGTAATTAACGTCTCAATCCTTTTACTCATATGCCATTACTCCCCCTTAATTCATGCAACATCATTTAGCATGCCAAGTTCCATACGTATATAAGCAAAACGATCAACACTTAAAGGTTTTGTAAATATATTCGCTAACTGATTTTCAGTAGATATAAAGGATAAAGAAATATTACCTTTTTCAACATGATCTCTTATAAAATGGTGACGTACCTCAATGTGTTTTGTACGTGAATGTTGTACAGGATTCTTAGTAATACAAATTGCACTTGTATTATCACACTTTATTGGTATACCTTTGAAATCAATTCCAAGATCTCAAAGTTGTTGAGCAATCCATAAAATTTTAGAGCAACATGCACCCGCAGCTATGTATTCAGCTTCAGCTGTAGATAAAGCAACTGAATTTTGCTTTTTAGAATACCATGAGATTAATGAATTTCCTAAGAATTGACATGATCCTGAGGTGCTTTTTCTATCAACCTTGTATCCAGCATAATCAGCATCTGAAAAACCAATCAAACTAAAATTTCCACAACTAGGGTACCATAGACCGATGTCTTTAGTCCCATATAAATATCTAAAGATTCTCTTAACTGCTGTTAAGTGAGATTCTTTTGGGTTAGCTTGAAAACGAGCACATAAGCAAACACTAAACATGATATCAGGACGACTAGCAGTTAAATACAATAAAGAACCAATCATAACTCTATAAGTCTTTTGATCAACACTCTTACCATTTATATCTTGGTCTAGACTTAGTGTTGTACTCATAGGCGTATTAACTTCTTTACATTGATCCATATTGTACTTCTTTAACAAATCTTTAAAATATTTACCTTGACAAATAAATATGCCATCTTTCTTTAACTTTATTTGTAGTCCAAGAAAGAATGTTAAGTCTTCCATCATACTCATTTCAAATTCCTTGCACATAATCTCAGAAAATTCCTTACAAAAAGAATCATTAGTAGTTCCAAACAATATATCATCAACATATACTTGAACAACTAGAATATCTTTTCCTTTAGTTTTAATGAAAAGTGTTTTATCAATTTTACCTCGTTGAAATTCATTTTCAAGTAGATGTGAGCTAAATCTGTCATACCAAGCTCTTGGAGCTTGTTTCAAGCCATATAGCGCTTTATTCAGTTTGAACACATGATTAGGTAGATCAGAATTTTCAAAGCCGGGTGGTTGTTTAACATATACTTCCTCTTGCAAGTATCCATTTAAGAATGCACATTTAACATCTATTTGATATAGTTTAATATTCATGTATGAAGCAAAAGCAAGCATAATACGAATAGATTCTAACCTTGCAACTGGTGCGAAAGTTTGATCATAATCTATACCTTCTTCTTGATTATAGCGTTGAGCTACCAGCCTTGCTTTATTCCTTACAATGTCTCCATCCTCATTGAGTTTGTTACGAAAGACCCATCTAGTTCTAAATAATAGTACGATCTGGAGGTCTTTCAACTAGATCCCAAACTTTGTTCCTTTCGAATTCATTTAATTCATTTTGCATTGCAATGATCCACTCTGGTTCTTTTAATGCTTTTTTAACATCCTTTGGTTCTACAAGAGAAACAAAAGCATAAAATGCATATAGATTCTTAAGAGAGGATCGAGTTTGCGTACCTTTATTTGGATCACTTATAATGTTTTCTGGAGGATGTTGATATGACTTTCTAATTCTTCTTCGTAGTATGGATGGTGTGTTTACATTCAAAGAAATTGTACTTACTGCATTTGAGGTATTTCTAATTGGTGTATCTAAAGCAGTATGTTCAGGAACTATCTCAAGTTCTTGAGGTTGGGTCTCAAGATCAGACTGTGAGTCTTCAATGTTAACAACCTGTTTTCCTTCATCATCAATAGTTTGTATGGTATCCTGCATGTTATTCCTTTTAACTGCACTAGTAACATTAACATCCAGTTCGTCATCACTCAAATCATTAAAATGTTTATTAAGGTTTAACTCCTTAAATCCTTCATTTAATATCCCATTTTCAGATTCATCAAAAACGACATGTATACTTTCTTCAACTATACCTGTACGTTTGTTCAGCACTCGATAAGCTTTACTATTTAGTGAATATCCAAGAAATATACCTTCATCACTTCTAGCATCAAATTTACCTAAATTGTCTTTACCATTATTATGAATAAAACATTTGCAACCAAATGGTCTAAGGTATGCTATATTCCGTTTTTTTCCTTGAATAACTCATAGGGAGTTTTCTTAAGTATGGGTCTTATAAGGCATCTATTTAAAACATAATTAGCTGTGTTAACAGCCTCAGCCCAGTAGTGTTTAGCTAATCCATTTTCAATAAGCATTGTCCTAGCCATTTCTTCTAAGGTTCGATTTTTCCTTTCAACTACATCGTTCTGTTGGGGTGTTTTAGGAGTTGAAAAGTTAGGGGTTATTCCATATCTTTCACAAAAGGAGTCAAAGCCTAGTTGATCAAACTCTCTCCCATGGTCACTTCTAATCGAGACTATTGGAAGGTTCAGTTGAGTTTGCATCTCTTTACAACGTCTTGAGAACGGTTTCAAGGCTTCACTTTTATCCTTCAAAAAATCAACCCATGTAAATCTAGAATAATCATCAACTGTAACTAAGATGTAAGATTTACCTCTTATGCTCCGTACACGCATTGGTCCACATAAATCAATATGTAAGAGTTCTCATGGTCTTTATGTACTTACCATTTTCTTCGGTTTGAATGAACTTCTTACTTGTTTACCTTTAATGCATGCGTCACAAATAGGACTTTGTTTATAGTCAAGAGCTGGAAGTCCCTTAACTAGATCTTTACTTACCAACTTTTGCATGGTGTGAGTATTGATGTGACCAAGACGTCTATGCCATAATTTTGGATCAACTGTAATAGCTTTCAAGCACTTGAAATTTTGCGCTGCAATTTCGTTAGTATGCAAGGCATAAACATTATCATTTCTAAGGGCAGTAATGAGAGTATCTCCGGTTTTAGGATTTTTAACAACACATTTTTCTTTGTCAAATATTACTTCATTACCTTTATCACATAGTTGAGACACACTTAGCAAATTAAATTTTAGACATTCAACTAAATAAACATTGTCAATAGTTTTAGTTGGATTCTTACCAATTTTACCAACACCTAAAATTTTGCATTTACCTTTGTCTCCTAAGGTGATTGAGCCACTGCATCTTTCCTTAGTTTCAGAAAATAAAGAGATTTTACCACTCATATGCCTCGAGCATCCACTATCTAGAATCCACTTTTGTTTATCCTACAAAACAAAAAAAATAACCTTTCTCAACCTTACTTGGCTATCCATGTGACAAATTTGGAACCATATTCGGGATAGACCATGTTGGGTGGTCTTGTCCCTTTAGGAACCCATAATTGCTTTATCTGTCCACGCAATTCAAGAGGAAAGGAATTCTTGATAATATGATTTTCCTTACGTCTGTATGGACATGCAAGTCTAATATGTCCTTCTTTGCAACAAAAGGTGCAAGTAGGTGTACGTTTATGTTTATATGCACTTTTCACAAATGTGGTTTTACTCTTATAATTATATGTAACATTATTATAACCAATACAACGTTTATCACTAGATGGTTTTTGACGTGTAAGCATTTTAGTGAATTTAGATTCAGATTCATTTAGCTTGGTTAATGCTTGTAGATTTTTCTCAGACTCATTTTTCAAAGTTTTGAGCCTGGCTTCAAGGTCATTATTTTCATTTTTAAGGTCAATAAGCTGTTTAGTCTGGCTGAGATTCTGTTCTTTCAAGACCTTGACAATCTTTTCAAGTTTAATTTTTTTAGCCTTTAGCGATTCATTTTTATTTAAGATTTCTTCACAACCTTCAGCACAATGACGTATTCTATCCTCTAAAGTGTCTTTCTCATCTTTTAAGATTTTTTCAATTTGAAACATATTAAGGAGAGTTGTAACTAATTCATCTTTTGAGCATGTGTTAAGAAAGTCACGTACCTCTTTATGGTTTTGATCTATGTCATCATTGTTATCATTATTAGCCATAAGACATACATGAGCTTGTCCATCTTCACTTTCAGATTCGGATGATCCTTCAGATTCACTCCAAGTTGCAACCATCGCTTGTTTCTTCTTGTTCTTTTTGTAGGATTCCCTTTTCTTCTTAGGGCAGTCCTTTACAATATGATCTGTAGATCCGCACTCAAAACAAGAAAGTTTGTTAGTCTTAAAGTTTGAATTAGAGTTAGAAGACTAACCTTTATTTCTGGATTTAAATTTCTTAAATCTTTTTCGCATCTTCATAATTCCTTCAAGACCTTTTGTAATTAATGCAAATGGATCTTCCTCATCATCGCTATCTTCATTTTCACTTAAAGATTCATGATGTTTCTTTGCCTTTAGAACTCTAAAAGTGCAGCCCAAGGTGCCCCTGTCAGCAGAACAACTCGAACAAGCCATCCAGTACTTAGTCTTATTTCTGTTTTTTGTTTTTAATAAGACTTGTGCTAGTCACGTGTGTAAACTAGCCGTTAGCTCATAAAAAGCTATACATAGGTCCCTAGGCCTCGTGTAATGGATACATCATAGTGATTAATCAGATTTCATTTTCATTTCATTCAATTTCAAGTGCATAACTAAGATTCTCTCTTCTTCTCATCCTTGTGTGTTTGTGTGTGCTCATCATTCAATCAACCGGAACAAAGAGAGCGTGGAACGCTCCTGAGCAATAGATTGTGGAACAACTATTGTGTAACCTTCAATCTTAGGGAGTGAAACTCCAAGGTGAGGGCGTTGGAACATCCTGAAAGTGAGTGAAGCCGGATAAAGGGAACCCACAGGTTGGCCTGAGAATCAAGAATTGGTTTCTTGGGTGGGTTTTGGTGATCGTGAGTATTAGGAAGAGTCGAGCAATATGTTCCCAAGTGAAGGGGCTGATTGTATGCAAGTTTGTGAATCTGAAGGATACAAACTTGGTGCAAATTGGTATCAGAGCGTTAGTGACGAGAGGGCACAAGACACCATCGTTGAAGAATAACGAAGAAAAATCGCACAGGAGTTTCAGAGAAGATTGAGTGCTCAGCGCACACGAAAATTGGTAAAATCGTTTCAAACTTTGTATTCAGATTACATGCAATTGTTAATCTGGATAAAGGTGATTTCGAATTAGTCATTATTATAGTTTTCATCGTTCAATTCAATTTCTAATTGATACAATCGAAGTTTTTAAAATCTGGGAAAAAACGTATTCTGATGTTTTTTATTTTCTAATTTTCAATTTTCTGAGTAAATTGGATTCCATTGATTTGTTTGTTGGTGTTTACGTATTGTTTTTGCATCATTCAATTACATTTCTATACAATTATATTGATAATAAAGTATTACACGATTTTGATTTCAGAAAAAGAAACTCGCATTCTTGCATTCTCTGGGATAACATTGATTGGCTTTTGTCTGAAAATCTTAAATCAATACAATCTATTGTTCATCTGCGAATCTTTATTCCTTCTATGTTATAATTTCTGTGTTGAAGGTTAATAGGAGGTTGAATACTCTCTAGGGGGGGGGGTGAATAGAGAGTTGGTGTAACACTCCGTAAATTATCGGGTTTGAAAATAAATAAAATATAATAAAATAAAGTATAACAAAATAAAATAAATAAGTAATATTGAATTATATTATTTTACATGGTTAATTATAAGAAACGAAGTAAGTTTATTTAACGGTAACGCGTTTTATCGCATATGTTGTTATTGCGTAATATTTCTTTTCTGCTTTTAACAAAAAAAAGAGACAATTATATAATTAATTAATTAATTAATTAAAAAAAATAAAATATTAGGGAAGGGGAAGGGTGACCGGTTGTGTGAAGGAATGGGAGGAGTCTTGTAACTCCTCTCATAAGTGTGTATTAAGGCACATTAAGCTCATCCCTTAATTGCCTATTAATCCTTTTGAAAACCATTTGAGTTCTTCACCCTTCTAAGCTTCCAATTGAACAAAAAAAAATCAGAAAAATTCTCTCCTTTGGGCTTGTGATTCGGCATTTCAAGAAAAAAATAAATTGTTCTCTTGTTCTTCCATTCAATCTTTTGATCAAAGAGGTAAGTTTAATTGAATTGCTAGTTATAGATTTTATATACAAGGTTTTCTAAGATGAATTACATTTTATGTAAGATGATATCCTATGACTTTGAGGAGGATTGAGTATATTTTTATGTAATTTTTTTTAACAATCCTTTAATAAACCTTAATTTTGTTAAAAGGATTAAGTTATGTTCTTGATTTATATTCTTTAACAAAGTTTAAATTTTTTATAAGAATTGAGTTTTGTTGATATTCAAATAAATTTCTTTTATGGTTTAAATTTCTCTAACTAAATTTCAATTTGTTAGTAGAAATTATGTTGGTATGGATTAAGTTATGTAGTCATCCAAGGGTTTAATAATCCTTTAGCAAAATTTGATTTACTTGAAGGATTGTGTTATATTTATATATATGTGTGTCTTGATTTAAAAGGGTGATTTAGTTTTGTAATTCTCTACAAAATTTAATTTGTTAAGAGAATTAAGTATTTAATTTAGTTATCATAATTTATGAAATTTCAAGTCTCTTGAAGGATTTTGTGAATGTGACCTTGCAAGAGTTATTTTGGTCATGAAATTTAAAAAGGGTTGATAATGTATATATAAACTAATAATAATAATGAATAAAATAATAATAATAATAATAATATATAAATGTAGGCGGCAGCAGCTGTTCCGCCTCGTTAGAGGTACCGACTCGGAAACGTTAGTCGTTTTCCGTTGTTTTAAGCACCGTTGCGTTAAAAAACTCGTTAAACGCTTAAAATAATTAAAAATAGTAAATGGTTGTTAGAAATTATGAAATTTGGTACCCAAGGTAATTGACGCGTTCCGAACGCAACGGCGAAGTCGGATTTTTCATTTGAATTTTCTAAACTGTCTGAAATGGCCAATAAAATTTCTGGTCAGAAATTAATTTTTGGAATCATTGGAAATTGGATGAAAACATTTAAAATTATCAAGTCTTAGTGATATCTTAGTGGTATGGAGTGGATTAAATGTGTAAATACGATCTAATATGTGATCGTTTTGTGTGTGTTATTTAGGACCTCAATTCATAAGAGGGCAAAATTTCTGTCGTGCTTGAACATTTTTGTTTGCAGCGCTTAAAGGTACACGCTTAGACCATACTGTTTATATGGTTGTGCAAGTAGTGTTGTTTCATTTCTAATCGAGGCATTGTAAATCACATAAGGATTAGACACCTCCAATAATATGAAATAGTTAATTGGAAACTGAGAATTTATGTGTTTGTCACCCAAAGGGGTTGACGTTTGGTTATGTTACCCAAAGGGGTTAACGATTGGTTTGGATTATTATAATTATTGTTCCCATGACAGTTTTGGATCATTACGGTCACCATGGGGGTATGCATACTTTAGCCTTTGGCGACCCGAACAGGACTGGCAACGTCTTAGGTCGGTGGTTGCCTTGGGATTAGCTCTCCCAAGTGTATTCCACCAAAAATATTTGAATTTGTACTTGAACGACCCGAACAGGACGGGCAACGTTACAAGATTGGAGATATTGAATAATGAATATATATTAGAGCCTTTGCATGCTAGGATAAACACAATGCTTGTATTCAACCTGTTTGACATATGTATGAAGTCTCCGACGTGTATTGGTTGTTCTTTGGAACCTGCTACGTGTTGTCACACGACGTGCAGTAGGTTGATTGCAGGTGGGGGCTGGAGTGAGGACTCAGCTTAGAACCCGTAACCATCAAGACTAAGATATATTTTTTAATAAGTTTATGAGTCGAAATAACTCGGTTTATGTAACGAAAGTTTATGACGTTTTTCTTTTTATTTCGTACAACTTTTTAGCTAGTCTAGAGGCCGGTAGGCTCTCGAGTTGTATGTAAAAACTTTCGCTGACTTGTTTTCTTTATTTGGCGTTGTTTCTTGCGTTGACCATATTCCTTTACCGTTGGAACGTTGACGATCCGAGTAAAAAAAAAAAATTTTAATTGTGTCCGTTTGTGAACCGGGATCATGTTTTCATATGATTTTTCGGGTCACTTAAACCGGGCCGTTACAGTTGGGCTATTTAAAATTTTGTCTGTCAGCTTGTCTCAAGAATTTGAGGAGTCTGTCAAAACTGTTTTCTGGAACTGTTTTGAGTCAATTCGTAAACAATAACGTATGTGCGGAAAATAAACTTTTAAAGTATAACACACGATATGTTAACGAGGTTCGGTTCTAACCAACCTACTCCCCGCCTATGGGTTCTCTTTCAACCCATAGGATTTCAACACCTTTTATTAATCCGACTTTAATACAAACTAGAAGATCTCACTATCTCCTCACACCACGTTCTTCCCGTTGAAGAACCGTATTACAAGTCCCTTTAATATAAGCAAAATCCCAAATCTCACAATAGAGATTCACAAGTTGAACACTTTAATAAGTATTCTTGGTTAGGCGTATTAAACTTAATCTAACTCTTTTTAAACTCTTAAGCCTATTACAAATGTAAGAGTTAGATGAACTAAGAATTACAACTCTTTAAACACTTAGAGAATTTCTAAATCTTAAGTCAAGAGAGAAAGAGATAAGAAGAGGTGTATCCTTAATTCTGAAATGAAGCCTTGTATTTATAGTGTTACGCCTCAACACATCATGGAAAACAATAAGGCTCCTTTCCGTTATTTTCTATTGACCTGGTCATTCAGCGCCTGTCTTCAAGATCTTGAGGTTAACTTCAAACTGACGTGCACTGACAGCTAAAATAATTTCGTCATTGGGTGCTGTAATTTGTCTTTAATATCCAATGCTATGCTGCCATGTTAGTACTTATACAAGATAATGAAAACTAAGGAAAAACCAGATTTATCAACGTTTAAATAATCATTCAAATTAATTCCTATTATTAGCATTAATTTAAATAGTCATTTTCTATTTTTAGTATTAATTCAAATAGTTATTTTCTATTTTTAGTATTAATTCAAATATCATCTTATTAATAGAAAACTCTATATTTTGCATAACAACTAATTCAATATCAAATATAGCCGTGTACTATAATTAACAAAACGAGTGTACCTTATACTATATTTAATCATCAAATTACTTTAAGCACATATTTAAATTCAAGTTCAAATATAAACCGTTTAAGATAAAACGTGTAATAACATATTCAAACTTAATTTCAAATAATATCAAAGTTAATTTTAATGAACCTTGACCTATTAAAATATTTCAAATATAATTTCAAGGAACATTGACCTATTAAAATATTTCAAATATAATTACGAAATTATCCTGATTATAAATGAAAATATCTTTAAGACTTTGAAACGTATTTCAAGACTTATAAAATCAACTTTAAATTAAACTTAAGTTCTTTAAGCATATTCCAACGTCTTCGAACTTAAATATATATTACTTATCAAATGTATATCAAATATGATTTTAGACTTACTTATACAACTAAATGTAATTACTTAATTTATTTGTTTAGTCAATATGTGTTTTGAATTATCATCATTAAAGAGAATTAAGTCTTCATGTGTTGATCTTGAATTCGAATATTTGTTAAAAATATTGGCTATTGTGCGCTATTGTTATCTTTGTCAGAATCTGCTGTGATATTTCTTGATTGATTGTGCTTTGTGTGCTGGAACATAGCTGGGAGACCTAGAGCCAGTTGAGCATTGCTTGCTTATGTGTGTTTGTTTTTGTGTTGGTATCTAGCTGTTGAGACCCATACCATGGATGCCAGGTTAGAGACCATTGAGGAAACCATATATGGTATCACCCAACTTTTGGCCCAGGCTGGGATAGGCAACCAAGGGAGACCTCTTGTCCACCACCACGAAGACCATGAGGATAGAACAGAGAGGATTGACTTACGTGATTTTGAGGGCCAGTCCAACAAGCCTGAGGAGTACATAGAGTGAGAAGAAAGTTTAGATAGATACTTTGAGTATAAAAACACCACACCTGAGAGACAATACAAGTTACCTAAGATCAAGCATAAAAAGTTGGCTGCTATATGGCTTGAGGGTATGCAGAAACAGAGGAGAAGGGAGGATAGGCCCAGGATTGATACTTGGGATAAACTAAAGAAACATTTGAGGAGAAAGTATGTGCCAACCAATTATATCCACCAATTATACATTAGATGGAGTATCTTACGTCAAGGGGAAAGGAGTGTAAGTGAGTATATCCAAGAATGGGAGAAACGGATTGTGCTTTGTGAAATAAATGACATAGAGGACCTGAAGTTAGTAAAATTCATGGCTGGTTTGAGGGAAAACATTAGGGAACAGCTTATGACTATACCTAATCTTGACCTACAGCTAGCTTTCAACATGGCCCAAACTATTGAGAAATCTTACACTAAAAGGAAAATGTTTAAGAACAATCAACCTAAGTCCCCTAAGAGCCTCACACCCAGGAGCAACAGCCCTAGTTCACCCAGAATGCAGAGGAAAACAGATCAATCCCCTAGTGCACCTGGAAAGGCCACTATACCCATGAGAAAAATAGTTTGCTTCAAGTGTCATGGCCATGGACATTATAAGGATTCTTGCCCTAATGCTAGAGTGTTCACTGCCCAAGAATGGAAGAAAATTAGGGAGGATACTAAACCTAAAATGATGTTGGTAGCTAGAAATGGCAGAATAGAAGAGGATTGGCCTCCTGTACTTGAGCATGAACCTGATGGTTCATATAGAGTGAATGAGTCAGGGAGATTGGTCTGGTATGAGCATAGCACTGATGAGGAAGAATTAGAAGAAGAAAGAGAGAGAGTTATGCCAGAGGATGACCATTATAGCCTGATCATAAGGAGGAGCTTGCACTCAGCATCTGAGGAAAAAGAGAGCGATCAAAGAGAGAACATTTTTCAGACCAAGTGCAGAATTGAGAATAAAGTATGTGATTTAATCATTGATGGTGGAAGCGAGTCCAATTGTGTTAGCCTTGACCTGGTGACTGATCTTAACCTCAAGACTAGACCTCACCCACATCCTTATAAGCTCAAATGGCTGAATAATAATACTAGTGGTGCCGTGACTAAGCAATGCCTTGTGGGATTTGTCATTGGGTCATACAAAGACAGTTTTATGTTATGTTTTGGAAATAAGTGCTTGCCATATGCTCTTGGGAAGGCCTTGGCAATATGATAAGAAGAGCATACACAATGAGTTCACTAATACATACATAATCAGACATGAGGGGAAACTCAAAGATTTGATTCCTTTGCCATCTCATCAATCCATGCCATCTCCTGTTAGGAATCTCGTTCATTTGATGAGCAGGAAGATTATTGAGAAGGCGTTTAAAGGCAAGAATGAGGTCTGTGTGTTGAGCAATAAGGAAGTAGACCAAAATACAGGCATACCAACTGAAGTTAAACCCCTGTTGCAGCATTGTACTAATGTGTTTCTTGATGAAATAACTAAGGCACCTAAGCCATCCTTGCACTTGATCTATGGGAGGAAGTGTGAAAGAGAGATTAAGGGAAAGGAAGAGTTGTATCTGGTATCCACTAAGGAGGTTAGTAGCCATACAACTATATCACCTAAGCTAAGAGAACTCATGAATCAGTACAGGGATGTTTTCTCTAAAGGCTTACCACCTGAAGACCTACCTAACAATGCCACACAACATTCATCCTTTCAATATGTGTATAGGGAAAAATCCTTGCTGCCATTAAACCTCACACATATTAATTCTTATGACAGGAAGCAAGAGGATACAAAGGAACAAACCGAAAGTTTGATGAGGCTGCATAAAGTAATTAAGGAGAAGATCAACTAGGCTAATAAAGGAGACAAAAAGAAAGCTGATAAGAAGACCAAGGGTAGTAAACCACTGAAGATATACAAAGAAGAGCAAGAATTGAGGTCAATTCTTCCCCAAGAAGGAGGAATTAGACCATGTTCACCCCACTCAGAACAGGGTTCAAGCAGAGAGGACCTACAAACTGTTCCCACTGATCCTATTGTTCCCGTTCAAGGGTATAACATGGAATATACTGAGCATCTAAGTCTTGAGCTTGATGAGAGCAACAATCCACGCCATGATCAAGCTACTCCAACCCAAGAAGTATACAAGAAGCCCAGAGGCCACACAGCATACTCAAGTAACCAAAGTACTGGCCAGCAGCCTGCTGGCGACCAGGCCACCTTGCACTTGTGCCTGAGACCTGATCACTGTGCCCTGAGTTTAGTCAACCTAGAACTGGTATCTTTGCACATGGGCCTAGCCATCATGGACCTAGGACCCTCCTGGTGATAACCATAGAACTCTAAAAGTGCAGCCCAAGGTACTCCTGTCAGCAGAACAACTCGAGACAGCCATCCAGTACTTAGTCTTATTTCTGTTTTCTGTTTTTAATAAGACTTGTGCTAGTCACTTGTGTAAACTAGCCGTTAGCTCATAAAAAGCTATATATAGGTCCCTAGGCCTTGTGTAATGGATACATCATAGTGATTAATCAGATTTCATTTTCATTTCATTCAATTTCAAGTGCATAATTGAGGTTCTCTCATCTTCTCATCCTTGTGTGTTTGTGTGTGTTCATCATTCAATCAACCGGAACAAAGAGAGCGTGGAACACTCCTGAGCAATAGATTGTGGAACAACTATTGTGTAACCTTCAATCTTAGGGAGTGAAACTCCAAGGTGAGGGCGTGGGAACATCCTGAAGGTGAGTGAAGCCGGATAAAGGGAACCCACAGGTTGGCCTGAGAATCAAGAATTGGTTTCTTGGGTGGGTTTTGGTGATCGTGAGTGTTAGGAAGAGTCGAGCAATCTGTTCCCAAGTGAAGGGGCTGATTGTATGCAAGTTTATGAATCCGAAGGATACAAACTTGGTGCAGAAACTTAGGCAACTATCGACGTAATAAAGATCGTTCACTCTCATCTTTCCCAATTTTATTAAAAGCTTCGATCACCCCCATGCATAACTTTCTATATCGCAATTTGGGGCATGTCTAGCAACGCCATGGGGTGCTTCCAAATTCAGATATCTTGAGTCATAATAAAAAGGGTTAAGTGCGAACCCTAAGCAATTCCTAGGGATATTCATTTTCTCCAATCGATTAACTAATATTTCTTGCATAGTCGGAAGATCATCAACATGAACACTATTTATCACAACGTCATTGATTTCTCCAATCATGCAATCCATTCTTTCATAAACTTCTCCCATTTTTTGCCCTTCCCCATCAGTAAATTTAATCATTTTATAAATAGGCTCGGTAATTTTAAGAACATCATCAACCTCATCCCAAAATTTTTCATCAGCAATAGTGGCAGCAATTTCATTATTAGCTAACTCTCTGTTTTTTGAATCCCCACTTTTTGACCACTCTTTCCATGCCCTAAGAATCTAATGAGAAGCAACTCAAGTTTCCTCTACTATAAAAAGTCTAGTCCGGATTATCCTTTAAAAATAAGTCTCTTCCTCTTTTATACGTTTCTGACATTCTGGAAAATGAACCATAAATATCTTTAAAAATAAGATTTATGTGTGTCTGTGTACGTTTTAAATTTCTTTTCCAGCTGCCTTATAATTAGTTGCTTTATGAGTGACCAACTTCATCAATTGCCTTGAGCAAATATTCAGCAATAGCTTTCCCCCGTCTTCTCTAGATTCGAAAAATCCTCCCCATACATTAACATTAAACCTTTGCTGTTGTAAGACAAGGCATTGATCAGTGTTTGGTGATTAACATTCATCCACCAATATTCATGACAGAAGCTAACTCTTTTTCCACCTCCCTCTTTACATCATCTGTTATAGAGGTTCGTGCCCGATCAAAATCCTTTTTGAGCATTGTTTATCGTTGTCACCATCAGGATTTTGAAGTACATTATAAAGAGTCCATTTGATTCTGATGGTAGTCACTGTTGATTTTGTTATTGATGGTGATACGCCATTACTCTCACCTTCCTGAATCTTCAACTTCGAAGTTTTAAGGTTATTTTTTTGAATCCTAGAACAACAAGCAATCTCTGTCTTTTTCCCAGCCAATTGACCAAAAAGTGCTATGAATTCTGGAGTAGGAGCTGGTGTATGTCTTCTTGCAATAGTTGCACTGCCATTTCTTGGAGCCTCCTGGATTCTTTCCGCAATTTACCCCGGTGATAAAACATACCTCATCAAGGTGTGTTTTACCACCATTTTCAGATGATCTTTCTCCTTAACTTTGTGAAGAAACAAATACTTTGTTCTCTTGCTGATCATTTTGTCCTTCAACATTGTCATATTCATTTATTAATTGCTCAACTTCAACTTTCTCTTTCTTTTTCTGCTTCCTCATGTGGCCTTACTATCTTTTTGCCAAATGCTATTGTTGAATAGAAATGAAGTTATCTGTAAAGAATGTTAATGCATTCTTCTCCATATTTGTAGCTAAGTTTGCTATTGAAAAGTAAAGTAATGGAATAAATAAACCTTTAAGCTTCCTTCAATTGAAGTCTAATATGGAAATTTACTTTGCTAATTTGGGAAATCAAGGTAATACTTGGGAATTGGAGTTTAATTAGATGAAGACTTAATAGTTTCACACGGATAAAACACTTTAAATGCTAGCTGGTTTGTTTTTTTTTTTTTTTTAAATAATAAAGAGGTGGCCACATGAACACATCATTAAGAAGTTTCTAAATTATGTTTTATCATGTATTACAAGTTAAACCTAGATAGTCTTTGAATATAATGTTTGTCATCACATATTACAAATTAACCTTAAATAGTCCATTGAGTATAATGTTTGTCATCACGTATTACAAATTAACCCTAGATAGTTCATCGAGTATAATGATTGTCATCGCGTATTCAAATCAACCCTAGATAGTCCATCGAGTATAATGGTTGTCATCGCGTATTACAAATTAACTTAAGATAGTCCATCGAGTATAATTTTTTTCATCACGTATTACAATTTAACCCTGGATAGTCCATCAAGTATAATGGTTGTCATCGCGTATTACAAATTAAAACCCTAGATAGTCCATCGAGTATAATGGTTGTCATCACGTATTACAAATCAACCTTAGATAGTCCATCGAGTATAATGGTTGTCATCGCGTATTACAAATTAACCTAAGATAGTCCATCGAGTATAATTGTTGTCATCACGTATTACAAATTAACCCTGAATAGTCCATCGAGTATAATGGTTGTCATCGCGTATTAGAAATTAACCCTAAATAGTCCATCGAGTATAATGGATTTGATTATGCATTAACGAATGCTAATTAAATTGATTTATAAAAACTTACAATTAATTTTAGTTTAATATTCTTACTTGCAATCATATAATATGATTACACAATATAACAGTTTTGTGAACATTATGTGATAATACTATCATTGACCAATTTACATTATCGTATATTTTTAAAAACAAAATAATTTTTATAAACGGATAAATTTATAGATTTAGTACTAAAAAGATCCACATTAAATTCGGTTGATTAAAAATTTCAATGTGACAACAAAAAATAAAATAAAAGGGAGTAATTATAAACACACAAAAAAAAAAGTCACGGCTCTCTCTCTTCTTCTCCCTCTAGAAACCCTTTGTTTTGGCGATTCCGTGTGCCACCATAGGTTTCGCGAATCTACCATTGCTATGGCAAGGAATAGAGGGCATCCAAGAAAGAATGTAGGGAAAGAGCAGAATCCTTCTTCTTCAAGAGCATCTTCAAGCTCTAATCATTCTCCCTCAGCATGTCCATTGAAGCCTTCTTTCTCGTCAAAGGCAAGCGTTACCTTAAGAAAGCATCTAGTGCCGGCAACCTCTCCTCCATTTAAGGCAGCTTCTCCAACGCAGCAACAACTCTCTAACCCTGTGGCTACTCCGGTGAATCAGCTTCAGGAATAGAGGACAAGCTGAGCGAAAGTGGTGTCAGGAAGTCCTACTGCTGCCTCTGTTGTAATGCCGTCAGCCCAGCTTCCTCTGAAATCTACCGGTGGTGTGTCCCCATCTGTAGGTAATAATTCCTCCCGTAAACCTATTAAAATTGACTTTCATGATATCGTTGATGAGGTTCATTTTTGGGAATCCGTTGTTGTATGCTTTGTCTTGGGTGCTAATCCTCCCTTGCATGTGATGGAGGGATATGTTAAGAGAATTTGGAAGGATCTTAGTATAGACAAAATTGTGATGGTGGCTAAAGGAGTGTATCTTGTGAGATTGTTGGAACAACAGGATAGAGTAAAGGCATGTGATATGAATGGATTTATCTTTGATAAAAAGTCGTTCATAGTCAAACCGTGGGTAGCTTTTATGTCATATGAAAAAGAACACCTGTCTACTTTGCCTATTTGGACTCGTTTCCTAGGTCTTGATGTCGTGTATTGGAATGAACAAAGCCTAGGTAAGATAGCTGGCATGTTAAGGGAAGTTAAACGTTTTGACACAACTACAACTAACGAGGCTAGGGGAATGTTTGCTAGAGTTCTTATTGACATGAGTATTACTAATGATTTTCCCGATGAGTTATGTTATGAGAATGAACATGGTGAACTTGTAATGCAACCTGTCACGTATGATTGCAAGCCTTTGTGGTGTAAGAAGTGTGAACAACTTGGACACGTAGAGGAACACTGTAAATTGTTTTGCCGCTTGCCCTAAAGAATGTAACAATAGTTGACAATGAGGGTTTTCAACTGATTCAATGTCGAACCAATTCAGTGCTACAAGACCCACCCGTGAGACCACTAATTCTAACCCAGTCAGGATTGGCAGGTATCTTAGTTACCGATAATGAGTTTCATGTTCTAGATAGTGCTGCAGAAGGTACTGAACTTGTGGAAAAGAAAACTAATAAGGTGCTAGGGACTTCCCCATCCATGGCCAATGAATAACGTCTTATGTTGGAATGTTAGGGGATTGAATATGGTTAAGCGATAAAAGGAGTTTTCTAGATTCCTTGTTGCTCATAATATTTCCTTGTTCAACTTCCTTGAGAATAAGGTGAAGAGGGCTAACGTTGGTCACTTATATCAAAATCTCTGCCGTGGTTGGTGTTTCTCTCATAATTTGCCGTATCATCATGGTGGTCGTATTATTTTTGGATGGAAGGGTGGTGAGATAAACGTTAATATTCTTTTCATGAGCAGTCAAGTTGTCCATCTAGAGATTATACCTATTATAGGGGAGGCTTTCTTATGCTCTTTTATTTATGGGGATAATAGTATTAGTATTCGATCTATTTTGTTTCAGCAGTTGGTTTCTCTTCACATTAATGGCCCTTGGATAGTCATGCGGGACTTTAATTGCTTAGCTCGTTTGGATGAATGTACTGGTCATGCAGTGCGCTTGCAGGAAAGTATTCCATTATGTCAATGTGTAAAAGCGTGTGGTCTTCATGATTTGAGATTCAATGGTTGCTTCTTTATTTGGTCCAATAAGAGAAGTGGGAAAGCTCGTGTGTTTAGTAAGATTGATTGTGTCCTGGGAAATCAAGATTGGGAGGATGTCTTTCATACTGTTGAAGTGTCTTTCCTAGATGAAAGATCGTTTGATCATACGCCTATGTTGATACAGTTCATCAAACAACTTAGGGGTAAGAAGACTTTTAAGTTCTTCAATCACTGGGCAGAGCAGGAGGGTTTAATTAAAAGTGCTTCCGAAGTCTGGGGTAACTCTGTTCCAGGTTATAGGAGTTTTCAAATCTCAGAAAAGCTCAAGGTCTAAAACCTATTTTGAAAGATAGAATTCAAGTTAATCATTTGCAAGCTCTTGTGATGCGAGTAGAGGATGATTTTCGTAGTGTTTAAAATGAATTACATAAACACCCTTATGATCCAGTACTCTCTTCAAAAGAGTGCGCAGCTGCTTATAGGCTTAGGAAGGCTAAGAATGATCAAGGCACCTACCTTAGTCAGTTAGACAAGTTGAATTGGCTGAAATTTGGGGATGAGAATTCCCGCTACTTTCATCAGAGCATTAAACAAAGGAAAATTTTTAATTGAATTCTTCTTCTTTATGACAATGGGGTTCTTGTAACTGGCTTCAGAATGATTCAAGAGTCTTTTGTTACATTCTATCAACAACTTCTGTGCAATAATCTTAAATGCCGAAGGTGTATCGACATGAATGTTATTAGAGAAGGGCCTTTGCTAGAGAATTCTCATCACGAGCAGCTATCTCTTAATTTCTCGGTGGAGGAAATCAGGAATGCATTATGGAGTATCCCTGACACAAAAAGTCCGGGCCTGGATGGATACAATAGCAAATTCTATAAGGCTTCTTGGTCTATTATTGGTGATGATGTAGTTGAGGCAGTACAATAGTTCTTCAGAAATGGGGAACTTCTTCAGGCTTAGAATACTACTGTTGTTCACCTCACTCCCAAGGTCCCTAACCCTAACAATCCAGGTGACTATAAACCAATTGCTTGTTGTCATACTTTATATAAATGCATTACTAAACTGATTTGTAGCAGACTCAAATTGGTTCTTGGTCATATCATTAGCCCTTGTCAGGGTGCCTTTGTGGAGGGGCGCAACATTATGCACAATATTCTACTATGCCAGGATATTGTGAAGAAATATGGTCGGAAACACTGCTCTCCTAGTAGTTTGTTGAAGATTGACTTGAGGAAAGCATATGATATTTTGGAGTGGGATTTTATTAAAGATATGCTGATCTCTCTTAATTTTCTTCCCACTTCATTAATATTGTTATGACTTGTAATAGCATAGTCCAATTCTCTTTAATTCTAAATGGAACCCCCATGCCTTTGTTTAAATCAAAGAGAGGAATTAGACAAGGAGACCCAATGTCCCCTTTGATTTTTGTGATTTGTATGGAGTATCTTTCTAGATTACTTAAGGTTGCTGAGGATCATGTGAACTTTAGATTTCACCCAAGGTGCAATAGACTCAAACGGAACCATCTGTGCTTTGCGGATGATTTAATGATATTTTTTCGGGTGAGTTGGCTTCTGTTAGAATTCTTCTAGATAAATTAGAGTCTTTTGCGAACTCCTCCTGGTTTGGCTACCAACTCTTCAAAATCTGACATGTATCTTGCAGGTATCCCTACTTCTTTGAAACAGTATATAGTGGATTCTTGTAATATTCCTTTGGGTTCTCTGCCTTTTCGTTATTTGGGGGTTCTGCTTTCTTCTAAATGTAATTCTGCAATTGAGTGTGAACGTCTTGTTGTGAGAATGACCTCTAAGATTAGATCTTGGCAAGTCCGGAATCTCTATTATGCAGCTAGACTACAACTTGTTTCTACTATTTTGGTAAATATTACAAATTTTTGGTGTGGTGTCTAATCTTTGTGTTGCCTAAGAAGGTGCTAAAGCAGGTGAATGCAATCTGTAGAGCATATCTATGGCATGGGAAAGCTGATTCTGATACCCATGGAAATATGAATTGGGCTAGGGTTTGTACTCCAAAGAAGTTGGATGGTCTGAGTATTCGTAATCTAGAAGTGTGGAATCTAGCTACAGTGGGTAAACATGTATGGCATATATCCTCTATGAGTGACTCCATGTGGGTCAGATGGGTGCATGATGTTTATACAAAGGGTCGAAATTAGAGGGTCTTTAATGCTCCAATAACCTCAAGTTGGGCTTTTAAGAAGATATGCAAGGTTAAAGATAGGCTAGGTCAATGGGTGCATAATAGCTCTTACTCTATTAAATAAGTCTATCACGAGCTTTTAGGGGCTGGGCAGCCAGTTGACTGGGCGAGTTTTGTATGGAATAGAAGTTCCATTCCCAAAGCTTGATTCATATCATGGCTAGCTGTGAATGGGAGATTGAAGTCTTGGGACAAGTTGGCATTAGGGCTCATCTTTACTGACATTTTTCCATTATGTGGTTGGATATCAGAATCTCATTCTCATCTATTCTTTGCTTGTATCTATATCCTTCAATGTCTTCGAGACATTTTGACATGGTTGGGTATCAGGATTGTTAGTGATTCCCTTGCTTATTTTGCATCTCGGAAGTAGAAGTCTGCTACAGCTAAGCGAAAGATTGCTACTATTACACTATGTAGTCTTACGTATGAGATCTGGTCTGCTCGGAATGATTCGGTTTGGAATTTCAAAGTTCCTATGGTAAGTAGGGTTACTCGGCAGGTGAAACTTGCTGTAAAGAGCAGAGTTTTACATTTTTCAATCAAAAGCGTTAATATACAAAGCCCTTGGATTAGAAATCTTTTGGACTATGAGTAAATAGAGTATACTGTATAGTTATTTACTTTTGCCTGCTTTTTGGAGCTATGTTTTCCTTCTTAGAAGGGGTGCCCCTCTATCATGCTGATGCAATAAAATAGGGAGATTGTTCTCTTGTTAGGGGTACTATTTATACTGTTTTTTGCAGGATTAATGTAATATTTTTTCTTTTTCCCAAAAAAAAATTATAAACACAATAATTTAAATAAATTAATTATAGTACGACTAAACGACAATGCAACATAAAGTATTTGGTATATTAATAAATTAAAATAAAACAAGCTTACAACCCCCTTAGACACCTATTTATTTAAGGGATATTCTACATGGTACGCACGAACTTTTGCAAAAGGTTAGTGGTAGCAAATCTTAAAAAATTCCACAGAATAGAGTTGTACTTTTGGAACTCAAGTTGCCGTAACATTGTGAGCCAAAAAATGTTTGGTTTTCCGTTATCTTGGATGATCATACTCAAGTAGCCTTTTGTAATTTCCTTAAAATACAATAACCCCTTTTCCCTTATCTATCTTCTTCTTGCATTCATCTTCTTTCATCGATCTTCAAATCCAATTGAAAACACCTTCTTTAACTATTAAACACCTTTTTAAGACTGCATTAAGCAATTGTAAACTTCAATCCAATTCCATTAGTGGGGATTAATGAAGAAGCTACATACTCAAGCACAACCTTCTTACAAGACCCAGAAGCAATGGATGATCATCCCCTCACAAAAACTAAAACTGTCCCACCATCAATGATCTTATATGACCAAAAAATCCTAAGAGCCATTCTTACACATTAAAACACATTACTTTGAATATGAACAAGATTACCCACCCCATTTTCATACTATTAAGACTCAATATCAACAGGTAAGAAATGCTTTAATGCATTAGCATTAGGTTATTTTAAGAAATCCTCTAAATGGGTATTAACTTTACCTCTAAAAACTTAACTCATGCATGAGTACAATCAATTGAAACATGATTTTTAATTCTATCCGCGAATGGGTACAATCGATTTAAAATTGGAGAAAGGGATTGTTTTAGGTGATTTACTTGATAACTTGGCTCAAGTTTTTGGTTATGAAGGTCTTGTGTAGGGTAGAAGAACACCATGAGACCATATACAGAAGGAGAATGTTGGTCTAAGAGGGAAAATTTGTAGTTACGGAGGTTAGAAGGGGTAACCATGGAAGGTTTAATGTATTGTTTAGCTAATCTTTTGACCTTGATTAAATCCGCCATTGTTTTACTTTGATGTTAATATTACCAATGGAGGTTTTGTGAAGCTAACAATTCCTGGTTAAACGTTTATTTATAGAGGAAATTAGCGCTTTGTTTATGAAACATGTCCAAGATCTTGAAGAAAAGGAGATTTGTTGGTCATATGAAAAATGATGAGATAGTTAGATTTGGTTGAAAATTTAGTCAGTCAGAAAAAGTTGATAATCTTGTTGAGAAATTTGACCGTCAAATATGATAATATTGAAGAGTTTTGTTTCTATTTTGGAGTTGTAGTTAGTCCAAAATTCATTTGGCAACTGAAAATGGAGATGGTGAGGAGAAGAAGATGGATGAAAGAAGATGGAGAAAAGAAGAAGATGGATGAAGATGGAGATGATGAATGAAGAAGAAAACACGGGCAAAAAGAAATTTTTCCAAGATAACGGAAAATCAAACATTTTTGATTCATAATGTTACGGTAGCTTGAATTTCAAAGTACAATGTTATTTTGTGGATTTTTTTAAAGATTTGCTATCATTGGCCTTTTGAAAAAGTTCGTGTCTACCATGTAAAATATCCCTTTATTTAAATGTACAAACTAGTACATTTTTTTATATAGAGGCTATGTTACGTGGACTCGGGTATGGGTGTGGATCCTAGTGTTCGGTATGACAATTTTAAAAGTTTAAGATACGAGGAGACCGTCTTATTATTGGTTACGGGTACGGGAATGCGACATAAAATATATTTTATTATTGATTTTTAAAATAATAATAATAATAATAATAATAATAATAATAATAATAATAATAATAATAATAATAATAATAATAATAATAATAATAATCTATATGTTCTCAATTGTTCATCCCATTAAACTTTTTACATAGATCCCAATACAAACTTTAAAATCAAAAATTTTTAATTGTGAGTTTTTGAAACTTTTAAAAAGTTGATATTTAAAAAGCATATATTGAGACGAATTTAACAAGATCTCACATAAATATGTTTTTTTCTTATAAATCGATGATAAAACGTAGTCAAAGCTTGAGACTAAAATTTGTAAATTCTATTTTATAAGAACATATTAAAAGGGATGGAGTAATATATTAGCCTTTAAATTCCAATAAAAGTGATAGTGTGTATTCTTTCTCTAGAATAAGTACATGAATTAAAGAGAAAAAGATGCTAAGTAGGCATGGCCACGGTCCGAGTTGGGCCGGTTCCGTTCCGGTTCCATCCGGTTCCGGTTCCACCCGGTTCCAGTTCCATTTGGAACCTATCGCGAATGGTTCCGGTTCCGGACGGTTCCAAACGGTTTCTTGGCGGTTAATGAGGCGGTTCCGGCGGTTCCAACTCGCGGGACAGGCGGGTCGGACCATCGGTTCCATTTTTATTTTTCCTTTAAATATTTATATAATATAAAAATACTATAATATTGCGGATGTACCTTTGATAATTACATGATTATTAGCGAAATTCATTGCTTGTCAAGTTGTAATCGTTATTAAAATATTTACTAAAAAGAATGAAAAAAATAAATTAATAAGAAAAATCAACGATAATGTCGATAAAGGCGATTAATAAAAAAAGAGGGAGAAAATGGACTTGAACCTAGTACCTAAAGGAATACTAAGCTGCCTACGTATCCCGAAGGAATCAAAGCCCACGTAGTTCTTTGTCATACCTTTTATTTGTAGTTGTTGAATGTTGATTTATTGTTGTCCGATGGATTCTATTCGTTTTCGTCATCATCATCTGGTTGGTTAGATGCTTCCGCTGACTCTCCTTCTGACGATGATGCAGATGTATCCATCATCATCCATGGATCATCATCATCGCCTTGATCATCATCATTCCTTAGTCCTTGTGTTCGAATCTCCGCTTGATCCCAATCTTTCTTGCAAACACATATTTGAATACTATGTGGAGCAAGACGAGATCTCTTTTCGTCTAAAACTCTTCTACCTGCACTAAAAGCAGACTCCGACACAATCGTAGAAGCAAGAATTGCAAAGATATCCTTTGCAATTCTCGATACTATGGGAAATCTTATAGATTTTTCTTTCCACCACTCTAAAATATTATAGCTACCTTGGTCAATTTCAAAGTGATGTTTAAGATAATTATCTAATTCTAAATATGCAGTGGAGGGTGAAGAAGAAGATGATCCTACAAAACTATCATCTTGGCTCATTATATTAGCTATTGCGGAATTATAATAAGAGGGATGTGTCGAGACGCTAGCACGCCTAGACGTATCGCGTTTTGGGTTATATACACTAGCATAGTAATCATAAAGTTCTGCTAAAAGTTTTTTACAAGTTCCAACATAATTATGTACATCACGTGGCGGGCGATCTAATGATTGGTAGTAAAATCCAATTACTTTAGTAAGGACTTCTGTCTTAAAACATGGGTCTAAAATGGTTGCAATTCCATAAATAAAAGGAAAATCGGTAAAATATGTCTTCCACTTATCCATCATATCTGCAAGAATCGGCTTAAAATATGGGTTAGTATCATCATGCGAATGTTTAAGAAGATGATAAAAAATAGTAATACACTCACTTATTACTAAGTGAACGTTTGGTTCGTAAACATATGAAAAAATCTTAGTTGCGTGGTCATACGCTTCTAATATTTTATGTACACCTATAGCTAGTTCCCATATATCATCACTTATATAGCTATCTGTACACACACTATAAAGTTGTGTTATAACTGGACGATAAGCAATCGCTTTTCTTAATAAATCGTTGGTTGAGCCCCAACGTGTAGGAATATCTAATGACCAATACTTTTTTTTTAGTTGACACTGGTCACATAATTTCTTATATCGTCTCTTTATCTGTCCAATTCTAAGCCACTTCACTATGTCTCTAATGGGATCTAATAAATTACTTAATTGTTTTATACCTGCTTGGCAAGATAAGTTTACTATATGAGCACAACAACGTACGTGTAATAATCTACCCCAAGAATAAAACTAAATGCAGGTTCGTTATACAAAAGTTCAATGCATTTAATGTTAGCGGTTGCATTATCGGTAGAACAACAAAATATCTTATCTAATAAGTTCCATTCTTTACATATCTCTACTAATCTGTATTTTATGTTTTCACCCGTATGTCGTTTAAGAGTCGTTTAAGAGTGTTCCTCTTCTTGTTCTTCTTATTCATCAATTTTTATTTCTCTTTCCACTTCTTCTGCATAATCGTGTAATTCTTGCTCGTACCCTTCTGGACAATTTGGTTCATAATTATAATTACTAATGGTAGGTGTTGTTGATATCGACGGAGTTGAAGTGGCCTTTATTTTGGAGCTAGAACCGCCCAATGATTTTGCCACTTCAGTAACTTTTTTAGAGGCTTTTTTCAAAAAAGAAGACATGATAATATTGAAATAATAATAGAATTAAGAAATAAATAATTAATTAATAGACCAATTATGTAATTAACTAAATTAAGAAATAATTAAAAGACTAATTATGTAATTAAGAGAATAATTGCGTAATTAAGTTGATAGAGTAAGTAGTGAGAGTAGGAGAAGAGATGAGTTGTAAATAAAAATGATTGAAAGTGATATATATTTATAGTAAAAATCACAACGGCTAGTTAACGACTCCTTTTCGAACGGTTCCAAAGAACATGTGGGCCGGTTCACCCGGACCGGTTCCGGTTCCATGGAACCTATGGGCCGGTTCACCCGGACCGGTTCCGGTTCCACGGAACCTGTGGTCCGGTTCACCTGGACCGGTTCCGGTTCCGGTTCCAGTTCCGGTTCCATGGAACCTGTGGTCCGGTTCACCCGGACCATTTCCGGTTCCGACCTGCGGTTCTTAGGTCCGGTTCAAGCAATTTTTTTCCGGCGGTTTCACGATTTCGGAAACTTTTTTTCCGGCGGTTTCACGGTTCCGCTGTTCGGGCCGGTTCAGAACCTGTCACGAACGGTTCCGGTTCCGGGACGGTTTTAAGTGGTTCGAGACCGGTTCGGTTCCGGGTAACCCGCTCCGTGGCCATCACTAATACTAAGCTTCCTTGAGAAGGCTCTTGGCCTTATAGGAGACACGTAGCCTAACATTTAATTTTAATTCCCTTCAACAGTAACCACTATTAGTAAAAGTAAAATAGCTTTGTCACATATGACATTTAATCCCTTATTTAAAGTTTGACAAAAGAACTGTACTTCGTCTTCTTCGTCGTTTTATCATCTTTGTTTGATCTTCTTCGTTTTTTTTTTCTTCCTCAGTTCTTCAATCCATCTCTACATTAAAAAAATTACGAACTTTAACTGGGTGGAGATGATATTTTGCGGGTCGTCAACAGTAGCGATTTGGTACGCGTTCCACAGTGTTCCAGCACGCCACCGTTCCGTGTTTGGGTATGGCCGTCCCCGATTGAAAAATGCGTTATCATCTCTGTAACACTCCTGAATTTTCGACACCTTATACATAACCAAAACTGCAAAGGACGGGAGGAAATTTGGGTGTTATATTAGAATAAAATAAAAAAATAGTAATAAAATAATACGCGTTATCATCTCTCGATGCAATGTACCAAAGAGCTGCTCAGGTTGGAAGCCTCATTAAGAAAGACAAAGGGAAAAAGGTTGAGACTAGTAATGGAGTAACCACCAAGAAGGACAAAAGGGAGGACAATAATCCTCACCAGCACCCCTTCCACCCCAACAAAAGACAATGTAACTTCAATGATCAACATATCGATAAGAGAAGATATGATAAATCTCATCATCGGGAACCTAGCTCACAAAAGAAGATTGTAGAACGATATGGATAAGAAAGGGTATTCTGTAAGGATCGAATGGGGTCACTACGACACCCAAAAAGTCACACAAACAAGACACAACAAAAAAAATCAACACACACAAGTTATACGTGGAAAACCCCTTCGATGTGAAGGATAAAAAACCACGGGACCTCTTGAGGAATCCACCCTATCTTCTCTTATTGATAAATTGAGGGAAAAAGAACCTCAAAACAGTACACAAAGGTTCACACACCCACCAACAACAACCAAGAACAATATGAGATGAATTAGAGAGCAAAAGGAGTGAAATCACCAAAAATACAGCATTCTGTCCAAAGACGATTCTGACCAAACCAAAGTTCAAAAGACGATCTCCACCGTCCAAAATGAAGCCCTTGATGTCAGGAACAAGTTGTCAAAATTTAACGACGATCCAACGGTGCAATTTCTGGCAAACGGCAGTTTTCTGATGGTTGCCCTCAAAGCTACGAGCACCATCTTCTCTCTTTTTCTCCTCCTTTCCTTTTTGTGTGTTATTCTGATTTTCTTTTTTGATTACATCAAGCCAAGTAAAAAAATGACCCTTAAGCTTCTCTTAGAAGCCACATAAATAGGTCCATTAATAAAAACCAAAAAAAAGGAAAAAAATATTACCCAAAGCAATACAAGTATTGGATAAATGGGCTGGACCCATAACAATCTCCCCCTCCAGCCCAACATGGGGAAGACCAACATGCTTCAACAATCACTTGAAGCTCATTCCCCCAAGCTTGCTACAAACATCAAGCTTGCTCCTGAGAACCACTTTTGTAAGCATATCTGCACCATTCTTATCAGTGTGGAATTTCTTCAGCTTCAGATGCCTTTCTTCAATCACATCTCGTAACCAATGATATCTAACATCAATATGCTTGGTCCGAGCATGGTACATAGCATTCTTGCTCAAATCCATAGCACTTTGACTATCACAAAGTACTACATACTCACCTTGCTCCAAACCCAACTCTTGAAGAAACCTTTTAAGCCATAGCATCTCTTTGCCTGCTTCCACAGCTGCAATGTACTCTGCCTCAGTTGTTGACAATGCTACACATTTTTGTAGCTTGGATTGCCATGAGATGGCTCTCCCTGAAAATGTAAACACATAACCTGAGGTAGACTTTCTGTTATCAAGATCACCTGCCATGTCAGCATCTGTATATCCTTCAAGTAAAGGTTTGCCACTTTCATAACACAAACTCAACTTGGAAGTGCCTCGCAAGTATCTGAAGATCCACTTCACTGCTTCCCAATGAGCCTTACCCGGATTGGATAAGTATCTGCTCACTAAACTAACAGAATGTGCAATATCTGGCCTAGTAAACACCATAGCATACATCAAAGAACCAACAGCAGAAGAGTAAGGAATAGATGACATACTTTCTTTCTCCTTCTCTGTTGTAGGACAAGCTTTCTTGCTTAGTTTGAAATGTGTTGCAAGTGGTGTACTAACTGGCTTGGCATGCTTCATATTGAACCTTTCAAGCACCCGTTCAATATACTTCTCTTGTGAAAGCCACAACTTTCCAGCTTTCCTGTCACGAGCAATCTCCATGCCTAAGATTTGCTTTGCAGGACCCAAGTCTTTCATGTCAAATGACTTGGACAAGTCTTTCTTCAAATTTTGAATCATGCATACATCTTGTCCAACTATCAGCATATCATCTACATATAATAGAAGGATGATGAAGTTACCTCCAGGGAATTTTCTGAAAAAACACACAAGGATCTGCCATAGTTCGTTTATAACCATTGCTTGTCATAAACGAATCAAATTTCTTGTACCATTGCCTTGGTGCCTGTTTAAGCCCATAAAGACTCTTCTTCAGTTTGCAAACAAACTTTTCTTTCCCTTTCTCTTCAAATCCTTCAGGTTGCTCCATGTAGATTTCTTCATGCAAGTCACCATGTAAAAAGGCAGTTTTAACATCAAGCTGCTCCAACTCAAGATCAAGACTTGCAGCTAATCCCAGAACAGTTCTGATAGAAGTCATTTTGACAACAGGAGAGAAGATCTCATCAAAATCAATGCCCTTTTTCTGATTGCATCCCTTGACCACCTATCTAGCTTTGCGCTTCACTATCTTCTCACCATCTTTCTTGTTCTTGAAAACCCATCTGTTTTTCAAGACTTTCTTGCCCTTGGGAGGCTCCACTAGCTCATAAGTTTCATTCTTCTGTAAAGATTCCATTTCTTCCTTCATTGCATCGAGCCACAGATCTTTCTTTTCAAGAGACAACACTTCTTGATAGTTTTCTAGCTCTCCATCTTCTGTGAGTAGAATGAACTCTGAGCTTGGATACCTAGTTGAAGGCTTATGCTCTCTGGTTGACCTTCGAACTTGTGTATCCTCAACTTGAGGGGTAGGATGCTCCCCCTGCTCATGAAAATCTACATCATGTACTTCTTCCTCATCTGATGAATGATCCTCAAGATTAACACCATCATCCTCATCATGAACTGGTACATCACCATCAGGTTGTACCTCACCAACATCATCATGAAACTCCCCAATATTCTCATCAGTTGGCTAGTTAACAGGAGGTGTAGTAGAAGAAACATCATTAGTAGTATCAAAATACAGCTCTGAAGTAGAAGTATACCTTGTACTCAGAAGATCTGCACCCTTCTCGTGCTCAAAGAATACTACATCTCTGCTTCTCACAACCTTCTTCTTTTCAGGATCATATAGTCTGAAACCATACTCTTCATCACCATAGCCAACAAAAACACATGGGTTAGTCTTGGAATCAAGCTTCGATCTCTGATCTTTCGGCACATGCATGAATGCCTTGCATCCAAAGACTCTCAAGTGTGAATATGAAGGAGCACACCCTTTCCATGCTCTCATAGGAATGTCAAGATCAAGAGGAATTGATAGAGAACGGTTGATCAAATACATGGCACACTGAACTGCTTCAGCCCAGAATGTCTTAGGAAGATCAGACATTCTAAGCATACATCTCACTTTCTCCACAATGGTTCTGTTCATCCTTTCTGCAACTTCATTGTGTTGAGGTGTACCGGGCACTGTCTTCTCATGTCTAATGCCATGCAGTGAGCAATAATACTTGAACTCTTTTGAAGTATACTCACCACCATTGTTAGTTCGAAGACACTTCAGCTTTCTTTCTGTCTCCCTTTCTACCATGGCATGAAATTTCTGAAAGACCTCGAACACTTGGCTTTTTGTCTTCAACATATACACCCAAGTTCTTCGAGTAGCATTATCAATGAAAGTGACAAAATATCTATTGCCACCAAGAGATTCAACTTCAATGGGACCACAAACATCGAAGTGTACTAAGTCCAACTTGACTTGCTTTCTAGTAGACTTCCGAGAAAAGGAAGCTCTACGTTGCTTTCCTGCCAAACAATGATCACAAGGGTCAAAAGAGATAGTTTTATCAACAGGAATCAACGTTTTACCTGCTAAAAGTTTCAAGCCCTTATTACTCATGTGTCCCAATCTTCGATACCACAGATTAGGAGAGTTCTTTTCTTCAACTACATTCAACTCATCAGAACATACACTCAAGTATGTCTTATACAAAGAGCAACACAACTCGCCTCGAGCAACTGTCATCGAACCCTTAGACAACTTCCACTTACCATCACCAAAAATATGTCGGAAGCCTTCTTGATCAAGGACATTTGCAGACAAAAGATTAAGGCGTAGATCAGAAATATGGCGCACATTCTTTAATGTAAGCATGCACCCAACACTTGTCTTCACACGAATATCACCTAACCCAACATTGGTTGCTGAGCTCTGATTTCCCATCTTCACACTACCAAAGTCACCAGCTTTGTAGTTCATGAAGTACTCTCTCTTGGGAACACAATGGTATGAAGCCCCTGTATCTACAAGCCACTCAGTGTCTGAACTATCAACATGATGACACTCACTAGTTGCACAAATCAAAGTGACCTCATCATCACTTTTAGAAGCTGTTGCTGCAGTATTCTTATCATCCCCCTCTTTCTGTGAATCATATTTTTTTCTCTGTTCTTTCTTCAAACGAAAACAATACTTCTTGATATGACCAGGCTTCTTGCAGTAGTGGCAAGTAATCCTTCCATCATTGGACTTGGATCTTTCCTTTGAGTTACCACGACCTTTGGGACCCATACTCTTGCCTCTTCCTCTATTCTCAACAACAAGAACATGTGAATTGTCAACTCCCATCTCCTTTCTTCTAATTTCTTCATTGAACATGCTATCTTTGATCACATCCAAAGATAACACACCATCGAGAGCAGAGTTACTAATAGTCACAACCAAGGTCTCCCAACTATCTGGCAAAGAACTCAACAAGAACAAAGCCTGCAACTCATCATCAAGAACAACCTTCATAGTAGTCAACTTGTTAATAATATCTTGAAAGTTACTAAGATGCTCAGTTTCAGACTTTCCACCTTTCAATTTCAAATTAACAAGTCTTTTGATCAACGAAGCTTTATTATGAGCAGTCTTCCGCTCATACAAACCTTCCAACTTCTTCCAAAAATCATATGGGTCGGACTCTTGTGACACATGATTTAATATGCTAATATCAACCCATTGTCTAATCGTCCCTAAAGTCTTTCTTTTCAACTTTACCCAATCTTTTTCATCCATTTTATCTGGTTTAGATGGTTTGATAACACTACCATCCGAATTGGTGACAGTTTCAAGTAGTTCATACAAGTCCTTGCAAAACAACATGTCTTCCATCATAGGTCTCCAAATAGAATAATTTGTTGATGTCAATTTAACCATCGAACTACTACTACTCGACTCCATACTGTGACAAAATATAATCCGGCTCTGATACCAAGTTGTAAGGATCGAATGGGGTCACCACGACACCCAAAAAGTCACACAAACAAGACAACAAATAAAATCAACACACACACAAGTTATACGTGGAAAACCCCTTCGATGTGAGGGATAAAAAACCATGGGACCTCTTGAGGAGTCCACCCTATCTTCTCTTATTGATAAATTGAGGGAAAAAGAACCTCAAAACAGTACACAAAGGTTCACACACCCACCAACAACAACCAAGAACAATATGAGATGAATTAGAGAGCAAAAGGAGTGAAATCACCAAAAATACAGCATTCTGTTCAAAGACGATTCTGACCAAACCAAAGCTCAAAAGACGATCTCCACCGTCCAAAATGAACCCCTTGATGTCCAGAACAATCTGTCAAAATTTAAGGACGATCCAACGGTGCAATTTCTGGCAAACGGCAGTTTTCTGATGGTTGCCCTCAAAGCTACGAGCACCCTCTTCTCTCTTTTTCTCCTCCTTTCATTTTTGTGTGTTTTTCTGATTTTCTTTTTTGATTACATCAAGCCAAGTAAAAAAATGACCCTTAAGCTTCTCTTAGAAGCCACATAAATAGGTCCATTAATAAAAACCAAAAAAAAGGAAAAAAATATTACCCAAAGCAATACAAGTATTGGATAAATGGGCTGGACCCATAACAAAAAGGGTATTCCACTGTCGCAAGTGTACAAAAAATCATCCAGGAAAATATTGTGATGAAAATTTGATCGAATGTAACTATTGTGGTAAGATGGGGCATAAGGAGTATGAGTGTTATGCGAAGAAAGGGCTTCCTAATCAGCAGAATAGTGGCCAAAAGAATTTTAAGCTAGGTATTTTGAAGTACAATGGAAAAGGTAATGAGTATCATGGTCAAAATCTTCATCATCAGAGAAATGAGAGTAAATATTGGACCACCCAAAACAATTACTAATCAAGAGGGTTCAATGTGCTCAACTCTGAAAATGGAAATGTTGGAGCTAACACAGTTACAACCCAATCAAAAACTGCAAGGATAAATGCCATTAATAGCAAGGAGGTAGTGGCCGTTAGAGTTATTGTGACAGGTATGCTTCATGTGAACTTTGTGTCTTCAAGTTTGTTTCATAATGGAGTGTTTGATTGTTCTCTTTTTGTATCGACATCAACCTCAATGAGCTGGAATTAAGGAATTCGGAATCCATTGTAAGACGTAGAAATTCCAAAGGGATATTGGTTTCAATATGTTATGGTGCTTAGAAGTAATTCATTGACAATTGAGGATGTGGTTTCCCTTAATGACTTATATGAGCTAGACATAGATGACTTAAACACTATTCTCGAGATGGATTTGTTAGGTCATTTTAAAGCAGTACTCGAGTATGATAAGGAAGAAGTGAGGCTTGAGGGGCCTAAAATACAAAAAAACATGGAAAAATAAGGGAAATATCGTCATGTTAATTTGTGCATACATGCTAAGGTGGTATCATCTTTAAAGGTGAAAAGAACGGTAAGACATGGATTCTCATATTACTTGTTTCATGTTAGAATGGTGGAGGATGAATATGTTGTACAAGAGTTTTTGAATATCTTTTTAGGTGTAATGATGTGAACGTCACAAAGGTTTGAATTACCATAAATTCAGTACACAAGGAAATGGATAAGGTAACTACGAGGAATAATTAACCTTTAACGAAAATCGATGACTTGTTAAACCAACTCAAGAGAACTAAAATGCTTTTCCAAGATTGACTTGAGGTTCGACTCTCTTGAGCCGAGAAATGATGTGCATGATATAATGAAGGCTACGTTTAGGACTCATTATAGGCACTTTAAGTTTCTTGTGAGGCCCAATTGCGAAACTTCCACGTGTCTGATGAACCAACTAGTTAGTGTATATCTTGAAAATTTTTTTTCTCGTGGTCTTCGTTGATGATATATTGTATGCCAAATTCTTTATATGTGCTTAGGACATTTTTGTGTCAAAAGAAAAAAGAGTCGCAAATGATTAAACAAAATTGAGACAATGAGGTAAACCCACAAATGGAACTTAAGTGAAAAGCTTTTTTGGTTTGGCATGTTTATAGGGAATTTTTTTTTGAGAACTTCTTGAAGATTGCTTGACCAACAACCAATATGATAAGAAATGATAGATTGGTTATTTCTTATGCATCTAAGCAACCTAAACCGTGTGAAGTGAACTACCAGACTCATGTCTTAGGGCTTGCGACCATCTTACTTTGAAGGTTTAAAGACATTATTTGTATAAAGGAGAGTTCAATTTATACACTAGTTGTAAGAGTATGTGGTACTCGTAGACGCGAAAAAGGAAGGAGTTAAGAGATTCGCTTTTTGTTAGAATGGTAGCAGTTATGATATTAGGTTTTTTTATCATAATAATAGTAATTAATCGAGCCTCCGAATGAAACCTTTTTGACTTCAATATCGTAATCTTGTGTGTAGAGACGATTTTAGTGAGTATGTCATTATGGGTCTTACGATGTAAGAAGAAATGATTGATAAGGAGGATGATTTGAGAAAATCTTAAGGTGACTAGGATTGATGGAATTCCTATGTAATTCTTAAAGAGAGAACGAGATGAGCTTGAATTAGGGGATTTTGTACTGTGGAGGATGTCGATAATTGAGAACCTAATGAGGTCACAAGAGGATGGGGAAGTTTGCTTATAAACTTTCCCAACAAATTGGATATGGTTTATGATGTGTTTCATAGTTTGCAACATAAGCGATGTGTTTGTGGTAAAGCTAGGGTAGCTTAGACACTGATGAAAACACAAAAGGTGCTGAATACTAAGGTGATTACTTCGAGGAGTATTTATATTGAGTCGATGAAAGCCCTATGGTCTAATAAGAGTTCTTAGGCAACTTGGGATCCTGAGGAGCCGAGGTGTGACTTATTCCCGCGCCCTTTTTTTCGAGGTTTATCGAGTTATGGGGACGTAACCTTTGCTTTAAGAGGGGTAGAATGCGATAAAATTTCGCATCATGTGTTTTACGACTATGATGTGAGCATTATTATATACTTTGCATGCTTTTTTTGATTATTTGAGTCAAATCATAGGATTATGAATACTTGAATGAGATATGTGTGACTATTTTGATAGATAGAGTGTCCTTTTGTTGTTTAATAGTGTTAATAAAAGTCATAATCCTTGAAAAGTTTGTGATTATCTTTGAAAAGTTTTCATATGTATAATGTGTATATTAAGGTCCTCTTAAGCTGTTAGAGATGTAAAGTTTTGTGATTAAGAGTCTTTGTAGCTCTAGTTTCAAGGACGAAACTTCTTTTAAGAGGAGTATAGTCTATAACACCCCGTCAATTTATTACATTACTATTTATTTGAAATAATGATTTTTAGAGATTTTTTTCATTTGAATAATTACTTTGAATTAGTTTATATCCATTATTTATATATGTATATGAATGTCTACATATTCATATTAAGAGTATATTTATAATTACTCAAACAAAAATGTTCAAATTAAAAGTTGTCTTAATTTAGGCTTGTAAGTAAATATGTGATTATATAAATGAATTAGGATGTTGAGTTAACAAAAGGAGAAAGAAATAATAATAATAATAATAATAATAATAATAATAATAACACCTAAACCCTTGCTCCTCATTTTCCATCTCTTTCTTTCTTTTTTCTTCACTTCCCCTTCCTCAACACCAAGAATCATCCACCACCATCAACTGCTGCCACCACCGGCCACCAGTAGTCACCAACGCCAGTGGTCCCCCTCTCACGTGGCTTAAAGTTCTTTACTTTTTCCATCATCTTCTTAACCCTTTGTGAGCAATCTCTTACCCAATTTGATTTTGTATGTTTTGATATCTACTTTCTTGTTATTTAGAGTTTAGCCTTGTTAAATTTGAGTATGATAACCTAAATTTTGGTCAAGGGTTTAAGTGATTATGGTGATTTGAATATAGACAAGTTAGGGTTTATATTTGGATGACAATAAAAGTAGTATGTACTACTTTTTTTTGGTTTTTATGGTGATTTATTAATTGAACAACCTTGTATAAGCCTTGTGTATGTGCCATTGTTGATGAATGATGGTGTAGTATTAGTTATTAGTAATGGTTAGGATTCTTGGTCACAAAGTGATTGTTAATTGTCATCATTATGTTTGTTAATAGTCATTTATATTTTCAATACCGTTAAGAAGTGTTAATTAATAGTAGTTGCTAATTAATTTTATTTGATTACTAAAAGTTGTTATGCGCTTTTGTGGTTGTTGTTATGAGTTGGCATTATTTTCGTTGCACTTTGAAATTTAATTAATTGTCATTATTACATAAACTAATCATTGTTGTAAGTCGCATAACCTTGATACAAAAATTAAAAAAAAATTACTTGATTTTGTGAGCGATATAAGTTATTTCTTGTAGTCACTATGAATCTTGAATAATGAGGTGAAATGGATTCCATGTCATTACTAGCTTACTACCTTGGATATTGTCATTACTATTCTATTATATGTAATACATTACTTTATTCAATATTACGTCTACTCATTCATAGTAATATAACAATGCAAAATATATATAGTTAAGTTTCGCTCTTTAGAACATACTTATCGTAAATATTGTGTAAAAAGCATATGCTGTGATTAGATTAGAATTATTGGTATAGTAGTAAGCAAACCTAGAATTAAAATTGTTGCGTTATGGCTAATTTTCTTGATAGCATGAACTATAACTCGCTCTAATGGTAATAGGGTACTTTCTTTTAGAGTAAGTGACTCTTATATAAGGATAAGTAGACTTATTAGTCATACTTTGAACATGCATAGGGGCCGAATTCATAAGAAAAGCTTAAGAACCTCATATTTGGTGGTTGTGTTAACTTTTTGTCTTGCAGTTCCAATTACAAGTACGTGAAAAAAAATAATAGACTATATTCTGCGGTTCCCCAAAAACTACAGCATATAGTTTTACTTGTATTTTTTTTAAAATAGAAATTGGTTATTTGTTGCAGTTCACAAAAAACCGCAGCATTTAAGGCATTATAGGCTGCGGTTTTTTATGAACCACAACAAATAACCAATTTCTACTTTTTTTTAAAAAAATGAGCCCCTTTATATACTATTTTATTGCTAGCAGCTTCTTCATTGCGACATTCCATCTTCATAAACCCACGACATTTTGCTTCTTGCTGCTTCTCCAAAACTTCTTCAAAATCTTTGAAGGCCACGACATTCCATCTTCATTTGCTCATTTGCTCTCTTCAAAACCGCAGCCTGCTTCTTTATTTGCTCTCTTCTTCTTGTACAAGTTTTAGTTTGAAGGCCACGAATTTCCTTCCTCATATACTCTCTTCTTCATAAACCCACAAATTTTCTTCTTTAAGCTTTGAAACCCACAAATTCAAGGTACTTTTCACGAATTAATGGTGTTTTTTGTTAATTTTATTTTTACTTTTGTTTGGAAAAAAGAATTATGTGTAGTAATTTTGTTTTTCTTATTTCATTGTAAGTCACAATGTAATTGTTCATCATCTAGATACATAAGGTAATTTTTATTGATACCAATTTTTATTTTTTTCATATTTATAGGGTTTAGGGAGTTTTTAGTATTTATATTTTGTATATGATTTTAATTTACAATGTAGTGCTTATGTTGAAGTATGACATTTTTCTAAGTTATATTATTAGTTTGTTAATTCTTTTGATTTATGTGTATTTTATTTAAAAATATATTTGGTTATTAGAATATGGATAATTTGAAAATTTTAAAGAATATGAAATATATATTTAGGGTTAAATATGTTTATTATAAATAAGTATATATTTTTAGGGTTAAATATGCTTGGTATAAATAAGTATATATGATAAAAATTGATTATTAATTTTGTTTTGATTGGATCCCTTTTGTTCTGTTTAATAACAAAATCCTCAATAGAATCATGAGTTTGAGGAATGTTGGAAAATTGAGTCGTCTACTTGTTGCTAGAAAAGGGAAGAAAATATTTGGTAACACATGTGGATGGAGAGGAGCTAACTTGGAAGGGAAAAAGCTTCTCGAAAAATTTCATATGCCTGTATACAAAGACCACCTTGCTACTGAGGTTGTATAACTTGTACACTTTTTGTTTGGGTAAATATTCTAAGAAAATGCAAGCAGTAGCTTTGACATCTACAACTCCATTTTGTTACTATGAACACTAAAAAAGGATTTACCTGTCAGGTGATGGTGGAGTTTGCATTTTCTGTTTGTTGACTAAATTGAGGAGTTGTCCAATTTGTTCATCAATGAACAACCTACTATCACCAAGACCATTGTTTTGGTTTGTGTTGACACATTCTGATCAAGGGGCATTGAATGGAATTCAAGAGATTACCATTTATAACTTCTTCACAAACAATGACGTTGAAACAAATGGTATGAGAGCTTTGCTTCATCTTTTAATTTTTGAACATGCAGTTTAAAAATGTAAATTATGCACCTTTTTCAATCAAATATACAAACACAAGGTACGATAATTGAATTTACATTTGAAGGAACCAAAACATGAACAAGATTGAAACATCACAAATATTAATATTTCACAAGATAGTGGCAAGAAAAAAAGAGGAAAGATTTAAGTGAACAAGAGTTGTTACACTTGAGTTTAAGAATATCGTACAATGGCAGAACGATTCATTGTCGATTTCTTTTAAATATGGATCTTGATTTCAGTGTCAACGCTTGAGTTTTGAAAACGATGGAAAGACTTTGAATTCATGCAACCATAAATTATGCAACGGAATTATAAATATTACAAATAAGGTCACAACGCCTCATACCAAAATGTCATAAAACCCAAAACTTACAAAAGCATAATAGGAACCACATAAGCAAAGATAATTGCATAATAAACTCTATGTTCGCACTCAACACTTCCCAAAGCAATGCAAAAGAAACTCCAAACCCTATATGCCAGTGTATGATCCTCCTTCTGCTCAATATAATGACCAAAAGCCAAAAGCATCAAAGTAGGAACATTATAAAAAGTTATAAACAAACAAACAAACAAGAAACAAACATATACACGTTGGTAACCAATCACCATAATATAATAAGGCCAACACTACAATATAAATATGATTTCATAATACAAAAAACACAAATAGTATCGACTAGTCATCCATCTTTACTTCTTTATGTCATTTCTTCTTTCCCAACTCGATTCTTTTGTTCATGGGTGTAATTTAAGTCTCAACTCTCCTCTTCTCATAATCATAACATCTCTATAAGACACGTAGGATATCAACTCAACGAAGGGCGCTGACACTACCAAATGCGTAAAGATAAAGATCTTATAGCTTGTCTACCTTAAAGTATGTGTGCTCATATTTTTCCCTTGGCATTTGTAAAGCCCACGAGGTAACTTAATCTAGACATTATTATTCTATGAATGAGAACCCTTGAGATTCGCAAGACTCACGGGGCACTTCTTACGAGATTAAACTATTTTATTAAAAAGGACCTTGGTGTTTGTAAGACCTAGGGGTAACTCATATATGAACTTTCTATCAGTGAGAACCTTGGGGTTTGCAAGACCCACCAACCCATATATGAACTATCTATCAATGTGAACCTTGGGGTTTGAAAGACCCACCAGTAACTCAAATATAAATTTTCTATCAATGAGAACCTTGTGGTTTGCAAGACCTACCAGTAACTCAAATATAAAATTTCTATCAAAGAGAACCTTAGGTTTTGCAAGACCCACCGGTAACTCAAATACGAACTTTCTATCAATGAGCACCTTGGGTTTTGCAAGACCCACGGGTAATTAATATATGAACTCTCTACTAATGACACCTTGGGGTTTGCAAGACCCAAGGGTAACTCAAATATGAACTTTCTATCGAGAACCTTGGGGTTTGCAAGACTAACTCAATAAAACAAAATTTTTCTCAATAAAGGAATCATTATGATTTCGAGTAAACATAGTCTAATTTTTCATTAGAAAGGAGTAATTTCGACTTCAAGATAAGTCTTTCTTCATCCATAAGGAGATTGTTCTCATTTCCTACTAATACTTCCATTCTACGCATCTACATCACTCTAAAACTAAGGGTATCATTATCGATTGCTATTCATATGTTATGCAGTTGCTTGTACTTCATAGTTCCAATACAATGCGTATAATCATAGTTATCGATAATATTCAAAATTAAAATGCATATAGAATAGTTAATTACTTCGTGCACATATATACCTGCAATTGCAACTGCAAGACAAAAAGTTATTCCAACCACCAAATATGAGGTTCTCAAGCTTTTCTTAAGAGCTGGGCACCTATGCGCGTTCAACATATGACTTATAAGTCTACTTAGCCTCATATAAGAGTCACTTACTCTAAACGAAGGTACTCTACTACCATTAGAGTGAGATCTAGCTCATGTTATCAAGCAAATTAGCCAAATGCAATAGTTTCAACTTTAGGTTTGCTTACTATACAAATAATTCTAATCTAATCACAACATACGTCTTTCACACAATATTTACGACAAAGTATGTTCTAAAGAGCAAGACTAAACCATATATTTGCATTGTGATATTACTATGAATTAGTAGACATAAGATTGAATAATGTAATGTATTACATACAATAGTATTGACAATACCCAAGGTAGTAAGCTAGTAATGATATAGAACCTATTTCACCATATTATTCAACGTTCATAGTAACTACATGAAATAACCTATATCTCTCACAACATCAAGTACCTTTTTTGTGCCAAGGCTATGCAACTTACAACAATAGTTATTTTATGTGATAATGACAATTAATTTAATTTCAAAAAGCAACAAAATCAATGCCAACTCATAACAACAAGCGCAAAAGCCCATTAAAAACTCTTAGTAGTCAAATAAAATTAATCAACAACCACGATTAACTAACACTTCTTAACGGTATTAACAATATAAACCACCATTAACAAAAATAATAATGACAATTAACAATCTTTTTTTTAACCAAGAATCCTAACCATTACCAATAACTAATATTACCACCATTCATCAAACAATGGCACACACACAAGGCTTATACAAGATTATCCAATTAATAAAACACCAATAAAAACACAAACATAGTATATACTACTATTATTTTCATCATAATATAAACCCTAACTTGTGCATATTGATCAAATCACCATAATCACTCAAACCCATAATAAAAATTCAAGTTATCATACTCAAATTTAACAAGGATTAACTCTAAATAACAAAAAATTAATTATTAAGAACATACAAAATCAAATTAGGTAAGAAATTCCTCACAAAAGAGTTGAGAGGATGATAGAAAAAGCAAAGAACTTTCAACCGCGTGAGAGAGGGACTGCTGGTAGTGGCGATTGCTGGTGGCAGCTAGCGGCGACTGCTGGTGGTGGCTAATTCTTGGTATTGAGGAAGGGAGGTGAAGAAGAAAGAAAGAAAGAAAGAAAGGGATAGAAATGAGAAATAGTAAGGGTTAAGGGGTTTTTATTATTTATTTTTCATTCCATTTTTTTTTTATTCAAAGACCTAAACCTTCTATATTAATCATATATTTGCTTACAAATCCAAATTAAGACAACCTTCAATATGCTAGCAAAATTTTACATTACAAGTCTAAGTTCAATATGGATGAGTAATTACAATTGTACCCTTAATAGAAATATGTAGGTATTTACATACATAAATTAATAATCGATATAAACTAGTTTAAAATAATTATTAACTATTAAAATAAAAAATATCTCCAAAAATCATTATTAAAAATAAGCAATGACGTAATAAAATGACGGGTTGTTACACTAATTCCAACAATACAGACTAGATGACCTTTAGATAACGAGACAATATTCATTCAACAAGACAATCCAACCCCACATATAAATGTCAATGATGTTGATTTTATTCAAGTACCAAACAACGATGGATTCAAATTTGAGATTGTATGTCAACCCCCAAATAACCCATCTTATTTTTAGAGAAATTCAGGTAATTCAACGCTAACAAGCACAAAGAATACAACTGAATTAGTGAAGGTAGTTGAATTTCATATGAGGTGTTTGAGCAAAGAAAAAATCAACTATGTTTTCCTAAGCTTACAATATGTAATGAATGCAATTATAGGAGATCAAGGGGGTAACAATTACAATTTGTTGCACCACGACAAAGAAAAATAGGAAAGGGAATGATGTCCACCAATTAGAGTCGAAGTATTTATGGATTATTAAGGATAAGGTGCATTGATTTGGACACAACGAAAATAGCAATGCAGGCACCAAGAACTGTTGAAGAAGTAATTCAAGCAACTCAAAAAATGCTATTCAAGTTCCATTAAAGGCAGAACAAGATGAAGTGGAAAATAAACATTCAAAAGGTGCAAATGGCTAACATGAAAGATTGATAGAAGATTAAATACTCTCCAAAGGGGGATGAATAGAGAGTATACCCGTCTAAAATTATTCTCTGGAAGGTAAGCTCAAGAGCTTGGGAGGCCTTTCAAAACAGTTTTCTAGAATTGTTTTAGATCGAATAATAGATCTATGAACTATGTGCGATAATATACTTAAATAAAAAAAAGGGATTTGTTATCGAGGTTCGGCTATTAATAGTCTACTCCCCGCCTATTGGTTCTTTTCCAACCCGTAGGATTCAACGCCTTTTATTAATAAAATTAAAATGACTTAGAAGATCTCTCTATCTTCTCTCACCACGTTCTTCCCCTTGAAGAACGTCTTACAAGTTCTCTTAATAAAATTACTAATCCCAATCTCACAAAAGAGAAAACAAATTGAATACTTTAAAAAGTATTCCAAGCTTTAGGCGTAGATGATAACTAAAATTCTAATTCTTTTTAACTCTAAATCCTATTACAAATGTAAGAGTTAGATGAACTAAATTTACAACACTTTTTGAATACTAGATCTCAAAGTAAATAAAAAAACTAAGTTATGAGTAGTGTTGCAATCCTTAATCCTTGAATGAAGCTTCTTATATATATGCCACGCCTCAACATAGTCTTGCAAACCAAGGAAGCTTCATCCTATTATTTCGCCAATCTGATCAATCTGAACCAATCTTCAAAACCTTGAGCCGCAAGTAAAACTGACACTCTACTTAAGACTTGTTCAAATACGTTTTTGATACTATTTTTAGCTATTTCAATTCTTTGATGTGCTGCCACGTTAATAATCATACAAAGCATTCAAAATTCAAGAATTCAAATAATAATAACGAGAAAAGATAAGCCATATAAAGTTCCTAAATTTTAGCTTAAATTGAATTATACTTCCTATTTTTAGGTGAGGTTTAGAATAACTCCACACTTATAGGAAAGCCTATAATTAGTATTAACTTGTTTGCCAAGAAAAATTATTTATTCAAATATTCAAGTAATTAATAAAACTTATAACAACAAATAATTACTTATTAAATAGACGTTTAAATTTAATTTATCATAATAAATCATAAATTTAAATAATTAACATAATCTATTAAAATAGAAACTTATACTCTTTAATTTAGAAATTTAGTATAACTTTGAGGACTCTTAAATAGAAACATTTTTAATATAATCATAGTTAATATAACATGTTCATAGGATTACACACAAAACAAAAATAAATTATTAAACTAACAATAACTATTAAGAAAAATTCTAGCATGAACATACTTAATATATACCTAATATAACACAAAAACAAAAATACTAGTCTTAATTTATACATAACATTTCTAGAATAAAATTTTTAACCTAAATTCCTAAACAAGTTTATCCTAAAATATTATGAACATAAACATAATTAATATAATAAAATCATCATCAACTAAAATCCTTAATTGAACATGTTTCACACATACCATATTATAAGGTAAATATAATGTAAAATTCCACATAAAGAGTAGGATAAGAAGTTATACCATACTAACACCAAGGATTAGTACAAAGTACTAATTAGGAAAATAATAAGTAAGGTCCTCTAATCTCCAATTCAAAATTTATATATAACGGAAAGCAAAAATGAAAAATAACTACTACTAGTGGAAAAAACCTCGTTTGCTACGGTTTTTTGGCCATTATTTGCTGCGGTTTTGGCCCCCAACAATAGTCATAGCAGCAAATGTCCTACTTTAAACGCTGCGGTTAAAAACCGCAGCAAAAAAGGGCATTATTTGCTGCGGTTTTGGCCCCCAACAATAGTCATAGCAGCAAATGTCCTACTTTAAACGCTGCGGTTAAAAACCGCAGCAAAAAAGGGCATTATTTGCTGCGGTCAACACAAAACAGCAGCAAATAAGGAGGAGTATTTGCTGCGGTCAAAGACAAAACTGCAACAAATAAGTGGGCATTATTTGCTGCGGTTTTGCCTCTGACCGCAGCAAATACTTGTTTTCTTTTTCTTTTTTCGTTTTACCCTTATAATAATCCAATAATAATACAACATAATAACAATGATTAATCCAATGATAATCACAAATAATCAACAATAATCTCTTTGTAATAATAAACTCTCGCTCGTATATATAATATAATATTATGTACGTACATATATATAAACATTAGATACGCGGCAATCTTGTCTTTTAATTCGCGCATCTCTCCACTTCTCAAAGGGCGTGTTTCCCTCAGAATGTCGTTTAAAACCTATAATATAATATAAAAATAAAAGATTAATATATAAACATTAGATTTTACCAATAATTATTTAAGAACGTAACAAATACTTACGGCATCTATATTTTCGACTCCAAACTCTTTCACGGATTTTATAATATCGTCCATGTACTTCAGCGCGTAGTAGCCGCATTCAACGGAAGAAGGTTATTGAAAGCACTAAGAAAAAATAGATATTAGTGTCAAAAACGGTTAAAAACGCATAAAATTGCAACTTAACACGTAATTTCTAGCATATGACTATGATTTTCAATTCTAACCACTTTAACACAATAATATATACCAAATAGTGTTGTGTGCCAAGTTTCGTGCATAACAAACCAGTTTGAGCTACTTTAAGAACGAAATTGACAAAAAAGCTTAAAAACGCATAAAATCGCAACTAAACACGTAATTTCTAGCATATGACTATGATTTTCAATTCTATCCACTTCAACACAATAATATATACCAAAGAGTGTTGTGTGCCAAGTTTCGTACAAATCTGATACAAATGTGGTTGTATGAAATGAAGATACCAAAGGAGCCCACACAAGGCAGCATACAGACCTCACGACACAGCAGCAAACGAGTGACCAGACCACCTTGCACGACACGTGGAGACCAAACCTATGCATCCAGGACCTAGGCTAAAGTGAAAATGGAATCTTCGTACTTGGATCTAGCTATCAAGGTCCTAAAACCATTCTAACAATCCCTATGGACTCTTAGAAGCTGAGCTGAAGGAGGGCTGCTCGACAGTTTGCTAGATCAAAATTGTCTAAGTGTTTGTGGTTGTTTCGTGTTCTTTTCATGATCATTTGTAGTTTTTTCTGTGTCATTAATCAAAGCTTCCACACAACATTAATCCTTGCATAACCAAGGCCTTAATCAGCCCCGGTTTCGTATCAAAACCAAGTTTGAGCTACTTTATGCGCAAAAGTGTCAAAAATGACTAAAAACGCATAAAATCGCAACTTAACACGTAATTTCTAGCACATGACAACGATTTTCAATTCTAACCACTTCAACACAATAATACATACCAAACAGTATTGTGTGCCAAGTTTCGTGCAAAACAAACCAAGTTTGAGCTACTTTACGCGCGAAAATGCCAAAAACGGTTTAAAACGCATAAAATCGCAACTTAACACGTAATTTCTAGCATATGACTATGATTTTCAATTCTAACCACTTCAACACAATAATATATAACAAATATCGTTGTGTGCCAAGTTTCGTGCATAACAAACCAAGTTTGGGCTACTTTGCGTGCGAAATTGACAAAAACGCTTAAAAACGCTTAAAATCGCAACTTAACACGTAATTTCTAGCTTATGACTATGATTTTCTATTCTATCCACTTCAACACAATAATATATTTCAAAGAGTGTTGTGTGCCAAGTTTCGTGCAAATCTGATACAAATGTGGTTGTGTGAAATGAAGATACCAAAGGAGCCCACACAAGGCTGCATACAGACCTCACGGCACAGCAGCAAACTAGTGACCAGATCACCTTGCACGACACTTGGAGACCAAACCTATGCATCTAGGACCTAGGCTAAAGTGGAAATGGAATCTTGGTACTTGGATCTAGCTATCAAGGTTCTAAAACCATTATAACAATCCCCGTGGACTCCTAGAAGCTGAGCTGAAGAAGGGCTGCTCGACAGTTTGCTAGATCAGAATTGTCTAAGTGTTTGTGGTTGTTTCGTGTTCTTTTCATGATCATTTGTAGTTTTTGTCGGTGTCATTAATCAAAGCTTCCGCACAACATTAATCCTTTCATAACCAAGGCCTTAATCAGCCCCGGTTTCGCATCAAAACCAAGTTTGAGCTACTTTATACACAAAAGTTTCAAAAACGGTTAAAAACGCAACTTAACACGTAATTTCTAGCATATGACTACGATTTTCAATTCTAACCACTTCAACACAATAATATATACCAAATTGTTTTGTGTGCCAAGTTTCGTGCAAAACAAACCAAGTTTGAGCTACTTTACACGCGAAAGTGCCAAAAATGCTTAAAAACGCATAAAATCGCAATTTAACACGTAATTTCTAGCCTATGACTATGATTTTCAATTCTAACCACTTCAACACTATAATATATACCAAATAGTGTTGTGTGCCAAGTTTCGTGCATAACAAAACCAAGTTTGAGCTACTTTACGCGCGAAATTGAATAAAACGCTTAAAAACGCATAAAATCGCAACTTAATACGTAATTTCTAGCATATGACTATGATTTTCAGTTCTATCCACTTCAACACAATAATATATACCAAAGATTGTTGTGTGCCAAGTTTCGTGAAAATCTGATACAAATGTGGTTGTATGAAATGAAGATACCAAAGGAGCCCACACAAGGCTGCATACAGACCTCACGACACAGCAGCAAACTAGTGACCAGACCACCTTGCACGACACGTGATGACCAAACCTATGCATCCAAGACCTAGGCTAAAGTGGAAATTGAATCTTGGTACTTAAATACCACACACATTCATAAATAAAATGAAGAAATTACTTAAAAATATAACAAAATATGATATATATGATAAATTTAAAACTTTAAAACAACAACATACAAATTCATAAAGTATGACAAATTTAAACCTAATTTACAAACCACACACAAACCACATTCACAAATAATTACTAAATATGCAAATAATTAATTAACAAACCACATTTTTAACTAAATTACTAAATTAGTGAGTTTTGAAGATGAATTTTTGTCTTTTATTTTTGTGATATTAATTGATTTTTAACTTATGATGACGGTAAAAAAACTAGAACAAAGAGGTGATTTTTAAGGCATCATGTATGTTATTATTATCATTATGCCCCGTACATCCCATTCACATTAAGTATGATTGAAGAATGATGATGATGATGATGAACAAGAACACAGTAGAAGAATAGTAGGGGGTTTATGAAAATTCGAAGTTTGAAGTTTGATGATGAACAAGAACAACAGCAAGGATTTACCTTCAGAAACCGTTTGTGAAGATGAACAGCAACAAGAATGATGAACAACAGCAAATGACCGTTTGTGAAAATGAAGATGAACACAAGAAAAGAACACAAATCTTGATGCTTAATCTTATACGTTTGTGAAGATCAGATGAAGAAGAGGAACGAAGCAAATGAAGATGAAGATGAAGCGTTTTTTCAATGAGGAACAAAGCAAAGTATACTGTATAATACGTATTTGAGAAGGGATTTGTGGAAAAAGAAACTGGCGGGTTTTTAAGAAAATTTTGTCCAACGGTCATTTGCTGCTGTTCAAAACAAAACGGGAGCAATTACAAAATTTGTGAAGGGTATTTGCTGCGGTTCATGCAAAACCGGAGCAATTAAAATTTTCGTGAAGAGTTATTTGCTGCGGTTCAGCCAAAACCGGAGCAATTAATATATTTTTGAAGCGTTATTTGCTGCGGTTCATGAACAACCGGAGCAATAAATGTAGTGTGAAGGGTTATTTGCTGCGGTCAACTGGAAAACCGCATCAATTAATATATTTTTTTTTCTGATCCATTTTCCTATTTTTGCTGCCAATACACAAAAACCGCAGCAGATGATGAGCAGCGAATACATTTTTTTCCACTAGTGTACTAAAATAAACTAAGGAAACCGTGGGTATAGCGCCGGTCACAACCATTTGGTAGTTACCAAAAGTGACCGGTTGGTATCCACTTCGTAACCGCCTCCCATGTGTCCAATTTGTGAGTAACTCCTTACGTAACTTCTGTCTCGTGATTTCCTACTTATAAAAACCAAAAATAAGTACTAGTAACTTACGAAAACCAAAAATAACTAACTAAAAACTAACTAAAACTCCTGGTAATTATTATTATTTCTGCAAATAACTACTTTAGTTAACTTGGACTAGAAAGGACTTTGAAGATGATGGTTTCTAAGCATGCATTCCACACACCCAAAATAGCTTGAAGCTTATCTGAAATTTCGCCCTTATTGTCGTGCCTTGTATTGATCTTCGTCTTTGTCTTCTTCTTGATGTTGTATTTCCATACTTGCTTAACGACTTTTAAAAATACTTAAAGTAACATGAGATTTTGATTTGAGATAGCACTTGACTAAGGATGATCTTTAAAAGGTGAACTAAAGGATTGCTTATTGGATGAGGGTGGGGCGCCAACAAATAGTGTCTCCACATCTTCAGAGCAAAGATCGTTGCAGCAAGTTCAATGTCGTGCACGGGATAATTCACCTCATGTGGCCTCCACTACCTCGATGCATAAGCTATGACCCTTCCTTCTTACATAAGTACACAACCCAAACCTTCGAATGAAGCATCATAATAGACTTCGAATGGCTTGCTACAATCAGGCATTGTTAAAATAGGAGCGGTAGTAAGTTTCTTCTTTAATTCCTCAAAAGCAACCGTGTGCCTCTCATTCCACTGAAATCGTTTCCTTTTTTCAACAACTCAAACATGGGGCGAGCAACTTTAGAAAATTTTTCCACATATTTCCTCTAGTACCCAGCTAATCCTAAAATCTCCTAACTTCAGTCACATTATTTGAAATTGGCCAATCAGTTATAGCTTTAATCTTCTCAGGTGCCACTAAAATTCTACCCTTAGACACAATGACCCATGAAGGCAATCTCCTAAAGCCAAAACTCACACTTACTAAACTTCCCATACAATTTCTCTTTTCTCAAAAGCTCTAAAATCGTCCTCAAGTGTTTTTCATGTTCTTCCTTGTCCCTCAAATATACCAAGATATCATCGATAAAAACAACCACAAACTTATCCAAATAAGGACGAAGATACCTCTGCATCAAATCCATAAATGCCACAAGTGCATTTGTTAACCCAAATGGCATCATCAAAAACTCATAATGTCCATATCGGGTTGAAAACGCCGTCTTAGGAACATCCTCCTCAGCTATCCTCAATTGATGACGTAAAAGTAAATTTAAGTACATCAAGATCATCAATATCAAGGGATAACAAAATGCAGCTAAGTCCTCAATATCATAACAAAATTATAGCTGTGGCCTGAATCGGAATCTAAAACTAAATCCTGCAAAATGCTGCATCCATGCTACGGATGACAGTCGATTGAATCGGTCAGCGCTTAACGCCGAACATAATTCCCTATCCAGCTCAACATACAAAATTTATACACCATATTTACAAAATAATAATTAAAGTACAAACTTATAATTACTAATACCATCGTATACTTTTACTTTACTCTTAAACTGTTCCATACTTTTAAGTCATTAAGATACCATTCTCAGTCTTGGCAGAAGTACATTACTGCCACTTATACAATTCAGTAATCTTAATACTTAAACAAGTTCATTTGGTTAATACTCATAACCTTATCATGCATCATAGCATCAATAGTAATCAAGTTTATCACTAATCAACAAGCACAACAATATGACACATGATATATGTAAGGGTCTGGCTAGATTAGGGCCGAAGTCCTATATCTAACTGTGGTGGGAGTCCTATATAGTAATCAAGTACAATTATGCTCGAACTTCTACAGGATAGGTAGTTAACTCCCTATCTTGAATCGCATTTTACGTGCCGGCTAACACATAAGCCGGGATTTTACATGCCGGTCCATGGTTCGACATTACTTTACTATCAGGGTCATCCAATCAATACATAGATATTTCACACAAGCACATCAAACTTTTATCGCTAAAAATTCATTTTGACTTTGACGATCTTAGGTGACATTTTCCTTTATCTAATATAATCATATTGAATTTACCTTTAAACCCTTATAAATTTTTAGTTTAGCATTTACACTTAATATTACCTCTAACTTATAACTGAGAATTCATTTGGCGATGCCAAATAAAATCACTCTCATAATTTAATATTCTATTAATAGTAGTTAAATTAATATTTTTCATGAGTGGCTATTAAAGTCTTATTTTACTTGGAATAAACTCTTGGAAACCAAGGTTACCTAACTTTAAATCAACAAAATTTTTTCTTTCGTTAAATTAATTATTTTATTTATAAGTCCAATTTAATTTTGTAACTTTCACCAAAATCAATATTTCAAGTAAACTTATAATTCTCAAAAAATATCTTTTTTGAATTTTTTTTTGTTGCAAATCAAATGAAATTTTATAATTTTCTCAAAAAAGTAAATGTTTCAAGTAAACTTTACAATTTTCACAAATTCAATATTCTTAGTTGAAATTTTTTTTTCGACTTCACGAGAATTAATGTTTTCAAGTAACTTTGTAATGTTCAAACACTTCAATGTTTTTAGTTGTAATTCAAGTGAAATTTTATAAATTCACGAAAATTAATATTTTCAAATAAACTTTATAATTTTCACAACTTCAATATTTAATTCTTATAAAAGGTTAATCACAAACATATTATATTATTTAATATATAAGTATTTAACATATTATTTTTATTTTTCTTTTATTCGTTTTTTTTATTTATAGCCTACTTTTAGAATATTTTCCACCTATAATCAATTACATATAATTCATCACAATAAATCATAAATTTAAATAATTAACATAATCTATTAAAAATAGAAACTTATACTCTTTAATTTAGAAATTTGGTATAACTTTGAGTAGCCATAAATAGCAACATTTTTAATATAATCATAGTTAATATAACATGTTCATAGGATTACACACAAAACTAAAAAAAAAATTATAAACTAATAATAACATACTAAGAAAAATTCTAGCATAAACATACTTAATATATACACACAAAAAAATACTAGTATTAATTTACAGTTAACATTTCTAGAATAAAATTTTTAACCCAAATTCCTAAACAAGTTTATCCTAAAATATTATTAACATAAACATAATTAATATAATATGATCATAATTTCATTAACTAAAATCCTTAACTAAACATGTTTCATACTTAGCATATTATAAGGTAAATATAATGTAAAATTCCACATAAAGAGTAGAGAAGAAGTTATACCATACTAATACCAAGGATTAGTACTAAGTACTAATTAGGAAAATAATAAGTAAGTTCCTCCAAGCTAAATACTCCAAGCTCCAATGCTCTAAAAGTGATGTTCTTATAGGCTCCCAAAATAATTTTTCAACTCCAAAATGATGATGATTTAAATTAGTATTCTAAGCTCCATTTTCTTAAATTACTTCAACTATTAATATTAGGAAATTTAGTAAGTGAATTTATAAAATAAAGTTTGGAGGAAAAAGTGAAGAAATAAAATGGCTAAAATGGACTAGAGACTGATGATAAAAGGTGTATTTTGATGGTTTGTTCAATTTTACCAAGTAAATCTGTCGGGTAAAAGCTAGTATTTAAGGTGGATATTCATGGGACAAGCAAAAGGGTAATGCATTGGATAAAAAAAATTGTAAAACTCTTTTCCAAATCACCAAGTCATAACCGGCCAACATGGAGGATATGGGATTTGAAATTTTTTCTAACTTTTCTTTACTTATGTAAGTATCAAAGTATTTAAATATTATGGTAGGTTTTGACTAAAGTTAGTTTAGGTGATTAAAATTAGTTTAGGTGCAAAACTAGCTTAAAATCTTACTTAAAGTAAATAATATTAATAAAAAATATACTAGTTTAAAATAGTTTAAATAAAAGTATTAAAGTGGTTAAAATAATCGTTAATAAAGTGTAATAAAGTTAATTACGAAAATAAGAATTTTTAAACGTAAAATTTTACTAAATCGTAAACTAATTAACTGATTTTGAAATTTTCTTAATACAAAGTAATAATCAAAATGTTTGGGCTCATAAAAATAGTATTTAAAAAAAGTAATAAGAAAATTAAATTTTCATATTCGGAATAGTTTAAGAAATCGAGCAAGCATGAGGAACTTAAAGGAATTAAATAAGCAAAGAACGTGAAAATCGAATCGGAAATTAAATAAGAAATTAAATCAAGAAATAAATAAGACAAAAAAAAATTACGATTAAACGGAATATAAGATTTTAGGAATTAGATAAAGTTGGAGCTTAATAATAAAAAATTAGGAATTAAATTGAATAAATTAAGAATTAATCAGAAATGATTAAGATTAGAAATTTTGAGCCTGTTACATTATTTTCTTCCCGGCTTGGCCATATGTCCTATGATTGCTGTTGAAAACCTTCTACTTTTTTGTGATAATTTCCAAGATAAAGATAAGAACTTGCAAATGTGAGGTGGTTGTTATTTATAAATTTGTTGCTTGCTAATTGAATTGAATATAACTTAGGTGAATTAATTTAATCTTTACTTTTATTGTGATTGATTTTCAACTATTATTAAAAATATAAATAGCATATCTTATTTTAAAGTTAAAATCATTTTTGAAACAACGCATGCTAGTTTCATAAAAAAAACGAAAATGCTAAGAAGTCATGAAAAAAATCATGTCTAGTGGTGGATCATTGAGTGATTGTGTGATAAAAAATATTGTTTTATCATGCTTTGGATGTTTCAAAGTTTTACTATGATTGTTTACAATAAAATCATTTTAGATCGAAAGATGTACATTGGCCTTACCCAATTTTCTGACTATTTTTTACATGTCTTTTTGTTCATCTTTAGCCTTTTTTCTTGTCCAAGTTTTGGAATTAGTTGATCCAGCTATAATGTCAAGAGACGCAAAAACTCAAAAAATTGAACACTAACCTTGAGCAAAAATAAGTGAATTGATGATGAATGTATGAGGAAGATTTGAATTCAAAATAAAAATTGAAAACTTGGATTGAATAGAACAAGATGGGATTGAAATGTTAGAGCAGGATTTTAATTTAATTCGAAAGGAAGAATGTGAAGAGGGATAAAGGGAAATGAGTAAGGTCAGAAAGCTTGAAACGAGAAAGGTAAAGAAAAACCATAAACAATATTTTTACTCTTCATTGCTAAAATGTGAATATACAAAAATTTTATAGTTTATAGATTATAGATTATAAATTATAGATATAAATTAATAGATAATAGAAATAGACGTTGCAATCATTCTTGTAGGGCACATTTTTTCGAAATTTGTTCGAAATAAGTTTTTGTGCTCAACAGCTGCTCTTGGACGAGACGATCTCATAATGAGACCGTCAATTTAGGTTAGCCCAATTCGCACATGTAACAACCTGAGCATTTTTTCATTTTCTAGGCATTTTTAAATTTTGATCTTGAAAATTGATACCTTTAAGGTCAAAATTGATAAATGCCCAGAAAATTGAAATGTTGTTACACGTGCGTGAAATGGGCCGGCCCACACTTCGTTTTAACTTACGACAGTCTCATCCAAGTTTTTGTGTTTAATTTAACTAATAACATAACATTTTTTCTATCAAATGAAAAATTTGAAGTTTGGGGTCACCATGCGGATTAATAAAAATATTTGTCTACGACTTAAAAAAATCAAAACTCAGAATCACCACGTAGAATATCCTAAAAATTAATATATAGAAAAATAGAATTATAAGTGGGAATTGTGGAACATAACAAAAAAATGAATACAAAATTAATAAGACAAAATGAGAGGTAGAGTGGGAGTATTAACAAATTAAACGTTACAACTCCATACGGTAAATAAATGGACAAGTACACTTTAAAACAATTACACAACTCATAATCTCAGGTATATTACGGACACGGGTGTTTGTTGACGCATTCAATTAAGCAAAAACCTCTCTTTGATAAACCTCAATTCAGATGAGAAAGTGGCTTTTTGGAAAACAATTTTCATCTTTTACAACACCAAATTTTTGTCTTCTCTCCTCTTCAAAACTCACGCATCTTCTTCAGCTTTGTAGCAATTCGAGAGCATTAACTCAAGCCAAACAAACCCACCAAAAAATTATACAACATGGCTTACACCAAGACCCATTTGTTACTACAAAATTGGTTCAAGCATATGTGGAATGTGATCTTTTCAGGTATGCTCTGAAGCTGTTTGATGAATTGACTGAACCAAATGTATTTGCTTGGACTGCACTTCTTACATTTCACTCAAGAAATGGCCTTTTTGTTGATTGTTTGAAGGTTTATAGTACAATGAGATTTACGGGTATTTTGCCTGATCAATATGTTTTTCCTAAGATTTTAAGGGCATGTGCCCAATTATCAGAACATAGAATAGGAACCATGGTTCATAAAGAGGTTATAGTTTATGGAGCTGAATTAAATTTGCAAGTTTGTGCTTCATTGATTGATATGTACTCAAAATGTGGGCAGGTTGAATGTGCTAACCAGGTTTTCAATAACATGGATGTTAAAGACTTGCTGTCTTGTAATGCTATGCTATCTGGGTATGTGGCTAATGGGTGTCCAGAGTTAGCGTTAGAGATATTTGAGTCAATGAAGCTTATTGGTGTTGAACCTGATTTGATCACATTCAATTCTGTAATGGAAGCTTATTGTCAAATGGGGTTTTGTGATGAAGCTCTCAAAGTTTTTCGGTTAATTGCAAATCCGAGTATTGTCTCTTGGACAACTATAATTTCTGGCTATGCAAGGGTTGGGAATCATGAAGCATCTTTGGATATGTTCAGAAATATGATGAGGTTAATGGGGGGTATGCCTGATTTGGATTCTCTCTCGAGTTCAATCGTTTCTTGTCGACATTTAAGGGCCTTAAGAAATGGGCAAGAAATTCATGCTTACGGAATAAAAACTCATTCAAATTTACATTTTTACAAGTCCTGTGGACCTGCTTTATTGACAATGTACTCAAAGTGCAGTAGAGCTCATGACATGAAAAATGTGTTCGATTTGATGGACAAATTCGATGTAGTCACTTGGAATGCCATGATTCTTGGTCTGATTGATTTGGAAATGGGATATTCAGCACTTGAAACCTTTAATATGATGCAACCTCTTGGTGTTCGAAATGATCAAACCACACTATCAACAATCTTGCCCATTTGTAATCTCAAGTCCGGAATGCAAATTCATGCTTACATTCTCAGGAACAACTTATGCTCAGTAATTCCAGTTTTGAATGCTTTGATCAACATGTATTGTAAATGTGGATCTGTTAGTTCTGCATATCTTATTTTCTCCGACATGACAGTCCGAGATGTGGTTTCGTGGAACACGATGATTGGAGGGTTTGCAGTGCATGGAAAAGGAGAGGCTGCTCTAAAGTGTCTAAAAGACATGATATCTTCTGGTGTTTCACCTGATTCTGTCACTTTGACAGCAATTCTTTCTGCTTGTAATCACTCTGGTCTTGTCAACGAGGGACTTGAGGTGTTTCATGGCATGTGTAGAGACTTTGGGTTGGTTCCGAAAATGGAGCATTTTGCGTGTCTAGTGGCTATGGTAGCGCGCGCTGGACAGCTAAATGAGGCACTTGATATTGTAAAGGAAATGCCATTCATCCCTGATAAGCATATATGGGGGACTCTTTTAGCTGCTGCTCAAGCGCGACACAATATGGAGGTTGCTGTGTTGGCTGCGGATAATCTTGTTGGTTTAGAACCTAAAAATGCTGGACACTATGTTACGCTTTCAAATATATACACAGATGATGGAAGATGGGATGATGCAATGAGAGTAAGAAGGTTGATGGAAAGCAGAGGTTTGATGAAACTGAAAGGTAGTAGTTGGATGGAAGGAGGGAACTAAGACTATGTTAGGATAGGAAATTAGGAGAGAAAAGAAATGAATGGAAGGGGAAGGGAAGGAAGGGAAAGAGAGGGAAAATACTCGATTGTTTGTATAGGAAGGAAGGCCGAAGGGAGGATTTTGCAGAAAAAGCTTGCTTAGATTTGTAAACATTATGCAGTTATATTCTTTAAGCCTTCAATGTATTGATACCTTCGTCAATATACAGTTACCTTCTCCATATTATACCATATTGGATTGGGTTAAGGCATTCTTACATTTACTTCTACTCTTGTATAAATAATTATGTGATTTACAAACATAATTACTCATATTACAATAGGAACCAATTGGACCTACTCCAAACCGAAACCTTATGTTTGGATATCGGTTGGGTGTGGGTATGTTTGAGTTAGGTCTAGAGTGAGTCTGAAAATAGGTTCGTATTAGATTAGTGTCTAAAAAAATAACACAAATTCTTCTTTGAGAGATCATCTCAAAGAGACAAGCTATTTTGGATCAACCTAATATTTTAAAAAAATTGATAAACATGATCCGTATTTTTTTTAAAATTAAAGAAACCTCCGGTATTCTTCAACTTCTCCACTTTCATTGGTATTTCTTTAACAGAAATTTCGCTTAACTTCTCTGATCTTGTGAGCATATACATTGAAATTTTTTGTTGTAGCACCTTGCATCAGTCAAATTTTTACTTGTTGAAAGAAATTACAGGTTAGTTTTCTTTTATCAATTTTTTCATTTTTAGGGTTTCACTCAAATTTTTTTTTGTTGTTTTTACGTTTTTCAGAAATGGCAAGATTGAGCCACTACAAAGCACTTTCAAAGGTGTTTCAACAAAAGAATAAGAAGATTCCTTTAGTTGCAAAAAAAAATGAAGAGAAAGGTTTAAGTGACGATGTTGTAATCCATCATTATTCATAAGGCCTTTGAGGTCAAAAGCATGCACTTTTAAAATAGAAACTAAAGAAGAAATGTAAGTATATAGTGTGGATTTCAGCATTCTATCTAGTTTCGAATGCCATTTTAACTAGTTTTGTTGAAATTTTACATTCTTGCAATTAAAGCATGTTATACTTTGCATTCTAATTAGTTCACATTGTCATTTTATATAATCATAGTTGGTGTTTTAACATGTTAAAGTTGGGGTTTTAATGCATTATAATTGGTGTTTTATCATAATATAGTTGGTAATCAAGTACTTTCAGTTGGTGTTTAAGCATGTTTTAATTGGCATTTTAACTAGTTGAAGTTGTCATTTTATATAATCATATATGGTTTTCTTAACATGTTGAAGTTTGGCTTTTAAGCAATATAGTTGGTGTTTTCCCATAACAAAGTTGGTAATTTAGCTTCTTACAGTTGGTGCTTAAGCATGTTCTAATTGGCATTTGAACTAGTTGAAGACTTGAAGTTGGGAGTTTATCTAACATAGTTGGTTTTTTAACATGTTAAAGTTAGGTTTTTTAATGCAATATAGTTGGTGATTTACAATTGGCGTTTTAACTTAACATAGTTGGTGATTTAACTTAACATAGTTGGTGTTTAAACTTAACACAGTTGGTAATTTAGGTACTTCAGTTGGCATTTTAACTTAACATAATTGATGTTTTACCATGCTAATGTTTGGCCTTTAACTAACTATAGTTGGTGTTTTAACCTTATTTGGTTGTTGTTTTAACTAGTTATAGTTGTCTTTCAGTATTTTAATATAGGTTTTTGTATTGTTTATGATATGAATTGTTCAAAATTTTATTTTATTTGTTGCAATGTTGAAAAATTTATTTACACAAACTGCAAACCCAATTCGTTTTTGCATAATAGAAAATAGGTGGTTAAGCTGACTACAAAAAAAGTTGTAGATATTATAACCATTGGTTTTGGTGGCTTGCAAAAAATGAACATTAGTAAGTTCCCAACTGATATTAACTTATACATGGTTGCTCATTTTGACACTCTGAATATGTTTTATTTTATTCAAAACAACCCATCATACATCATTACTATAGATGATGTTGATAATATGATTGGGCTGCCTCTAAACCTAAACACACAAAAATGGACAAGATCAAAGAAGAATGAAAATGAAGTTGATGAATGGTTAAGTAAGATAGGTTTTGTCAAGCTCCAAAATTGTAAAAATCTAAGGATGTCTTGGGTCTTTTTGCTAAATATTCCAATTGAGTGGATGCTTTCAAAACAATGTACATTTCATGTCATATTTCATTCGTTATTTCTCCTCTACTCGATTTTAGGTTGAAAAGGTTAATTTACCATGCTATTGTTGGTGCTACATTCAGAATTTTGATTGGTGTTATTTATTCTTGATAGTCTTTTCGAAGTTGTCAATTGTGTTAATGGTGAATATTCTATAAAGTTTGTAAATGGTTGTGTAATGTTTTTATTTCTTAGTTTTTGCTATTGGTTTCCTTACCAAGACAATGTTATATCTAAGATCCTTGTCACTGATAAAAAATTTGTTATAGGAGCACCTAAAATAAGGTTTGATATGGAAAGAACTCGAATTTTTTTAAAGAGATACTAGTTATTAAAGGGTTGTCAATCACACATCAATACAGTGATTTGTGTAAATCTTATGCTGAAGTAGCTGGGGCTACTAAAGAAGAAGTAGAATGGGAAGAACAAAATAACTCTCTAATTTCTTAACAAAACCCCGTCAAGGGGTTTTCTGAACAAAGATTTGTCACCAATATGGTAATAGACAAATGACAGATGGACAAGGAGTTGGCGTTCAAGGCAAAGGATGTAAGTTTAATCTCTGATGCATATTACTTATTTACATTTATTTTAATATTAATGTTATCAAATTATTTGGTAGTATAAAGAATGTGCATAATGCATATTTAGTATGTTCACTAGTGGAAAAAACCTCATTTGCTGCGGTTTTTCGGCCATTATTTGCTGCGTTTTTGGTCCTAATCAATAGTGATAGAAGCAAATGGCCTATTTTAAATGCTGCGGTTTAAAACCGCAGCAAAAAAAGGCTTTATTTGCTGCGGTAGCCCCCAAAACCGCAGCAAATAATAGCACTTATTTGCTGCGGTTTTGGGGGCTGACAGCAGCAAATAACTATTATTTTTTTTTCTTTTTTCGTTTTATACTAATAATAATCCAATAATAAAGTACAATGTAATAACAATGATTAATCCAATAATAATCCAATTATAATCACAAATAATCACCAATAATCTCTTTGTAATAAAAAAACTCTCGATAGTATATATAATATAATATTATGTACGTGTATATATATATATATATATATATATATATATATATATATATATATATATATATATATATATGTATATATATATTTATATACATACATATATATATATATATATATATATATATATATATATATATATATATATATATATATATATATATATATATATATACATATATATATATATATATATATATATATATATATATATATATATATATATATATATATATTCATATATATATATATATATATATATATATATATATATATATATATATATATATTCATATATATATATATATATGTATATATATATATATATATATATATATATATATATATATATATATATATATATATATATATATATATATATATATATATATATATATATATATATATATATATATATATATATATATATATATATACATTAATGTCCTGAAAAATCTATACTAATTACAATTTATCAAGGACAAAAATTAACAAGATACGCGGCAATCTTATCTTTTAATTCGCGCATCTCTCCACTTCTCAGAGGGCGTATTTCCCACGGAATGTCGTATAAAACCTATAATATAATATAAAATTAAAAGGTTAATAAACATTAGCTTTTACCAATAATAATAATTTAAGAACGTAACAAATACTTACGGCATCTATGTTTTCGACTCCAACCTCCTTCACGGATTTTAAGATATCGTCCATGTATTTGAGAGAGTAGTAGCCGCAATCAACGGAATTAGAAGGTTGTCGAAAGCACCAAGAGAAAATAAATGTTAGTGCCAAAGATGCATAAAAACGCATAAAATTGCTTATGATTTTCCCTTCTAGCGCACGACTATGATTTTCAATTCTAACCACTTCATAGCAATAATATAGACCAAATAGTGTTGTGTGGCAAGTTTCGCGCAAAACAAACCAAGTTTGAGCTACTTTATGCGCAAAAGTGCCAAAAACGCTTAAAAACGCATAAAATCGCAACTTATTTCTACCATATGACAATGATTTTCAATTCTAACTACTTCAACACAATAATATATACCAAATAATGTTGTATGCCAAGTTTCGTGCAAATCAAACCCAGTTTGAGCTACTTTATGTGCCAAAGTGCCAAAAATGCTTAAAAACGCATAAAATCGCAACTTAACACGTAATTTCTAGCATACGACAATGATTTTAAATTCTAACCACTTTAACACAATAATATATACCAAATAGTGTTGTGTGCCAAGTTTCGTGCAAAACAAACCAAGTTTGAGCTACTTTATGCGCAAAAGTGCCAAAAACGCATAAAATCGCAACTTAACACCTAATTTCTACCATATGACAATGATTTTAAATTCTAACCACTTCAACACAAAATTATATACCAATTAGTGTTGTGTGCCAAGTTTCGTGCAAAACAAACCAAGTTTGAGCAACTTTATCCGCAAAAGTGCCAAAAACGCATAAAATCGCAACTTAACACCTAATTTCTACCATATGACAATGATTTTAAATTTTAACCACTTCAACGCAATAATATATACCAAATAATGTTGTGTGCCAAGTTTCGTGCAAAGTTGATAAAAATGTGGTTATATCAAATGAAGATACCAAAGGAGCCCACACAAGGCTGCATCCAGAACCTAGGCTAGCGACCAGACCACCTTGCACGACACGTGGAGATCAAACCTATGCATCCAATACCTAGGCTAAAGTGGAAATGCAATCTTGGTACTTGTATCTAGCTCTCAAGGTTCTAAAACCATTCTAAAAATCCCCGTGGACTCCTAGAAGCTGAGCTGAAGGAGGGTTGCTCGACAGTTTCCTAGATCAGAATTGTCTTAAATGTTTTTTTTTTTTTTTTTTTTTTTTTTTTTTGTGGTTGTTTCGTGTTCTTTTCATGAGCATTTGTAGTTTTTGTCTGTGTCATTAATCAAAGCTTCCGCAAAAAATTAATCCTTGCATAACGAAGGCCTTAATCAGCCCCGGTTTCGCAACTAAATCAAACCAAGTTTACTTTATGCGCAAAAGTGCCAAAAACGGTTAAAAACCCTTAAAATCGCAACTTAACACGTAATTTCTTGCATATGACAATGATTTTCAATTCTAAGCATTTCAACACAATAATATTTACCAAATAGTGTTGTGTGCCAAGTTTCGTGCAAAACAAACCAAGTTTGAGCTACTTTATGCACAAAATTGCCAAAAACGCTTAAAAACGCATAAAATCGCAACTTAATACATAATTTCTAGCATATGACTATGATTTTCAATACTAACCACTTCAACACAAAAATATATACCAATTAGTGTTGTGTGCCAAGTTTCGTGCAAAACAAACCAAGTTTGAGCTACTTTATGCGCAAAAGTGCCAAAAACGCTTAAAAACGCATAAAATCGCAACTTAACACCTATTTTCTATCATATGACAATGATTTTAAATTCTAACCACTTCAACTTAATAATATATACCAAATAATGTTGTGTGCCAAGTTTCGTGCAAATCTGATACAAATGTGGTTGTATCAAATGAAGATACCAAAGGAGCCCACACAAGGCTGCATCCAGAACCTAGGCTAGCGACCAGACCACTTTGCACGACACGTGGAGACCAAACCTATGCATCCAGGACCTAGGCTAAAGTGGAAATGGAATCTTGGTACTTGGATCTAGCTCTCGAGGTCCTAAAACCATTCTAAAAATCCCCGTGGTCTCCTAGAAGTTGAACTAAAGGAGGGCTGCTCGACAGTTTCCTAGATGAGAATTGTCTTAAGTGTTTTTTTTTTGTTTGTTTCGTGTTTTTTTCATGAGCATTTGTAGTTTTTGTCTGTGTCATTAATCAAAGCTTCCGCACAACATTAATCCTTGCATAACTAAGGCCTTAATCAGCCCCGGTTTCGCAACAAAATCAAACCAAGTTTACTTTATGTGCAAAAGTGCCAAAAACGGTTAAAAACCCTTAAAATCGCAACTTAACACGTAATTTCTAGCATATGACAATGAGTGTCAATTCTAACCACTTCAACACAATAACATTTACCAAATAGTGTTGTGTGCCATGTTTCGTGCAAAACAAACCAAGTTTGAGCTACTTTATGCACAAAATTGCCAAAAACGCTTAAAAACGCATAAAATTGCAACTTAATACGTAATTTCTAGCATATGACTATGATTTTGAATACTAACCACTTCAACACAAAAATATATACCAATTAGTGCTGTGTGCCAAGTTTCGTGCAAAACAAACCAAGTTTGAGCTACTTTGTGCGCAAAAGTGCCAAAAACGCTTAAAACGCATAAAATCGCAACTAAACACCTAATTTCTACCATATGACAATGATTTTCAATTCTAACCACTTCAACGCAATAATATATACCAAATAATGTTGTGTGCCAAGTTTCGTGCAAATTTGATACAAATGTTGTTGTATCAAATGAAGATACCAAAGGAGCCCACACAAGGCTGCATCCAGAACCTAGGCTAGCGACCAGACCACCTTGTACGACACGTGGAGACCAAACCTATGCATCCAGGACCTCGGCTAAAGTGGACATGAAATCTTGATACTTGGATCTAGCTCTCAAGGTCCTAAAAGCATTCTAAAAATCCCTGTGGACCCCTAGAAGTTGAGCTGAAGGAGGGCTGCTCGACAGTTTGCTAGATCAGAATTGTCTTAAGTGTTTTTTTTTGTGGTTGTTTCGTGTTCTTTTCTTGAGCATTTGTAGTTTTTGTCTGTGTCATTAATCAAAGCTTCCGCACAATATTAATCCTTGCATAAACAAGGCCTTAATCAGCCCTGGTTTCGCATCAAAATCAAACCAAGTTTACTTTATGCGCAAAAGTGCCAAAAACGGTTGAAAACCCTTAAAATCGCAACTTAACACGTAGTTTCTAACATATGACAATGAGTTTCAATTCTAACCACTTCAACACAATAATATTTACCAAATAGTGTTGTGTGCCAAGTTTCGTGCAAAACAAACCAAGTTTGAGCTACTTTATGCACAAAATTGCCAAAAACGCTTAAAAACGCATAAAATTGCAACTTAATACGTAATTTCTAGCATATGACTATGATTTTCAATACTAACCACTTCAACACAAAAATATATACCAATTAGTGTTGTGTGCCAAGTTTCGTGCAAAACAAACCAAGTTTGAGCTACTTTATGCGCAAAAGGGCCAAAAACGCTTAAAAACGCATAAAATCGCAACTTAACACGTAATTTCTAGCATATGACTTTGATTTTCAAATCTAACCACTTCAACACAATAATATATACCAAATAGTGTTGTGTGCCATGTTTCGTGCAAAACAAACCAAGTTTGAGCTAGTTTATGCGCAAAAGTGCTAAAAAAGCTTAAAAACACATAAAATCGAATTTGTGTACCTCTATTGCTGTTCATTTTGGAAATGTGGCTCTAGATGTAGATCCCATTTGTCCACGCACTATTTTCATTGTTCTGAAACGCATGGGAAAAGTAATACTATTTAGATATATGTATAACATTTAATTAAATCAAATTGGTAAAATAATTAATATTACGTACGCATTCAACAACACTTTGAATTTTGTGTTGCGAGGTGGGCTTTGAGGTTTTTGTAATGAGTCGAAGACGTGCACAGTGTTCGTTAAAGGACATATGACCAAATGTATCCAATGGAAATTTCAAACGCAAATTTAAAATCAACAAATTAGAGATTAGTTGACTTTAGAAATCAAAAGATAAGTTCAATTTCAAAAATAAAACTTACTCTTCCATATATGGAGCCAGAATGAACGTGTGTTTAGATGCAAGGGAATTAGTCAAAGCATTTTCAATGTATGCTCTGACGTCATCTGGATCATTTACACATTTAGTACCCGAAATCGACTCAGGACAAAACCATCCAATTTTTATTGGAGGTTCGCAAGAATTTGGCTCCTCGTAAGCCGCACTAAACTCACGAATAAGAAAATTTTGTTAGTAATTCGGTTATTAAAACAATTAAACAACAATGCCTAATTTGTAAGATAATGAGCATCACCTCATGTAGACATGGATAAGAGCTACGTTCAGCATCTCTCCTCTCAAAAATTGCCCAATGTCACTAGGACCAATAATTACAAACGGGCTTTCTAAAAAGCAGAATTGGTCCTTCTACAGGTTTAGAATGATTGGGTCCTCCTCACGCAGGCGAGATGCACAAGTATGCAGCCATTTGGAATCTTGAGAGAGATCGTTTAGCTCCGCATCAGTCAAAATTGGAGTGCTTGGCATCAATTTTGACCCAATCGACACCTTTGCTGAGGAGCCGATCTCTCTCCAAGATCTCTTTGGACTCTTTTGCTATTTCAATTTATTATACAATTAAGCATGCATTTAAAAAAAATAAAAATAAATAAGGTACAAATGATTCTTACCATGTTAGTGAATCAGACCCAAGCATATGGCCATGTGACGAAACTACCTAGGGCGTCTGATAGTTTCTCAAGGCTCCATGCTGGCATTGGAACCGGGAGTGAGAAATCTTCAAACCCCTTTACAATAGTTTCCACGATCACACTGATGTGGCCACTTGCAACAGACATTGAATGCACTGTTTGGCCCTCTTTGGTTAGCTGGGCCACATCATATGCAACCTCAGTTAAGTCGCCATCACTAGCAACACCTAACTGAGGCAGCAAAAGAGAATAAGGAGTCACCTCCTGAAAATTGCGTCGTTTAGTATAATAAGCATCATAATAAAATATTAAAACGCGTTGCAATTAAAATTAATAAGTGCTTATATATATATAGCAATTAGTATAAGTAAATCAAAGCCAAAGAATACAAAACAAATCAAGAATATACTTAATAATTTCAAAACTCACCACAGCATCAGCAACCTTCTTCGTTCCCGGATCATTAATGGTAAATTTACCACTTGTGTAATACCCCAAATTTAGCTTGAAAAGGGATTGATAGACTACTCATATCAACAAGGTGCATCTTCTTTTCTAGGGAGCCCATTTGCTAAGAACTCCACAGTTAAGCGTGCTTGGTGGGGAGAAATCTTAGGATGGGTGACCTCCTGGGAAGTTTTCCCGGGTGCGTGCGAGTGAGGCCAAAGTGCGCTGGAAAGACTTGTGTTGGTTTGTGGGGCCAGTCTACAGTCTCCATGAGTAGTCACCAGCGGTCCGAGGGGCCGGGGTGTTACAAATGGTATCAGAGCAACCCTGCGACCGTGGCTGATAGTGTTCAGTGCATCTAGCAGGGGAAAAGATCCTGAAGTTACGGTCCAACGAGGACGTTGTATTCTTAAGTGGGGGTGAGTGTAATACCCCAGATTTAGCTTGAAAAGGGATTGATAGACTACTCATATCAACAAGGTGCATCTTTTTTTCTAGGGAGCCCATTTGCTAAGAACTCCACAGTTAAGCGTGCTTGGTGGGGAGAAATCTTAGGATGGGTGACCTCTTGGGAAGTTTTCCCGGGTGCGTGCGAGTGAGGCCAAAGTGCGCTGGAAAGACTTGTGTTGGTTTGTGGGGCCAGTCTACAGTCTCCATGAGTAGTCACCAGCGGTCCGAGGGGCCGGGGTGTTACAAAAACCCACGACAATTCAAGGTATTTTTTTCATTTTGATTTGTAAATTAGGTTTAAATTTGTCATACTTTATGAATGTGTATGTTGTTATTGTTTTTAAGTTTTAAATTTATCATATATATCATGTTTTGTTATTTTTTTAAGTAATTTCTTCATTTTATTTATGAATGTGTATGTAATTGTGGTTTTTAAGTTTTAAATTTATCATAATTTTTTTTATAGTTTGTAAGTTAGGTTTAATTAGGTTTGTTTATGGTTAAATGAATGAGTTGTTGATATGAATGTTAATTAGTTGTCCAAGTTTATGAATGATTTGATTTTTATTGTTTTTATATATAGTTAATATTAGACCTGATCATGGGCGGCTTGGCCCGCCGGTCCGACCCGACCCGGCCCGAAAAAGTGAGGGTTTGGGTACCAAAATATGGCCCGATGGGCGGGTTTGGGCAGAAAATAAGTGGCCTGAATTTTTTTGGGATGGGTTTGGGATTGACGTTTGGCCCGCGGGCTGGCCTGCTACGGCCCGAAAAAGAGCTTGTTCATGATTTGCATTTTGAATTTGTTTTACATTATGTATAATATGTAACAATTGTATTTGTTTATTTCAATTATTTGTAATTTGTGGTATGGCCGGCAATTGATTGGAATTTGGAAGAAATTTTTACTTTTTTAAGTATTCGAATTAAATATGACTCTATTTGACTCGATAAAAACACGGATGCTTCTTCCATTTCAAAATACTTGCAATATTTTATTTGTTATGAAGTTTGATGTATTAATTTAATTATTAATATTCTTAATTATATGTAATGAATATTACAAAAGTTATATATTAATAATCTTTGCAATGAAATGAATCAAACAAGATATCACTTAAATATATTTCAACTTATAAATAAAAAAAATTAAAATAAAATTAAGAGTAAAGAATTAATAATGACATTTTTCTAAGTTTCAATTAATTTGAAACGGAAAAAATAATATTTTAATTTTAGTTTTATTGTGTGATGCAATTAAATAATATATAACATAGGCCCGCAAGCCCGCAAAAAAGCCCGCATATTACGGGTTTGGGCAGGAACTTTTAGGCCCGCACTTCAGCCCGGCCCGGCCTGAACCCAGCCCGACCCGGTGTTTGATCACCTCTAGTTAATATATATGAATATTAATTATGGTTACTACAATAAACATCATTTGGACAGTTTAAAAAACATTGTGTTATTAGTTGGGTTAATTAGGGTTAAATGAATGATTATTACTTAATTTTGTGGTTAGTTAGAGTTCGTTAAGTATATATGTTTAAAAATTGTGTATTAATTTTGTTTTGAATTAATTAATCACACTAATTAGAATAACAAAAGATCGTTCTTGGATGTATGGAAGCATTGAATTGTTGGAATTTATTGATGGCGTATTAGAATTTTGTAGTGTTGCGGTTGATCATCAAGTTAGGACGGGGGGAGTATATTTTTATTGCCCATGTGTCAGTTGTGGCAATGTATCAAAGATAGATAGTGTTGATATCCTTAGGGAGCACATACTTCGACGTGGGTTTAGGCCTCAATATCATGTTTGGGTTTGGCATGGTGAGGAGGGAGTTTACAAAGAGAAAAGTGTTGTTGAGGACGTCAATAATGTGGCCGATGTCAATGAGGATGTAGTAAATCATGTTGATGGGTATGAGACAGATGAAGAGAATGTCGATAAGGATGTGGATCGTGTTGATGAGATGATAGAGGGAGTCGAGGATGAGTTAGGAAAACGTCCTCGTGTTTTTGACTTGTTGACAGAGGCTTCTCAAAAGCCTTTGTACCCTGGATGTACAAAGTTCACCAAACTAACAGCAGTGTTGACAATTTTCAACATTAAGTCAAAGTTCAATTGGAGTGACGCTAGTTTCACAATGTTATCAGAAGCGTTAGGTGAGATGCTTCCTGAGGGAAATGAACTTCCAAAGTCGACATATTATGCCAAAAAGCTCATGTGTCCTTTCGGCTTAGAGTACCAGAAGATTCATGCATGTCCGAATGATTGTGTGTTGTATCGGAATGAAAATGAGAACTTAGAAGAGTGTCCTAAGTGTGGGTTATCGCGCTACAAGCGTAAAGGGGCTCGAGATGCTAAAGGACCCCCAGCTAAGGTGTTGTGGTATCTTCCAATAATACCTAGATTCAAGCGCTTGTTTTCTATAAAGAAAGATGCGTTAAATTTGAGGTGGCATGCAGATAGGGTGAAGAAATGACATAGATGTATATCTTGCACCTCTATTTGAGGATTTGAGAAAGATGTGGGATGAAGGTGTTTCAGTGTTTGATGCATATGCTAATGAGGAGTTCACCTTGCGTGCAATGCTTTTATGCACCGTTAATGATTTTCCGGCATATGACAACTTATCAGGGTATAAGAACAAAGGGAAGAAAGCATGCCCAATATGTATCGATGACATGGAATCCACGTGGATTCCTAAGTGCAAACACGTATTCATGCACCATCGAAAGTTCCTCCCACGAGACCACCAATATCGTAAGAAGAAGAAGTTGTTCAACGGGGAGGTTGAGGACCATGTAGCTCGTCGACCATTGACCGGTTATGAGGTTATGAACGGGTTAAGGGAGTTGAGACTGTATTTGGTAAAACGGGGCAAGTGAAAGGGGGTGAAGACCGATTATGGAAAAAAGAATCAATCTTTTGGAAGCTTTCATATTGGAGAGATCTACAGATTAGGCATTGTCTTGACGTTATGCATGTAGAGAAAAATGTATGCAATGCCATACTCGGAACTCTCATGAAAAATCCGGGTAAAACAAAGGATGTTAGGGCCGTGCGAGATTGGTTTGAATGTAAGGGTCTTCGTCCGGAGTTGTGGGCATATGTTAAGGTGAGTAAGAAAAGAAATAGAGCTGATGAAGTTGGTGGCAGTAAGAAGAAGATGAGTAATGACAAAGTTTATTTGCCTCCAGCTTGCTACACATTGTCCAAAGCAAATAATTGGACATTTTTTGGGTGTTTGTATGGCATTAAGGTTCCGTCTGGGTACTCATCCAACATGAAGAGATTTGTGAGCCTAAATGGTGAGCTGAAGTAGGGAAGCATGAAATCTCACGAATGCCATGTAATGATGCAAGTGTTCTTACCAATTGCAATCCGTGGAATACTGCCAAAACATGTGAGATATGCTATTACCGAGCTATGTTCGTTCTTCAACACAATTTGTAGTAAAGTTCTAGATCCCTTTAAACTTGATGCACTTTAACTCGACGTGATTGTAACTTTATGCAAGTTTGAGGTTTATTTTCCACCTTCTTTCTTTGACATAATGGTTCATCGTATTGTCCATCTCGTTCGTGAGATCAAGATTTTGGGTCCAGTTTTTTTAAGGTGGTGTTATCCTTTTGAAAGACACATGGGTGTTTTACAAAACAAGGTGAGGAATCCAGCACAACCCCAGGGGAGTATGATTCAAGGCACTGTGAACGATGAGATTAGTAACTTTATAGCCGAGTATTTGGCCATGGCAAAGCCTATTGGACTTCCCACCTCTAGACATGAAGGAAGGCTTGAGGGAAAAGGAACAATTGGCTCCAAATCGGTAACACCTCCTCGAGACAGCCTTCTACAAGCACATTTGTATGTGTTGCATCATATTCCGGAAGTTCATCCTTTTTTGAGTGAGCATTTTGATATATTGCAAAACATCCTTCTAAAGGGGATAGGGCATTGATGCAGTTGCATAACAAGAAGTTTATTAATTGGTTTCATAATCGAGTTATATACGAAAAACTCAATGGTGTATCCGAAATTGTAAAGTAGATAGATTTTGGTCCGCGTGATGATGTCAACAAATATGAGGGTTAAGATGTCAATGGCTTCATATTTTGGACTGAGGGTCAAGAAAAGAAGTCATCTTATCTACAGAATAGTGGGGTTTCTATTTTGGCGTCATCTACATTTTACGCGAGTGCGAAGGATCAAGCGCCGGTTGATGCTAAATTGGTATATTACGGGCGGGTACATGAAATATGGGAGCTTGACTATTCTACTTTGAATATTGATCTTTTCAAATGTAAGTGGGTAGATAATAATCGACACTGCATAAAAAAGGACGACCCTTGTGGATTCACTCTTATAGACTTAGCTCGTTTGCGTGATAGTGAGGAACCATTCATACTAGCCACTCAAGCCAAGCAAGTATTCTATATTGTAGACCCGTCTAATAAAACATGGTCTATTGTTGTATCGGGAAAAAGAAGCATCCTTGGTATAGGTGATGTTGAGGATGAGGAAGAATATGAAGCTTTTGAAGACTCCCCTCCCTTTATCAATCCAAAATCATTGGATCAAGTGATTCACAAGGTATGAATTTAAAGCTTTTTAAAGTTTTTTTGGCTCTTGGTTTGTTTTGCATGAAACTTTGCACAGAACTATTTGTTATATATTATTGTGTTGAACGTATTAGAATTGTAAATCATAGTCATATTCTTAATATTACTTAGCTTATGTCCTAATATATTTCTATTCATACTCTTTCAGGTACCGATATACAATGCATCTATTCAGAGACGAAATTGTCCCCGAGATTGAGACCTCGAATAATGAGCATCGTAGTTACGACAGTGAAGAGGACCAAATTATGAGGTACGAGCGTATGGCTGAAGAAGCTCAACCAATAGACAATGATTTTGAGACTGAAGACGCCCCACCAATGGATTCTCCCACTACCGGTAAGAAAAGAAAAGGGCGAGGTCTTACGAAAAACCTCAAAGTCACAGAACCCATGCATTTGGAATACAATGCATTGGGTCAACCCTACGCAAAATGGCGTAGGCAATATGGAAAACAAGTGGGCCAATGTATCCGCAAGATTTCCAAATTGCACGCATGGAACGAGGTTCCAGAGGGTCTGAAGAACTCTCTATGGAATGATACTGTGGTAAGCAACTTTACTATTTTTACTCATTTATTTTCATTTTAAAATTAATTTAATTGACAGTAATAAATATAACTTATTTTTGTAGAATCTTTTCCACATCAAGAGCGATGAGGACAAGAAGAATGTGTTTCTTTCAGTTGTTGCTGAAAGATTCAGAGATTTCAAATCCAAATTAATTACGAAGAGCCGTGCCCGTACGACCAAAAAGGTCAAAACGGGAAACGAAGGTGGAGAGCAAGCACCTTCGAAGATGCCCTACGAAATATGGGGTCACATATCGAAGAGGGATTGGGAGGCCTTTATTGCCAAAAGAACAACTCCCATAGAAGTTGTAAGTATTTCATATTATATTATAGTTTTTGATTTGAATTTACTTTTTTTGCTTCAGTCATTAAACTAATACATGAAATTCAATTTCTATTGATTAATTAGGAAAAGCGTGGTAGAGCTTCTGATTCTGCAAGCAAAAGGAAGTTTTACCATCGCTTGGGCCAGAAAACATACGATGAGGTCCGAAAAGAGTGGGTGGATGCGGGTTTATACCCCAATCAAAGTTCATCCACGCCCTCATCAACGACTAGCTCCGCATCCGTGAATAAACCTGTTGGAGATCGGGTGCATGATTGGTATTGCGAACTTCATTCCCGAGATGCAAGTTGTAACAGGCTCAAATTTCTTAATCTTAATCTTCCGATTAATTATTCCAAAATTTCTTTTCGAATTCCTAATCCTTTGGTTATCTAATTCAAATCACCTTTAATTCCTAAACCTTATTCCGATTTTTGTAATTTCTTCCAAAAATTAAACTTAAAAATATGTATATATATATATTCTTAAATTTCTTTATAAGCACTAAAATATTATTTTATTATTTTATACTACGAAAAGTAAAATTTTAATATTATATTTACGGTTTTATTAAAACGTTACATTTCAATTTCGTTTCCTTAAACTAACTTTACTACTTATCATTTTAACTTTACAACTTTAATTTAATTATTTTATACCTAAAAATTAACTATATTTTTCTTATTAACTTTAAGTATAGTTTTAACTAAAGTTTTCTAAGTAAACTATCATATTTTCATAATCAAACCTTAATCGTACTTTCCCATTAATCTAAAACATTTCATAGCATAAACTAGAACAAAAATTTGATGAATCAAAATCCTTTCTACATCAATCCATAATGTTCATCACTTACACAAGCTATCACCATTTCCTTACACAAGTTAACCTTCTTCTACACTCCAAATTCTTACACCTCCACTTACACACTCCAACTCTTACACATCCACTTCTACACTCCAAACTCTTACACATCCACTTACTCACTCCAACTCTTACACATTCACTTACACACTCTAAATCACTTACACAAGTTAACCTTCTTTTTCATAGAATCTTATGAACTAAAAAGTTGCCCAAAACCCATTATAAATACCCCTCCTTAGCCATGAGATCACTTGCACCCCCATCATCAAATCTTTCTACCATTCTTTCTTATATCTTCACTTCATTAACATCTTACTAACTTTATACCCTTTTTATTTGTTGACGAATCAAATGAAGATGGAGCTTGATCTTATCACTTCTTAAGCCAATAATCATCAACTTTTAAAAAGTCAAGTATTATCTTTTGGAGCTTGGATATCATTTTTCTTTTGGGTAATTGAAGATCTACTTCTTTGAAGCTTGGAACCTTGAAGACTTTCTTTTGGAGCTTATTTCCTTAAGTTCTTATTTTCTTATTATTATTCTCTTACTTGGTTTAGCACCACCTTCGAAGGAAAATGGTACACATTTTCTTAACTCTCTCGTTATGTGATATTTATTTATGGTTACTCGATAATATAAAAGCATGATCAATATGATTTTATTTTAGTCATTTAAACTTTATATGGTAATATTAAAGTCATATCCAGTTTAGTGATATTTTCGTCAAAACAATAATACTTTTGGGACACTCGAAAAAAAAGTCATATATATGGAAATTTTTGATTAATATGATAATATAAATATATATGAATTTTACTAGTTAAATAAACTTATGTGTTTAAAATGATTCCATATCATCTTGGTGTTTTGATAAATTTTTAATCGGTTTATTGGTAAAATAGTCAAACAAATTTGTTAAAATGCTTAGCATTGTTTTTCTTGAAAACTCATTTCATATAGAATTTGGACCCTTAATAATTTGTCGGATTATGTTATTTTTATAGTGATGATAGATCCATTTTACTATTTTACTGGTTATTTGATAAAATATGTTATTAAGTACTTAGAAATATTACCCTTGACTGTTATGATAATTTATGACACAATAATGACTTAGTTTAGCCTCAGGAATCTTAGTATAGCTACGAAAATTTGTTATTTAATTAATATTAATTTATTAGATACTAGTAATTTGTTTCTATTAAAAGGGTAGAATTGTCAAAAATTTGACTAGTGGAAGTTTGACTTATAAGAATGTAAACTATTTCGGTTTAGAGTCTTGTTTGATATTGCATGATATTGATTGTATGACTCTGATAGTAAGGTAACGTCGAACCATGGACCGGCATGTAAAATCCCGGCGTCCGTGTTAGCCGGCACGTAAAATGCGGTGTCAGACAGGGGGTCCGAGAAAAACCCATCCTGTGAAGTCTCGAGCATAACAGTATTGAGAGGAGTGACGACTCCCACCACAGTTAGGGTTTAGGACTACGGTCCTCACCTAACCAGACCCTTACATATATTAGTTGTCATTACTGTTGTGATCTTGTGATGTGCTATGATGGTAAAGCTATGAGGCTTAATTGAACTTGATTAAATAAGCATTAAGGTTACCAAGTATTTAGTAGCAGTAATGAACTTCTGCAAGTATTGAGAATGTAACTTAATGGCTTAGTAAAGGTCAATAATGAGTAATAACCTTCTATATTGTGCTTGATGATTATTCTGTAAGCATGATTTAACTATCGCATCATAAGCTTGTTGAGAAGATTGTACTCGGCTTTATCGCTGACCGATTTAATTGGCTGTCATCCATATTATGGATGACAGTATTTTGCAGGAAAATTTAGCTCATGTTTCGATCCAGGCCGCAACTTTAATTATTCTATCGAGGACTTAGCTTCAATGATTTTACTTGATGACTATATTGTACTTATGTTTTTTTACCGTATTTAAGTAAACCTTATTTTATATTTTCTCAGTTGTAAGATATTTTTTTTTATGTTATGAACAATTTTAGTTTAAATGGTTTTTAGCAGTTCGGCGTTTTACACTTCCGCATTATTTATCTTAAGTATAATTATTAATGTTAATTATGTATCGAGAGTGCCGTTCCTGCTACACGTGGTATCAGAGCTAAAGTTACTCGAATCTTGGAATTTTAGTTCCATGTGAAAGGCTCGATAGCCGACTAAAAAAAAATGAAAAAAAAAAATTCAAATGAATTTATTTTCAAAACAAGTCTTCCTAAAATTTCTATTTGTTTTCTATGTGCTTTTGTGATTATGTGTAAAATTACGTGCCAGATTAATTAAGTTAATGTGAAAGTTAGTCACATGTTTAAAAATTTTTTAGGTAAGAAATGGCGTAACTTCATCCGATCACGAAGCTAGAGTTCGAGAGCTAGAAGCACAACTAGCTCGGATGGAAAGGACAAATGAGCGACTGATCACCCTCATGGAGAATCAGGCTCAAGAGGCCAATGACGACGGGAAATACTTTAAGAATATGGCATATCATCGTCCGCCGCAATACGACGGAGAAGTTGATCCGGTTCGCTTCGAGAATTGGCTCGCAGAGATGGAGAAATTTTTAGAGGTCATTAACTGTCCAGCGCACCTAAAAGTAAAGCTGGCTTCCTTCTACCTATCTGGTGCAGCAGAGTTATGGTGGCGTTCAATCAAGGCCACTATGACTAATACCTTTTGGGATGATTTCCTTATAACTCTTCGTCAACAATTCTATCCTCCATCACTCCAACGGAAAAAGAAGAATGAGTTCTTACATCTTCGTCAGGGTCTTATGACCGTGATTGAATACAGTTGTAAGTTCAATGAGCTATCTCGATTTGCTTCTGACATTGTAAGCAAAGAAAGTGTTCGTGCATCCCGCTTCTTCGAGGGTCTTAATCTTAAGATCCAAAAGGGGATTGGGAAGTGTTCTGACTTCCGAGATCTCTACGACCGAGCGCTTGAGTATGAGAGGATCCTTAACAAGGAGGACAACACCAACAAAAGAAAATTTGGTGGAGGCAACAACAACAGGAACAAGAGGCTAACCAATTGGGATCGCAAGCCGTTCCAACCAACAACTTCAACAAGAGTCACAGTTTGGAAGTGTCGCTTATGTGGTAAGGATCACCGAGGTCGTTCATGCACTGGGAAGATCATCTGCTTCAAATGTAAAAAAGAGGGTCATGTTTCCACTAACTGCCTAGAAGGGATCCAGTTGGGAGCTAGTAGTACTGGTAATTATGGAGCTCCTAGTTCTTCGAGAAATGTTCAGAGTATTGTAGCTAGGAGGACTGCCGGTTTGCACGCTATTAGCAACCATGTAGACAATCTTCATCAGGCATTTGAGGGTAAGGTCATTTCTGGTCACTTTGTCGTAGGAGACTCTTTGGCACATATTCTTTTTGATTCAGGAGCTGACCGATCTTTTATCTCTTCTTCTTTCCTTCATAAATCCTCTATCTCTCTTGAACCTCAAAAATTTAATCTCCAAATTCTATTACCTGACGGTTCACCATTCCTATGTGACCGTATCTTTCCTAATTTCCCTCTTGAGATTTCGGACAACCATCTACCTGCCGATTTAATAGTGTTTGAGTTGGGTACATATGATATTATTTTGGGGATGGACTGGTTGGGACGTCATCATGCGGAGATTTTGTGTAAAGAGAAGATCGTTCGGGTTAAGGCTCCAGGTGGAGAATGTTTGATTAGGAAGAATTCTATGTTTCCCATTCAGACCATTTCTGCAGTTCAAGCCATTGAGATGATTAAACATGGAGATAAAGGATATTTGTGTTTTATTGCTAGTAGTGAGGAGAAAATCAAGTTAAGTCTTGAGGAAACCCAAATTGTTTGTGATTACCCTGATGTTTTTCCTGAGGATCTACCTGGTTTACCTCCAAGGAGAGAGGTTGACATTCATATAGATCTAATTCCTGATGCTACCCCTATCTCTAGGACTCCGTACCGTTTTGCTCCAGCTGAGTTAGCCGAATTGAAAAGGCAATTAGATGAGTTATTGGAGAAATGTTTTATCCGACCTAGTGTGTCACCCTGGGGAGCCCCTGTTCTGTTTGTGAAGAAAAAGGATGGAACGATGAGATTGTGTATTGATTATAGGGAGATTAATAAGATCACCATTAAGAACCGTTACCCTTTGCCCAGGATAGATGATTTGTTTGATCAGCTAAGAGGCGCTCAGGTGTTCTCGAAGATTGATTTAAGGTCTGGATATCATCAATTGAGGATAGCCAAGGAGGATGTTTCTAAAACAGCATTTCGGACCCGATATGGACATTATGAGTTTTTAGTGATGCCATTTGGGTTAACAAATGCACCTGCAGCATTTATGGATTTGATGTAGAGGTATATTCGTCCTTATTTGGATAAATTCGTGGTTGTTTTTATCGATGATATTTTGGTATATTCAAGGAGTAGGGAAGAACATGAAGAACACTTGAGAATGATTCTAGAGCTTTTGAGAAAAGAGAAATTGTATGGGAAGTTTAGTAAGTGTGAGTTTTGGCTTGAGGAAATTTCTTTTCTAGGTCATATGGTGTCTAAGGGTGGAATTTCTGTAGATCCTGAAAAGATTAAAGCAATAACGGACTGGCCGATTCCTAGAAATGTGACTGAAGTTCGGAGCTTTTTAGGATTAGCTGGGTACTATAGGAAAGATGTTGAAAACTTTTCTAAGGTTGCTCGTCCCATGTTTAAGCTGTTGAAGAAAGGGATACGATTTCAGTGGAATGAGAGGCACACAATTGCTTTCGAGGAATTAAAGAAAAGACTTACTACCGCCCCTGTTTTAGCAATGCCTGATTGTAGCAAGCCATTCGAGGTCTATTGTGATTCTTCATTCGAAGGTTTAGGTTGTGTACTTATGCAAGAAGGAAAGGTCATAGCTTATGCATCGAGGCAGTTAAGGCCACATGAGGTGAATTACCCCGTGCATGACATTGAACTTGCTGCAGTGATCTTTGCTTTGAAGTTGTGGAGACATTATTTGTATGGGTTACCGTGTAAGATCTACACTGATCATCAAAATTTGAGGTATGTCTTCAACCAAAAAGAATTGAACATGCGCCAAAGGCGGTGGCTTGAGGTTATTAAGGATTATGATCTTGAAATTGTGTACCACCCTGGAAAAGCGAATAAGGTAGCTGATGCCTTGAGTAGGAGACCGAGAGTGTCTGTGAATGCCATTATGTCTGTACCATGGGAGTTGTATCGTGAGATGCAGAGTTTGGGATTAGAGATTTGTAGTCGACACGAGGTTGGTCAGTATTTGGGAGCAATGACTATACAACCCACTTTGTTTGATCGTATAATTGAGGCACAACTTGAGGATCCAGAGATTGTTGAGTTGATCCATAGAGTTGAGAAAAATGAGACTGATGCTTTTGAGTTAGGAGAAAGAGGAGAGTTGAGGATGAACGGTAGATTGTGTGTTCCAAATCAATTTGAATTGAAGAATGAGATTCTGAAGGAAGGTCATCAAAGTTTATTTCATTTGCATCCAGGTCGAGATAAGATGATTGAGGAGATAAGAGAGATATTTTGGTGGAAAGGTCTAAGGAAAGATGTCTCTGATTTTGTGTCTAAGTGCCTAGTCTGCCAGAGGGTAAAGTTCGAGAGACAAAAGCGTTCAGGGTTGCTTCAACCGTTGCCTGTCCCAGATTGGAAGTGGGACTCGATTTCTATGGACTTTGTGGTAGGGCTGCCAAGGACCCAGCGAGGGAATGATGTTATTTGGGTCATTGTTGATAGATTGACCAAGGTCGCTAGATTTGTGCCAATGAAGAATACTTGGGGGGCCAAGCAATTAGCAGATGCCTATGTTCGAGAGATTGTCAGACTTCATGGTGTTCCGAGGACTATTTTTTCGGATAGGGATCCGAAGTTTTTATCAAGGTTTTGGGAAAAGTTGCAGGAAGCTTTTGGGTGTAAGTTGTGCTTGAGTACTGCTTTTCATCCTGCGACTGATGGTCAGACTGAGAGAACTATTCAGACTTTAGAGGATCTTTTGAGATGTTGTGTGTTGGACTTTGAGGGTTCTTGGGAAGATAAATTACCGATGGTGGAGTTCGCCTACAACAACAGTTTCCAATCTAGTATTAGGATGGCACCGTATGAAGCTCTTTATGGAAGGAAGTGTCGAGTACCTTTGTGTTGGGATTTGATGGATAGGACCATTCCCGAAGGTCCAGATGTGATTCAGGAATCCATTGATGCGCTGAAGATTGTTCAACAGAACATGAGAGCAGCACAGAGCCGACAAAAGAGTTATGCTGATAATCGTCGAAAGATGTTGCAATTTGAGGTTGGCGACAAGGTTTTCCTAAAGGTTTCACCTACAAGAGGTGTCCAGCGTTTCGGAGTTCGAGGAAAGTTGAGTCCAAAATTTATTGGACCTTTTGAGATCCTAAGGAGAGTCGGGGAAGTTTCTTATGAGTTGGCTTTACCTCCAAGTTTAGCAAAAGTTCATAATGTGTTCCATGTTTCACAGTTGAGGAAATATGTTCATGATCCGTCTCATGTTCTAGCTCACGAGCCGTTTTTGATTGAGGAGTCTTTGGTGTATGAGGAACGACCAATCAGGATCTTAGATACCCGAGTAAAAGAGTTGAGAAATTTGAGGATTCCATTGGTCAAGGTTTTGTGGTCAAACCACGGGGTTGAAGAGGCGACTTGGGAAAAAGAGATCGACATGAGAGAGCGTTATCCTAACCTTTTTGGTAAGTCCTAGTTTCGGGACGAAACTATCTAAAGGGGGAAAGAGTTGTAAGAGGCTCAAATTTCTTAATCTTAATCTTTCGATTAATTATTCCGAAATTTCTTTTCGAATTCCTAATCCTTTGGTTATCTAATTCAAATCACCTTTAATTCCTAAACCTTATTCCGATTTTTGTAATTTCTTCCAAATATTAAACTTAAAAATATATATATATATATATATATATATATATATATATATATATATATATATATATATATATATATATATATATATATATATATATATATATATATATATATATATATATATATATATATATATATATATATATATATATATATATATATATATATATATATATATATATATATATATATATTCTTAAATTTCTTTATAAGCACTAAAATATTATTTTATTATTTTATACTACGAAAAGTAAAATTTTAATATTATATTTACGGTTTTATTAAAACGTTACATTTCAATTTCGTTTCCTTAAACTAACTTTACTACTTATCATATTAACTTTACAACTTTGATTTAATTATTTTATACCTAAAAATTAACTATATTTTTCTTATTAACTTTAAGTATAGTTTTAACTAAAGTTTTCTAAGTAAACTATCATATTTTCATAATCAAACCTTAATCATACTTTCCCATTAATCTAAAACATTTCACTAGCATAAACTAGAACAAAAATTTGATGAATCAAAATCCTTTCTACATCAATCCATAATGTTCATCACTTGCACAAGCTATCACCATTTCCTTACACAAGTTAACCTTTTTCTACACTCCAAATTCTTACACATCCACTTACACACTCCAAGTCTTACACATCCACTTCTACACTCCAAACTCTTACACATCCACTTACACACTCCAACTCTTACACATTCACTTACACACTCTAAATCACTTACACAACTTAACCTTATTTTTCATACAATCTTATGAACTAAAAAGTTGCCCAAAACCCATTATAAATACCCCTCCTTAGCCATGAGATCACTTGCACCCCCATCATCAAATCTTTCTACCATTCTTTCTTATATCTTCACTTCATTAACATCTTACTAACTTTATACCCTTTTTATTTGTTGACGAATAAAATGAAGATGGAGCTTGATCTTATCACTTCTTAAGCCAATAATCATCAACTTTTAAAAAGTCAAGTATTATCTTTTGGAGTTTGGATATCATTTTTCTTTTGGGTAATTGAAGATCTACTTCTTTGAAGCTTGGAACCTTGAAGACTTTCTTTTGGAGCTTATTTCCTTAAGTTCTTATTTTCCTATTATTATTCTCTTACTTGGTTTAGCACCACCTTCGAAGGAAAATGGTACACATTTTCTTAACTCTCTCGTTATGTGATATTTATTTATGGTTACTCGATAATATAAAAGCATGATCAATATGATTTTATTTTAGTCATTTAAACTTTATATGGTAATATTAAAGTCATATCCAGTTTAGTGATATTTTCGTCAAAACAATAATACTTTTGGGACACTCGAAAAAAAAGTCATATATATGGAAATTTTTGATTAATATGATAATATAAATATATATGAATTTTACTAGTTAAATAAACTTATGTGTTTAAAATGATTCCATATCATCTTGGTGTTTTGATAAATTTTTAATCGGTTTATTGGTAAAATAGTCAAACAAATTTGTTAAAATGCTTAGCATTGTTTTTCTTGAAAACTCATTTCATATAGATTTTGGACCCTTAATAATTTGTCGGATTATGTTATTTTTATAGTGATGATAGATCCATTTTACTATTTTACTGGTTATTTGATAAAATATGTTATTAAGTACTTAGAAATATTACCCTTGACTGTTATGATTATTTATGACACAATAATGACTTAGTTTAGCCTCAGGAATCTTAGTATAGCTACGAAAATTTGTTATTTAATTAATATTAATTTATTAGATACTAGTAATTTGCTTCTATTAAAAGGGTAGAATTGTCAAAAATTTGACTAGTGGAAGTTTGACTTATAAGAATGTAAACTATTTCGGTTTAGAGTCTTGTTTGATATTGCATGATATTGATTGTATGACTCTGATAGTAAGGTAACGTCGAACCATGGACCGGCATGTAAAATCCCGGCGTCCGTGTTAGCCGGCACGTAAAATGCGGTGTCAGACAGGGGGTCCGAGAAAAACCCATCCTGTGAAGTCTCGAGCATAACAGTATTGAGAGGAGTGACGACTCCTACCACAGTTAGGGTTTAGGACTACGGTCCTCACCTAACCAGACCCTTACATATATTAGTTGTCATTACTGTTGTGATCTTGTGATGTGCTATGATGGTAAAGCTATGAGGCTTAATTGAACTTGATTAAATAAGCATTAAGGTTACCAAGTATTTAGTAGCAGTAATGAACTTCTGCAAGTATTGAGAATGTAACTTAATGGCTTAGTAAAGGTTAATAATGAGTAATAACCTTCTATATTGTGCTTGATGATTATTCTGTAAGCATGATTTAACTATTGCATCATAAGCTTGTTGAGAAGATTGTACTCGGCTTTATCGCTGACCGATTTAATTGGCTGTCATCCATATTATGGATGACAGTATTTTGCAGGAAAATTTAGCTCATGTTTCGATCCAGGCCGCAACTTTAATTATTCTATCGAGGACTTAGCTTCAATGATTTTACTTGATGACTATATTGTACTTATGTTTTTTTACCGTATTTAAGTAAACCTTATTTTATATTTTCTCAGTTGTAAGATATTTTTTTTTATGTTTTGAACAATTTTAGTTTAAATGGTTTTTAGCAGTTCGGCGTTTTACACTTCCGCATTATTTATCTTAAGTATAATTATTAATGTTAATTATGTATCGACAGTGCCGTTCCTGCTACAGTTTTGGTGGGTTAGTGTATAACCTATACAACGAAAAAAGAAAATTAATATAAAAAAAACTAAGCGCCCTAAACGTACACAATTAATGAAGCTTGAACAATAATGGGTTTGAGAACTAATAAGCTTTAATAAATTATACCTTGAAGAAGAGCAAGAACTAAGCCCAAATTTCGTGGGTATTCGTGGGTTTAAGAAGAGCAACAACAATGTGTACAGTCGGCAGTTTCAAGAAGTAGATGATGAAGAAAAGCAATAAGAAGAGCAAGAATGATGAAGAAGAACAAGAACAAAAAGATGATGAAGAAGAGGGATTGAAGACAGTCGTAATCGAACAAATTATGATGAACGAGAAATAACCGGCAGTTTCAATATTGAGTGAAGAAGTGTAACAGTCGTATGTAAACAATGAAACAACAGTTTCGTGGGTTTACAAACTCATGTGTATGTTTTAACGTTATCATATGGAGGGTTTTTGAAAATGCAAATGCTGCGGCCAAGGGACAAACCGCAGCAATTGAGTGAAGAAGTGTATTATTTGCTGCGGGTGGATGAAGAACCGGAGCAATTGGAAGACCTATTTGTTGCGGGCATGAAACGAACCGCAGCAATTGAAGCTGCACATGAGTATTTGCTGCGGTCAAGGCCCAAAACCGCAGCAATTAATGGTGTTTTTTTTTCTAATTCTTTTTCCTATTTATTGCTGCGTATATACAAAAACCGCAGCAAATAATTAGCAGTAAATACGTTTTTTTCCACTAGTGCTTGTTAATGTTAGGAAGTCGTTGTTTAGTAGGGTATGTATTATTGAAAAATAGTTGGTTTATCTAGCTTAAGTGGATCGATAATAAAAGAGTTTTATATAATGTTAAATGTTTTTAAGTGTTAACATAATTTTTTGTTATTCATTGTTTTAGGATTTGAAGTTGGTTGAACTCATTTAAAGAGGATGTGAAAGTTACCATGGATGCGAAGATGGATAATAAAGATGTAGAGGTGACTGAAGAGCGGGTCATGACTTTGTCACAAAAGTTTTTTGAAAATAACGATTCGTTGGCATTAATTGATGCATATTGTGATCTACTTATTAAAAGTCCAATAATGTTGTTGGCAATAGTGAAAATGTTCAGAAAGTTGAAAACATTGAGGATCTGTTTGGCTAGCCAACGACACCTATAAACCCTTACCTTTTTGTGAGATTGAAACCCCGATTGCAACAACTTTAAAGGAGCTTTGTAGTTTGGATTTGGACCAAGTCATTGTAAATTTCATTCTTGTGTCTGAATTTATTTCAACCAACAAGGAATATTTGGAAGGAATGAAAGAGGTAGAGCGTAATCTCCTAGATTATTCTATGGTTAAGGAGACAATAATTAGACCATAAGTGCATAATATTAGTTACTTTATTGAAAATAATTTCAAATTTTTTTTTTGCTAACATTGTTATTTATACCGGGAGGAATTACGCACGTATGCTAAGGTTTACCTTATTTAACAAAGAAGACATTGCATCAAGCATCCACGATTGTTGTTCTATATATTTATTTTTTTAAAAAAAAAATTGTTGAAATTTTATTCAATGAAACATTAAAGGGACATCATATGAAGTCACCGACATAAAAAATTCCGTGAGGAAAAAGCCATTGACAAATATAAAATGAAGAGGCTCCCTTTCAAAGAAACGTTACACCATTATAGTCAATTAAGTCACAAAACACAGCGACACCACACCACAGGGGCCATGCCCAAGTAAACACCAAGACCTAAAAATGAACACACCCTAGGTGAAGCTACAAGTCGGCCCACTAAATACACCTAATACTATTTGGCACACCAAAAGACTTAAAAACTAGTCCCAATACCAACAAAATGATCTAATGGGCTAAGATCACAAGCACAGCACAAGAGACGATCAAGCAGGATTCAGCCATACGAACCTCTCCATCCTGGGAGTCCCTAGCCAGCGAAACAAACAAGGAGCAATGAACGTAAAAACCACTTCGATTCAGGATAAGATAAGACGGGACGGCCATGACCCCTCAACATGTGGAGACGGAACTCAATACTGCAGCCTCGAGCTACCGAGTCAAAACCCATTGGGCATCAAATTGTGTGATCTAATTTTTGTTCCAAAAGGTGTTTGGCAAATGGTTGATAGGTGATACCTGGTAGCTGATTAGAACGACTAATTTGACTAGCTGATTTTATCAAATTGATTTAATTAACTGATTTTGAACAAGCTACTAAGAACAACTTTTTCAAAGATAGTTTATTCATAACAATAAATTATTATAACCAGCTAATTTACTAAATACTTGCATGAGAAGATTTGATCACCTAACTATCTATTTGTGCCAATGCAAGTACTTGTAAGGACTACTAAATTCTGTGGGTATAGGGTTAAAAGTGAGAAAAATGAGAGAAGATGTGTGGATAAGAATTTATAATACCCCATAATATTTAATTAATTTGTTTAAGATGGTTAACATTAATCGTCAAGTCTTTTTCGTGTAACGTTTGGTTGTCACATTTATGTAACAAAAATTTGTTTACTAGGATTAATTAGATAAATTATTAATTAATAAAAAAAAATAAAATGGGAAGAGGAAGAGAGGGGGCCGGCTAGGTGCAGGTTTAACAAACTGAGTTACTTATTAACTAAATTAGGTCGTTACGGGGTTACTTTACCCAAAGGATTCCATATCTTCAACCATAACCTCTAAAGGGGTGTCATAAGATATAAACCTAACTATAACAACTAATCGCGAATCCAAAACAGCTAAAACACAGTCCAAAATATAACCAAAATTACACAAGTCCAAGATAAGTTCACAGCCATAAAGTATTAAAAAATTTCTATTATAGACCACATGGTCTCTACAACAACTATTTAACTAAACCAAAAAACATCCAAGTTGAAATCAAATCACCTTAATAACCCCTTTCTTCCCGTAAGGTACCGATATGCGAGCAATCTAAAGGATAGATGAATAAGGAGTTAAATTTAATTGAATGAAAAGAAGCAATCCAAAGCAAAATCTAACATGACAAAACAAAATTAAAGACTAAAAAACAAAATTAGTCCTAGATCTTTGTGCGCACTATGAGTCTAGTTGAGAGAAACACCCATAGCTCTAACACTATATCACTCTCTAGTGAAGCTAGTCAATATCTTGATGACAGTTTGCCTAAAAATAAGGAGTAGGGGACAATGTCCCTCTACTCTACTCCGTCATTGACCAGCCTGCGAGCCTGATCCATTGACCCATATAACAATATCAATATAAGTAGTCACAACAAATTTGTCTCAGTAGTTTTCAGTTTGAGTTTTATTAAAACTATTTTGAAGAAATATAGTCTGGCAGGCCAGACCCTTTTAAGAGACTAACTATTCACCAACAATGATGCTTCAAATAGTCGGGTTAGATTGACAACTATCAGCTAGAATGGTTTTGTAGAGAAATTGTTTCCTGAAGCATAACAATATATATACTATCACTAAGGTGTGTTCGATGCTACTATACTAACATATAGCTTATTACATCTCCTCCTAAGACCGTAGCTTAACAAAACCGTTTTAACCAAACATAAAATTATTCTCATTCTCTTAAAGAGTCAATAACTGTTGAACATTTAGAGTATATAAACCTAGATTTGTATATACTACATACTTAGTATAGTAGTGGGACTTAAATAAATATATTATAAGTCCAATTTAAATGCCTCAAAGAATTTGATGAAATATTACTTTGTTTCATAAGCTTTGCTTGGTGAAACATTGCTTTGTTTCATAAGATTTGCTTGGTGAAACATTTCTTTGTTTCATAAGCTTTGCTTGGTGAAACATTGCTTTGCTTCATAAGCTTTGGTTGGTGAAAAAGCTTTGTTTGGTGAAACACTTTTGTTTCAAAAGGAGGTATTGTTTCATGCATAACTCTATAAATAGAGGTTGCATGCCAAGGGACATTCCATCCCAATTTCATATGATTTATGATTTTTCTCTTAAGAATACTCCCATTCTTGTTCTTCCTTTCATGAGATAATATTGAGAGAGTAATTAACTCTTAATAACATCAAAGTTCATAATTCACTACAACACTTGTATTTTCTATTGCAATTTCCTTGTGCTAGGATTTTGTTGTGTAAATGGTATCTCATTGTGAATTTCATATATCATCCCAAGCACCTTTGTGGGAGAAATATCACAATAGGAAAGTGTATGAACGCTTTCTACTCATATCAGTTTTCCGAGCGACTTCTTTGATTGTCGCAACCTTATCTTCATGGTGTCCATTTGGTGATTTACAAAGCAAGGAGTTCCATTGCCATCCACACAAGGGAAATACAAATCGGTTTGTTTTATTTGTATTTGCATTATATTTCCAATAATCTATTGTGATATTTTTTCAAAGATGGCAAGCGTTAAGGATCTCGTTAAAATTTTTCATCAAGTTGGACAATTATTTCGGCATGAAGTTCTGATGATGGCAAATGAAATATTTATTTTCATGGGTATCTTTAGTAAGAAGTATCATGGAAAACAAGTAAGTTTTTCTTGAGATTTAATAATCATAAATTATATTTGATATTTTGTGTTTAAATTTATGAAAAAGTTTTTACATACATCTAAATCTTCTTTTGGATGATCATATATATGTGTTTTATCGGATATTGATTGATTAAAGTATGATTATGTTCTATACTTGATGGAATTATTTCTTCATGAGACATGTTTAAAGAAAGTGATTAATTTTGTTTTATCATGTTGATAATTGATGTATGTTGTGTAAGCGTCAAAACCAAAGGTATGATAATATTGTTTAGCATACTTTCGATTAATCTCAGTTTGTAGATTTTTAATTGTTTTATTTTATTGTTCTAATTATAAAATAAAGTATCAATTTTATTGATGTAACCATTTTGTGGTTAGTTATGGTAGTTATTTGTAAATAACTACTTAAAAGTAAATGATAAATTTATGACTTTTGTCAAGTATCTCATGATGAGACAAAATTAAAGTGACATATATTTTATAGACCCAAATTTATTCAAAAAAAAAGGGTAATGATTTACATTGAAATACTCAAATGAGTTATGTAATTACCCAAGTCAATCTAGTTATATTATAACGAAGATTAAGGGGTAGAATTTTTATGTCATATGGATATACATATTTGTGTATATGAAACATATTAAATCTAAATTAAATATGGTTGGACCCTTATTATAATAATTACAATTAAATTATTATGTATAATTCAACAATGTTGAAATTATAAGTAAGTGGTTGTTATCATTACTTATGAAAATAGTTATGAAATAAATGTTATTCTATATAAGAGAATAAATTAATTTGCATAGATTTTGCAAATTATGTTTTATGGTGATTAAAATTCCATGATGTTTATAAATCAAATTATTATTGCTAGTTTGTAATAATAATTTTGGTATGTTTATTTGATCCATATATGTAAATGGATGGTACATAATTTATTCATAAATTATATGTGACAAGTTGATTTATTTTAAAAACTATAAAGTGAATACTATTTATAAGTATTTATTTATAAAATTGTGTCCTTTAGGACATGTGAATTATCAAGTGGTATTATAATGTATTTTATGCCTTAAGCATAAAATGTATATTATGGTAAATAAATTCCATAATGTTTAATAATTAATTTATTATTACTAGTTTGTAATAATGTAAGAAATTTTTCTCAAATTATACATAATTTTATGTATGAAATTCAATTTTGAATTGGATCACAAAACATTGTCATTTCTATTTGTGATTGAATGTTTACAAATAAGGGAGGTAATTTTAAACTTCCAAGTGTAAACTAATAAAGATAATATTTTATCCACAAACATTTGTCTTAGTTTTAGACAAAAAGATTAAATTATCTCTTGTTTGAGATGTTTAATAAAAAGTCATTAATCTCTTGTTTAAGATGTTTAATAAAAAGTCATTTTTGAGAAAAAATGCGTACTAAGAAATTTGATGATTGGTCAAATATACTAGAATAAAATTACTTTTAGTGTTCCAAATTTATTTAATGTGGAAGGAGAACCATTGACTTTTAGTGATGCTATGGCATCACAAGATAGTTCCTTTGGAAAGAGGCAATAGATGATGAGATGCAATCCATCATGGGGAATAATACTTGGGTATTAGTAGATCTCCCACCGACTTGTAAACCAATTGGTTGCAAGTGGATCTTCCGTAAGAAGATGAAAACTGATGGAACTATTGATAAGTTCAAGGCCCGTTTAGTGGCACAGGGCTTTAGACAAAAGCTTGGTATTGATCATTTTGATTTTATAAATTATTGTATGTTTAAAGGCATGTTTAACACTACTTTGTGAAAGTTATTGTGATGGAAATGATTATATGAATTTGAAAATATTTGAAATTCATTTTAAAAGAAATTTCCAATAGCTATATATTAAGAAATTTTCTTGGATACTTTTTGTTGAGATTATTCGTTAAATTGATATTTTAATGGATTTTAAGGTGTTAAATACTCTTATTATAAAACATGGTATTAGATGAACTCTTCATTATAAAAAATAATTAATAAAAATATATTATAATGTCTCCAACAAGATTTGGCCAGAATATATTTAGTTTGGAAAATTTATTTTATTATTTTTGAATAATTGTTAAATTATGTAACGGTAAATTGTAAAATGGTAAAATATAAAATAATTACCAATCAAAAACATATGGACTTGAAATTTTTATCACATACTCATATGAATAGTAGGTAAGATTATAAAAATTTAGGAAGGTTTCGTTGACATTTAAGGACCTTAATAATTTGTACTCTGTTATTAATAATCAGTAAGTTGGAAAACAGTAAAATATAAAATAAATACTAAATGACTTGTTTTGGACATGAAAATTTTAGGAGACACTTATATAAACAGTAGATACATGTTCAAAAATTTATATGGATTTTCGTGACCATATATGGACTTAAAAAAATTTTATTTGGTTTATCGGTAAAATAACGATATTAATTATTAAAAATACCCCACATGATTTTTAAAAGTTATTTAAAATTTTATACCCCTTAAAATAGCTTCTGGAATATCATATAATTTTTATAATATTTTATTCGGACTCAAATAATTTTAAACCTATTTTATTCTATTTATCGATAAAATGTCTATACATAATAATAAAACATCATACATGATTTTTATAAGTTCAAATGGCCTAATAAACATGTTATATGACTTCTGGAACTTTGGTATAATTTTACAAAATAAATTATTAATTATTTACTAGTTTATCAAATTAATAGAAAATGTATATTTATTAAATAGTGTAATATTGTTAATTAAATTTGGGTAAAAATAGACCTACATAAAAAGATGTACAATTATATTAATAACCTACTTCCTCATAGTATAAATTAAGTTTAAATTAGATGGTTTATAAATTTTACGGATATATGACACCATTTAAAAAACGGTAAATACCCAAATTGTCGAAAATAATTGTAAGATCGTTATAAATTCGCATAACCAATTATATTCTGATGGAACAACCTTAAATGCATTTTAAATAAGGTATTATAAAGACTTGATTAATTTGGACCTTGTTGGAGAATAAATATGTACTTTGTAAATCATTTATCGATTTTATTACCGGTAAAACTATCTCGTATTGAAGAAAATAGTGTTTTATGAAATCTTCTGTCATAATGATTTTATAGACTTTTGAATCATATTCTAGTTGTTTTGAATGAACTTCAAAACCTTTTTAAGTTATATTTACTTTAAGAAGGATTGAAACGAAACATTTTAGTGGTTTCCTTAAAAAAAATCGTATTGAAATTTAATCACTTTTTGTTACGATGCATTTCCATACATGCTAGTGATGCCCCAATATAATACAAAGGTTATGTTTAATGATATGATTATGCTAAGCATGTTTTACCCATGTAGGAAATATTATGATTTGATTTTGCTAAGTCGCAAATAAAGTATGTTTTGCTATGTGCAAATAAAAGATGTTTATCATATGGAAAAAGTTAATATTTTTGACTTTAAAATGCTATTTAAATTACAAGATATATATTATGTACAAAATATGTTTTAGCCTAAATGGCGGGTACATATGCCACAGCAAATGTTGTGTGCATGATTAAACGGCTCACCAATGCTAAGCGCATATTGTTCACAATACCATTGTGTTACACTTGCCGGACATGTCGCGGACGGTAGACTGACTACCAAACGAGTCACAGGATGACTCATAGAGTATCCATGTAAACTTATGATATGAGTTTGAAATTGATTTGGATCCATTGAGATCTTATGATTTATGATGAAAAATGAGAATTTGAAATGACTATATAGCCATTGAACTGGATTTGAATCATAATATGATTTATCCAATGTAAAAGCATATTTCAAAATGAATTTACTCAAATAAAAAAAGGCTTTAATAACTTGTTTGACGGACACCAGTGTGTTTATACTCAGCCTTTTTGCTGATACTATGCTTTGTATGTTTTTCCAATGGTTTTGTTTTTAGAGTAAACCCCTATGGCACCTCGACGGAGAATGGAAATGCGAGCGGAAGATGAACCCGAGTTGGAGTATAACTACCCTTTTGTTTAGATCTCTTTATTGTATTTGAGAGACTATGAGTTTAGATTCAGACTAATTTAAGGATGTAATTTGAACTTTGGACTTATTTCGATTTGGTTGTAATTTTCCTATATTTTTGACAGTTAAGACTTCCATTATATTGCTTTGGTTTGGTTCAAGTATTATACTTGGATATTGGTTTGACCTTTAAGTAACCCCTAATTGTGTTGGTAAAAGTAAGCTTCCGCTTGATTAATATTAAATTCCAATTAGTGTTTGCCTTCATAATTCGAGGCGGTTACAGTTGGTATTAGAGCCAAGGCTTTGGAAGCTTGTCTAAAATATTAGGAAAATTAAAGAACGAGTTTAACTTAAAGAAGTTGAAGTTTGGAGTAACTAATGGAAGTAATTAGAAAATGAACTTAAAATTTAGGGATTATTGGTAAAGAAAGCATTTAAGTAGTAAGTCTAACTTAAATCAGATTATTAACTAAGTACCATTAGTAAACTAGAAGTCTTAAAGGTTTCTTGTAAGCAAGTGATGATCCAATTATGTGGCTAAGTTGCCTATGCATGATGGTAAATTAAGTCGAGGAATCATCATTAAAAGTGTTGAAAGTGCTAAACAAGTGATCCAATAGGATGGAAATTGATGAAGTTATTAAGTCATTAAATCAATAAAGTTAAGAAAGTATGTTATGCAAGTGCCTATTTATTTGTCTTTAAGGCATAATTATTAATTAATTATTACCTCTTGGCAGGAACCTAGAGGAAATTGGGCAAGGAATGGATCCCCAAGCCCAATTGAATCTCCTAACCGAGCAACTCAGAGTCATCCAAGAGACCAATGCTCAATTAGGCCAGTTCATAGCCAACCAACATGCTAGTGTGGATGACCAGCCTAACTTTTACAAAAGGCTTGCTACCCACGGGCATAAGACCTACAACGGTGCTACAGATCCAGTTGTCCTTGAAGATTGGATCAATGAAACCGAGAAAATTCTTGAGGTGGTAAACTGTCCAGAAAATCTTAAGGTTAAACTTGCAGCATTCTATCTAGTGGGACCTGCAGAGCTTTGGTTGAGAGCCCTAAAAGGTGTCTCAGTTGCCTCCACATCTGCTGGTGGAGCAACACAACCCACCAGTTGGAGATGGGAAGATTTCTTGAAGAAACTAAGGGTGAGGTTCAACCCAGCAGCTCTATAGAGACAAAAAGAATCAGAATTTAATTACCTTAGGCAGCATTCTCTTAGCGTTACCGAATATGCTAACAAGTTCTTGGAGTTGGCTCGATTTGCCCCAGATTATGTGCTTGATGAAAAGAAAAAAGAATGATCGCTTCTACAATGGTCTCAACTTCAGCTACCAAAAGTTGATGGGTCAATATGAGACTTTTCAAGCTATGTATGAACATGCTGTGGAGAAAGAAATGGTCTGCAAGAGAGAGGAAGATGTGAAGAAAAAGAAATCTAGAGGAGACCAAGGAGGTCAGAGCAAAAAGCCCAGAGCTGAGGGAAAATTCAAGGGGAATCAAAACCAAAACCTCAGAAACTTTCAAAACCAAAACCGCTTCAACAGCAATAGAAACCCACAAAACTCCAACCCGCTAAAAAGTCAACTATGTGATAGATGCAAGAAATGACAGTCTAAGGGAGTCAACTGTGAAGGTAAGTGAATTGTGGAAAACCAGGTCATTTGGCTCGAGATTGTTGGGGCAAGAACCGGGGAAACCCCGGGAATGGTGGAGCACGATACTCAAGAAATCAAGGGAACGAGCATAACAATAACTCTCAGCTTCGCCTTGAATATAAAGAAGGCAATAAAGCCTCATCTTCTGGATGCCAAGTGAACCAGTGCCTCGGAGGAGGAAAATTCTTTGCCATTACTACAATGATAGAGCCTAGCACCTTGATTCCTAAGACAGAAGGTAAAGTCATTTCCGGATTACTGTTATTTCTTGGTAAGTCCGCCTGTGTCTTATTTGATTCTGGGGCCGACAAGTCTTACATTTCTAAGTCATTTGTGAGATCCTAGGACTATTCTGTTAATGTATGCCCTATAATGCATAGAGTTGACTTACCTGATTGATCAATGGTATCATGTAATACAAATTTGATTGATTGCCCATTAGTGATCCAGGGTAGGGAGTTCCATGTAGACCTGATTGTATTTGACTTATGAGGGTTTGATATCATTCTAGGAATAGACAAGCTAAGTAAACACAGGGCAGTGATTGAGTGCTATGAGAGGAATGTAAAGGTTGGGAACAATGCAGGGGATCAAATAGCTTTTAGTGATGGGACCATACCTAATATTGAGCCAGAGATGATTGAGAGGCTTACAACCTTTCCAAAGAGAGGTGGGGAAGCCCAGGTCTACCACATGAGCGAGTCAACATACAAGGAGGTCACTTAAGCCAGATCTTGATAGTGCGAGAATTTTTTGATGTATTCCCTGATGATCTACCTAGGTTACCTCCAAAGAGAGATATTGATTTCCACATTGACCTAGTTCTAGGGTCAAGCCCGATTTCAAAGGCACTATATAGAATGGAAACACTTGAGTTGGCTGAACTAAAAACCCAACTCGAGGAGTTAAGAGATAAAGGGTTTATCAGACCAAGTGTATCACCATGGGGAGCTCCAGTGTTGTTTGTGAAGAAGAAAGATGGGTCTTTGAGGCTATGCATTGACTACCGGGAGCTGAACAAAATCACCATCAAGAATAAGTACCCACTTCCTAGAAATGATGATTTATTTGACCAATTGAAAGGAGCCGGAGTTTTCTCTAAAATTGACCTGAGATCTGGTTACCATCAGTTGAGGATAGCGGAGGAAGACATTTCTAAAACTGCTTTCCGCACCAGATATGGGCACTATGAGTTTAAAGTGATGCCGTTTGGATTAACCAATGCCCCTGCAGCATTCATGGACTTGATGAATCAAACATTTCATGACTATCTTGATAAATTTTTTGTGGTTTTCATTGATGATATCTTTGTGTACTCTAAGACAGAGAAAGATCATGAGGAGCACTTAAGATTGGTATTAACACGATTGAGGGAAAGATGCTTTTATGGGAAGTTGAGCAAGAGTGAATTCTGGTTGGATCGAGTTGTCCTCCTAGGTCATGTACTCTCAAAAGATGGCATAACAGTGGACCCCAAGAAGATAAGGACTATCATTGATTGGCCAGCACCGACTAGTGTAACTAAGGTAAGAAGCTTTATGGGTTTGGCAGGTTATTACCGAAGATATGTTGATGGGTTTTCTAAGATCGCACTACCAATCACCAGTTTGGTTCGAAAGAATACCAACTTTGTGTGGTCACAAAAGTGCGAAGACGCTTTCCTAGAATTGAAGAAAAGGTTGACAACGGCTCTAGTGCTTGTATTGCCCGAGGATGGGAAAGAGTTCACGGTATACAATGACGCATCTTTAGAGGGCTTGGGTTGTGTAGTCATGTAAGAGGGGAAAGTGATTTCCTACGCATCGAGACAATTGAGGCCAATGAGAAGAACTATCCAGTGCACGATTTAGAATTAGCTGGAGTCATATTTGCCTTAAAAATTTGGAGGCATTATATCTACACCGATCCCAAGAGTTTGACTTAATTGTTTACACAGAAGGAGCTTAACATGAGGGAGAGAAGGTGGCTAGAATTGATGAAATATTATGACCTCACTTTGGAGTATCATCCCGAGAAGGAAAACCGTGTAGCAGATGCCTTAAGCCGAAAACCGAGAATGGTCATTAATGGACTAATTTTAGTGCCCTACGAGATTTATGTGGAGATGAAGGAGCTAGAATTGATTGTGGTTAAGAAGGGATCATACGACAGCGTTCTCAATGCTATGAGTACAACACCGAGTCTACATGAGGAGATCCGTGAGCTACAACAATATGATGACTTCTTGTCAGAGTTGAAGATTGGTATTGAAAAGGGTGCAGTTAGAGACTTTAGTATTGCTAAAGATGGGAGTATTCATCTAGAGGGAAGGTTATGCGTGCCCCGAGATCCTGAATTGATAGAGAAAATACTCAATGAGGCAAATTCGACTATGTATTCTGTCCACCCAGGATGGGATAACATGCTAGCAGATTTAAAACAATACTTTTGGTGGATGAACATGAAGAAGGATGTCGAGGATTTCATAGCTCGATGTCTAGTACGTCAGCAAGTTAAGATTGACCACCAGCGCACTCCGGGGGAATTGCAACCACTTCCCGTGCCTAAGTGAAAGTGGGAATCAGTGAGTATAGACTGTTGATCGACTATGTATTCTACTTGGGTGATTTTTGATCGACTCACTAAGACTACCAGATTTATTCCTTCTAAAGTAACTTGGAAAGCAAAAGAATTGGCCGATACTTATGTGAAAGAAGTACTTAGACTACATGGTATACCGATGACAATAGTTTCAGATCGAGATCCAAAATTTGTGGCTCGATTTTGGAATGAGCTACAAAAGGCATTCGGTACGACCCTTAATTACAGCACCGCTTTTCACCCAACTACAGATGGGCAGACAGAGGACCATTCAGACTCTAGAGCATATGCTTCGGGCATGTGCCATTGATTCTCAGTGTTCGTGGGAGGACATATTACCATTGATAGAATTCTCCTACAACAATAGTTACCAGAGTAGTATTTGTATGGCTCCGTATGAGGCCTTGTATGGCCAAAGGTGTAGGACACCACTTCATTGGGATACCGGGAGGCCTGGCGTGCTCGTTGGACCAGAGATGATCAGAGAGACCACTGAACAATTCAGAATCATTAGAGACCGGATGAAGGCTGCCTAATATCGATAGAAATCCTACGCAGACCGTAGGAGGAGGAAACTTGAGTTCCAAGTCGGTGAGAAGGTGTTCCTTAAAGTCTCGCCAACGAAAGGAATCAAGAGGTTCGGAATGCAAGGGAAGCTTGATCCTCATTACATTGGACCCTATGAAATTTTGCGCAGAGTTTGGGAGGTAGCTTATGAGTTAGCATTACCCCCACAATTAACTAGGGTTCACAAGGTGTTCCATGTGTCGCAATTGCGTCGGTATGTGTTTGATCCATCACATGTTCTCCAGTATGATCCGATTCAACTTGTTGAAAGCTTGCAGTATGAGGAGAAGTCCCTGAGGATCCTAGGTCAAGAGGTTAGAAAACTCCGTAGCCGCACGATTCCACTTGTGAAAGTGCTATGGAGTGGACAGGATGCCGACAGTGCTACTTGGAAAAAAGAGGACGACATGTTAATTAGATACCCTTACTTATTTGAGTGATGTATTTATAACCATTAGTTTGAGTTAGTTTCGAGGACGAAACTCTTGTAAGAAGGGAAGAGTGAAAGAGTCGTATTATTAAGAGATTTCATTAGTCGTTTTTAATAATTATTTGAGTGCTAAAGCTGTCCTACTCCCCCTTATAGCCCTTTGTATACTTACATACACAAGCTAAAAACTCTACCCAAGAACCGCTTTTGTTCTACCCAAAGCTTGTGCATCATTACAAGCATGCAAGAGGCAAATATTTGAAGCAAAAACACTCTATTTTTTGAATAATTATTCAGCCATAAACCCCAACACATTGCTCCCAAGTTCATCCATGAACAAACACTAGAATCCTTCAAACTTTCAATAATTAAAACACCTTCTTTTCTCATCAAATCTCCTTCAAAAACCCATCTAAAACTTCTTAAAATTTATGTTTATAAACTCAAATCTCCCATAAAAATAATCTTCATCTTAAGAGCTTTCCATAGACACCAAACTTGAAGAAATCCACCAAGTATAGAGTAACACTAGTGAGAAAAACCTCATTTGCTGCGGTTTTTTGGCCATTAGTTGCTGCGGTTTTGGCCCCAAGCAATAGTGATAGCAGCAAATAGCCTATTTTAAATGCTGCGGTTAAAAACCACAGCAAAAAAGGGTATTATTTGCTGCAGTCAACCCTTAACTGCAGCAAATAAAGAGGAGTATTTGCTGCTTTCAACCTCAAAACCGTAGCAAATAGTTTTTTTTTTTTTTTTTTTTTTTTTTTTTTTTTTTTTTTTTTTTTTACTGCTTCAGGTTGTGCTTCGCGTGCCGCCGAGTTGTTATTTTTTATTTTTTTTGCGGTTTTTGTTTAATAGTATTAAATAATCCAATAATGTACTATGTAATAAACAATGATTAATCCAATGATAATCACCAATTAACTCCAATAATCACCAATAATCTCTTTGTAAACTCTCGATCGTAGATATATTATAATAATATGTACATCATATACAAATTAAAGTCCTAATAAATCAAAAGGTGCTTTTAAACTTGACACAATTACTTTTAAACTTACTCTAGTCATAAAAATAATGAATACTTGACTCCAAAAAGAGTGTCACACATCAAAAGCTCTCGGTTTTTGAGATTCAATCATACATGTTTCATATAGAAAGCAGCTTGCAAATGTGAATAGTGGATTCGACGAGTTGAGAATTTTTGTCCTTCGAATAAACATCGACATGGCAAACTATCAATCTGCAAATCCAACGAAATACAAATAAGCATTAAACTCATCCAAAAACATAATTAATTAACATCCTAGAAGTACATTAGAATAGTAACTTAATCCTAAAAATAGAAAATGAATAATACATTATCAACAATCAATCACTAAGGAACTTAATCATTCACAAACATCGCGCGTTCAATCTTAAATCTTTATAAACATAAAAATAATCACACAAAAGCAACAAAACTTTTGAACCTGATTGAAGCTAAAAGAATTGTTCATTAGCTAAAAGATATCTTCTTGTATTTTATAAGTAATGTATATAAATCTCATTTCATTCTGAGGTTCTTTAAATCTCTTCAATTTCTTAGCCAATTTTTGATAAGCAAAAGCCACTATCCTACTTCCAAATTTCTTCACACAGATAATAAAGCAAAGCAGGTTTAACACTAGCAAATATAATTAAATTACATGATTATAATCTTACATGATGTCGTTTACAAGAACAACTACCCATTGAACCATTGATACCACATACATAAGTAATTATTCACATTCAAATATACAACTACATATATGCATAATTAAATTATTCACATTCAATCTACCCTAAAAATCCTAATTAATTAAAATTATTCACATTCAAATATTCAGGTACATACATAAGTAAATTATTCACATTCAAAACTAAAATACATACCTTGGTAATGAGATATGATAATTTTGTTTCTACAATAAGATTATGTAACCTACAATGAAAAAAAAAATAAAAATTAGTATAAAAAAAGACTAAATCCTTATTAAAACACAATGACTTGAAAAAGAACAAGACTAGCCCTAATTTCGTGGCTTTTGAAGGATAAAAAACAATGGTGGGTTGAAGAACTTAAACAAAGATGGAGTAGGAAATTCGTGCAATGGGTTATTGAAGCAACAAATCTCAACAACACAGGAACTTGAACAACTTAAACAAAGTCGTTGGGTTTGGAAGATGATGAACAAAATGAAGAGAAAACACAGTAGCGTCATATGATTTGAAAAACTTGAAGAACTTGAAGAGATTTTTCGTGAGTTTTTGAAGAAATTTTCTGAAATTGAAGAGTTTGAAGAAGAAGACAGTCGCCGTCATAGGTTTTTGAAGAAAGTTATTTTAAGGTTTTACGCAATTAAACGTCAAAACGCGTTTTTTATATTTTTTGGAACCAACTATTTGCTGCGGGCTTTATAAAAAACCGCAGCAAATAACCATTATTTGCTGCGGTTAAAAGAAGCCCGCAACAAATAAATTTTTTTTTTAATTATGCTGGGTCAAGCTGCACTCCGTGAGCCGCGGAGAAGCGTCTGTCTGCCATAAAAAAAATTTTTTAATACTTATTTGCTGCGGTCATTCAATAACCGCAGCAAATAATGCTTATATTTTTTATTTTCTTTTTGAAGACTCAACTCTCTTGAATAATGATAAGGGGAAATTGAAGGCTCAATTTTCTTGAATGATGATAATTCAAAACACATATTGATTAAACAAATAAATTATGTAATTACATTTAGTTGTTTAAATAAGTCTAAAATCATATTTGATATACATTTGATATATATATATATATATATATATATATATATATATATATATATATATATATATATATATATATATGTATATATATATATATATATATATATATATATATATATATATATATATATATATATATATATATATATATATATATATATATATATATATATATATATATATATATATATATATATATATATATATATATATATATATATATATATATATATTAAAGTTTGAAGACGTTGGAATATGCTTAAAGAACTTAAGTTTATCTTAAAGCTGCTTTTATAAGTCTTGAAATACGTTTCAAAGTCTTGAAGATAATTAGGTTTATAATCAGGTTAATTTCGTAATTATATTTTAAATATTTTAATAGGTTTCATTAAAATTAACTTTGATATTATTTGAAATTAAGTTTGAATATTTTACTACACGTTTTATCTTAAACGTTTAATTATTTTATATTTAAACTTTAATTTAAATATGTGCTTAAATTAATTTGATGATTAAATATAGTATCAGGTACACATGTTTTGTTAATTATAGTACACAGCTATATTTGATGTTAAATTAGTTGTTATGCAAACTATAGAGTTTCCTATTAATAAGATGACATTTGAATTAACACTAAATATAGGAAATGACTATTTATGGTTATATTAATAATAGAAATTAATTTGGATAATTAATTTAAACGTTGATAAATTTGGTTTGTGCTTATTGTTTAATATCTTGTATGAGTACTAACGTGGCAGCATAGCAATTGATATTAAAGACAAATTACAAGTACAATGACGAAATTATCTTAGCTGTCAGTACACGTCAGTTTGACGTTAAGCTCAAGATCTTGAAGACAGGCGCAGAATGACCAGGTCAACAGAAAATAACGGAAAGGAGCCTTCTTGTTTTCCAAGATGTGTTGAGGCGTAACACTATATGTATGAGGCTTCATTTAAGAATTAAGGATACATCTCTATGCACCTCTTCTACAACTTTCTCTCTTGACTTGAAATTTAGAAATTCTCTAAGTGTTTAAAGAGTTGTAATTCTTAGTTCATCTAACTCAAAGAGTTAGATTAAGTTTAATACGCCTAACCAAATATACTTTTCAAAGTGTTCAACTTGTGAATCTCTATTGAGAGATTTGGGATTTACTTTTATTAAAGGGACTTGTAATACGGTTCTTCAAGGGGAAGAACGTGGTGTGAGGAGATAGTGAGATCTTCTTCACTAGTGGAAAAAACCTCGTTTGCTGCGCGTTTTTGGCCATTATTTGCTGCGGTTTTTGCCCCCAGCAATAGTCATAGCAGCAAATGTCCTACTTTAAATGCTGCGGTTAAAAACCGCAGCAAAAAAGGGCATTATTTGCTGCGGTTTTGCCTCAGACCGCAGCAAATACTTCTATTTTTTTTTCTTTTTTTGTTTTACCTTATAATAATCCAATAATAATACAATGTAATAACAATGAATAATCCAATGATAATCACAAATAATCAACAATAATCTCTTTGTAATAATAAACTCTCGCTCGTATATATAATATAATATTATGTACGTACATATATATATATATAATATACATTAAAGTCCTAAAAAATAATCTATACTAATTACAATTTATCAAGGACAAAAATTAGCAAGATATGCGGCAATCTTGTCTTTTAATTCGCGCATCTCTCCACTTCTCAAAGGGCGTGTTTCCCTCGGAATGTCGTTTAAAACCTATAATATAATATAAAAATAAAAGATTAATATATAAACATTAGATTTTACCAATAATTATTTAAGAACATAACAAATACTTACGGCATCTATATTTTCGACTCCAAACTCCTTCACGGATTTTATAATATCGTCCATGTACTTCAGCGCGTAGTAGCCGCATTCAACGGAACAAGGTTATTGAAAGCACTAAGAGAAAATAGATGTTAGTATCAAAAACGGTTAAAAACGCATAAAATTGCAACCTAACACGTAATTTCTAGCATATGACTATGATTTTCAATTCTAACAACTTCAACACAATAATATATACCATATACTGTTGTGTGCCAAGTTTCGTGCAAAACAAACCAAGTTTGAGCTACTTTACGCGCGAAATTGACAAAAACGCTTAAAAACGCATAAAATCGCAACTTAACACGTAATTTCTAGCATATGACTATGATTTTCAATTCTATCCACTTCAACACAATAATATATACCCAAGAGTGTTGTGTTCCCAGTTTCGTGCAAATCTGATACAAATGTGGTTGTATGAAATGAAAATACCAAAGGCGCCCACACAAGGCTGCATACAGACCTCACGACACAGAAGCAAACTAGTGACAAGACCACCTTCCACGACATGTGGAGACCAAACCTATGCATCCAGGACCTAGGCTAAAGTGGAAATGGAATGTTGGTACTTGGATGTAGCAATCAAGGTCCTAAAACCATTCTAACAATCCCCGTGAACTCCTAGAAGCGGAGCTGAAGGAGGGCTGCTAGACAGTTTGCTAGATCAGAATTGTCTTAGTGTTTGTGGTTGTTTCGTGTTCTTTTCATGATCATTTGTATTTTTTGTTTGTGTCATTAATCAAAGCATCCGCAAACCATTAATCCTTGCATAACCAAGGCCTTCATCAGCCCCGGTTTCGCAACAAAACCAAGTTTGAGCTACCTTATGCGCAAAAGTGTCATAAATGGTTAAAAACGCATAAAATCGCAACGTAACACGTAATTTCTAGCATATGACTACGATTTTCAATTTTAACCACTTCAACGCAATAATATATACCAACTAGTGTTGTGTACCAAGTTTAGTGCAAAACAATCCAAGTTTGACCTACTTTACGCGCGAAAGTGACAAAAAAACATAAAAACGCATAAAATCGCAACTTAACACGTTATTTCTAGCATATGACTATGATTTTCAATTCTATCTACTTCAACACAATAATATATACCAAAGAATGTTGTATGAAATGAAGATACCAAAGGAGCCCACACAAGGCTGCATACAGACCTCACGACACAGCAGCAAACTAGTGACCAGACCATCTTGCACGACACGTGGAGACCAAACCTATGCATCTAGGACCTAGGCTAAAGTGGAAATGGAATCTTGGTACTTGGATCTAGCTATCAAGGTTCTAAAACCATTCTAACAATCCTCGTGGACTCCTTGAAGCTGAGCTGAAGGAAGGCTGCTCGACAGTTTGTTAGATCAGAATTGTCTAAGTGTTTGTGGTTGTTTCGTGTTCTTTTCATGATCATTAGTTTTTTTCTGTGTCATTAATCAAAGCTTCCGCACAAAATTAATCCTTGCATAACCAAGGCCTTAATCAACCCCGGTTTCGCATCAAAACCAAGTTTGAGCGACATTATGCGCAAAAGTGTCATAAACGGTTAAAAACGCATAAAATCGCAACTTAACACGTAATTTCTAGCATATGACTATTATTTTCAATTCTAACCACTTCAACACAATAATATATACCAACTAGTGTTGTGTGACAAGTTTTGTGCAAAACAAACCAAGTTTGAGCTACTTTACGCGCGAAAGTGCCAAAAAAACTTTAAAACGCATAAAATAGCTACTTAACACCTAATTTTTAGCGTATGACTATGATTTTCAATTCTAACACTTCAACACAATAATATATACCAAATAGTGTTGTGTGCCATGTTTCGTGCATAAAAAACCAAGTTTGAGCTACTCCACGAGCGAAATTGACAAAAACGCTTAAAAACGCATAAAATCGCAACTTAACACATAATTTCTAGCTTATGACTATGATTTTCAATTCTATCCACTTCAACACTATACTTTATTCCAAAGAGTGTTGTGTGCCAAGTTTCGTGCAAATCTGATACAAATGTGGTTGTATGAAATGAAGATACCAAAGGAGCCCACACAAGGCTGCATACAGACCTCACGACACAGCAGCAAACTAGTGACCAGACCACCTTGCACGACACGTTGAGACCAAATCTATTCATCCAGGACCTAGGCTAAAGTGGAAATGGAATCTTGGTACTTGGATCTAGCTATCAAGGTCCTAAAACCATTCTAACAATCCCCGTGGACTCCTTGAAGCTGAGCTGAAGGAAGGCTGCTCGACTGTTTTCTAGATCAGAGTTGTCTAAGTATTTGTGGTTGTTTCGTGTTCTTTTCATGATCATTTATTGTTTTTGCCTGTGTCATTAATCAAAGATTCCGCACAACATTAATCCTTGCATAACCAAGGCCTTAATTAGCCCCGGTTTCGCATCAAAACCAAGTTTGAGCTACTTTATGCGCAAAAGTGTCAAAAACGGTTAAAAACGAATAAAATCGCAACTTAGAACGTAATTTCTAGCATATGACTAGGATTTTAAATTCTAACCACTTCAACACAATAATATATACCAAATAGTGTTTGTTGCCAAGTTTCATGCAAAACAAACCAAGTTAGAGCTACTTTACGCGCGACAGTGTCAAAAAAGCTTAAAAACGTATAAAATCGCAACTTAACACGTAATTTCTAGCATATGACTATGATTTTCAATTCTAACCACTTCAACACAATAATATATACCAAATTGTGTTGTGTGCCAATTTTCGTGCATAACAAACCAAGTTTGAGCTACTTTACGCGCGAAGTGGACAAAAACGCTTAAAAACGCATAAAATCGCAATTTAACACGTAATTTCTAGCATATGACTATGATTTTCAATTCTATCCACATCAACAAAATAATATATACAAAAGAGTGTTGTGTGCCAAGTTTCGTGCAAATCTGATACAAATGTGGTTGTATGAAATGAAGATACCAAAGGAACCCACACAAGGCTGCATACAGACCTTACGACACAGCAGCAAACTAGTGACCAGACCACCTTGCACGACACCTGGAGACCAAACCTATTCATCTAGGACCTAGGCTAAAGTGGAAATGGAATCTTGGTACTTGGATCTAGCTATCAAGGTCCTAAAACCATTCTCACAATCCCCGTGGACTCCTTGAAGCGAAGCTGAAGGAGGGCTGCTCAACTGTTTTCTAGATCAGAGTTGTCTAAGTATTTGTGGTTGTTTCGTGTTCTTTACATGATCATTTGTAGTTTTTGTCTGTGTCATTAATCAAAGCTTCCGCACAACATTAATCCTTGCATAACCAAGGCCTTAATTAGCCCCGATTTCGCATCAAAACCAAGTTTGAGCTACTTTATGCGCAAAAGTGTCAAAAACGGTTAAAAATGAATAAAATCGCAACTTAGAACGTAATTTCTAGCATATGACTACGATTTTAAATTCTTACCACTTCAACACAATAATATATACCAAATAGTGTTTGTTGCCAAGTTTCGTGCAAAACAAACCAAGTTAGAGCTACTTTACGCGCGACAGTGCCAAAAAAGCTTAAAAACGTATAAAATCGCAACTTCACACGTAATTTGTAGCATATGACTATGATTTTCAATTCTAACCACTTAAACACAATAATATATACCAAATTGTGTTGTGTGCCAATTTTCGTGCATAACAAACCAAGTTTGAGCTACTTTACGCGCGAATTTGACAAAAACGCTTAAAAACGCATAAAATCGCAATTTAACACGTAATTTCTAGCATATGACTTTGATTTTCAATTCTATCCACATCAACAAAATAATATATACCAAAGAGTGTTGTGTGCCAAGTTTCGTGCAAATCTGATACAAATGTGATTGTATGAAATGAAGATACCAAAGGAGCCCACACAAGGCTGCATACAGACCTCACGACACAGCAGCAAACTAGTGACCAGACCACCTTGCACGACACATGGAGACCAAACCTATGCATCCAGGACCTAGGATAAAGTGGAAATGGAATCTTGGTACTTTGATCTAGCTATCAAGGTCCTAAAACCATTCTAACAATCCCCGTGGAGTCCGAGAAGCTGAGCTGAAGGAGGGCTGCTCAACAATTTGCTAGATCAGAGTTATCTAAGTGTTTGTGGTTGTTTCGTGTTCTTTTCATGATCATTTGTAGTTATTGTCTATGTCATTAAATAAAGCTTCTGCACAACATTAATCCTTGCATAACCAAGGCGTTAATTAACCCCGGTTTCGCAGCAAAACCAAGTTTGAGCTACTTTATGCGCAAAAGTGTCACAAATGGTTAAAAACGCATAAAATCGCAACTTAAACCGTAATTTCTAGCATATGAATACGATTTTCAATTCTAACCACTTCAACACAATAATATATACGAAATAGTGTTGTGTGCCACGTTTCGTGCAAAATCAACCAAGTTTGAGCTACTTTACGCGCGACAAAGCCAAAAAAGCTTAAAAACGCTTAAAATCGCAACTTAACACGTAATTTCTGGCATATGACTATGATTTTCAATTCTATCCACTTGAACACGATAATATATACCAAATAGTGTTGTGTGCCAAGTTTCGTGCATAACAAACCAAGTTTGATCTACTATACGCGCGAAATTGACAAAAACGCTTAAAAACGCATAAAATCGCAATTTAACACGTAATTTCTAGCATATTACTATGATTTTCAATTCTATCCACTTCAACACAATAATATATACCAAAGAGTGTTGTGTGCCAAGTTTCGTGCAAATCTGATACAAATGTGGTTGTATGAAATGAAGATACCAGAGGAGCCCATACAAGGCTGCATACAGACCTCACGACAAAGCAGCAAACTAGTGACAAGACCACCTTGCACGACACGTGGAGGCCAAACCTATGCATCACGGACCTAGGCTAAAGTGGAAATGGAATCTTGGTACTTGGATCTAGCTATCAAGGTCCTAGAAGCTGAGCAGAAGGAGCGCTGCTCGACAGTTTGCTAGATCAGAATTATCTAAGTGTTTGTTGTTTTTTCATGTTCTATTCATGATCATTTGTAGTTTTTGTTTGTGTCATTAATCAAAGCTTCCGCATAACATTAATGCTTGCATAACCAAGGATGTAATTAGCCCCGGTTTCGCATCAAAACCAAGTTTGAGCTACTTAAGCGCAAAAGTATCAAAAACGGTTAAAAACGCATAAAATCGCAACTTAACACGTAATTTCTAGCATATGACTACGATTTTAAATTCTAACCACTTCAACACAATAATATATACTATATAGTGTTGTGTGCCAAGTTTCGTGCATAACAAACAAGTTTGGGCAAGTTTACGCGCGATGGTGCCAAAAAACATAAAAACCCATAAAATCGCAACTTAACACGTAATTTCTAGCATATGACAATGATTTTCAATTCTATCCACTTCAATACAATAATATATACCAAAGAGTGTTGTGTGCCAAGTTTCGTGCAAATCCGATACAAATGTGGTTGTATGAAATGAAGATACCAAAGGAGCCCACACAAGGCTGAATACAGACCTCACGACACAGCAGCAAACTAGTGACCAGAGCACATTGCACGACACGAGGAGACCAAACCTATGCATCCAGGACCTAGGATAAAGTGGAAATGGAATCTTGGTACTTGGATCTAGCTATCAAGGTCCTAAAACCATTCTAATAATCCCCGTGGACTCCTAGAAGCTGAGCTGAAGGAGGGCTGCTCGACAGTTTGCTAGATCAGAATTGTCTTAGTGTTTGTGGTTGTTTCGTGTTCTTTTCATGATGATTTGTATTTTTTGTCTGTGTCATTAATCAAAGCTTCCGCACAACATTAATCCTTGCATGACCAAGGCCTTAATCAGCCCCGGTTTCGCATCAAAACCAAGTTTGAGCTTCGCGCAAAAGTGGTTTAAACGTTTAAAAACGCATAAAATCGCAACGTAACACGTAGTTTCTAGCATATGACTACGATTTTCAATTCTAACCACTTCAACAAAATAATATATACCAACTAGTGTTGCGTGACAAGTTTCGTGCAAAACAAACCAAGTTTGAGCTACTTTATGCGCGAAAGTGCCAAAAAAAACTTTAAAACGCATAAAATCGCTACTTAACACGTAATTTTTAGCGTATGACCATGATTTTCAATTCTAACACTTCAACACAATAATATATACCAAATAGTGTTGTGTGTCAAGTTTCGTGCATAACAAACCAAGTTTGAGCTACTTTACGAGCGAAATTGACAAAAACGCTTAAAAACGCATAAAATCGCAACTTAACACGTAATTTCTAGCTTATGACTATGATTTTCAATTCTATCCACTTCAACACAATACTTTATTCCAAAGAGTGTTGTGTGCCAAGTTTCGTGCAAATCTGATACATATGTGGTTGTATGAAATGAAGATACCAAAGGAGCCCACACAAGGCTGCATACAGACCTCACGACACAGCAGCAAACTAGTGACCAGACCACCTTGCACGACACGTGGAGACCAAACCTATGAATGCAGGACCTAGGCTAAAGTGGAAATGGAATCTTTGTACTTGGATCTAGCTATCAACGTCCTAAAACCATTCTAACAATCCCCGTGGACTCCTAGAAGCTGAGCTGAAGGAGGGCTGCTCGACAGTTTGCTAGATCAGTGTTGTCTAAGTATTTGTGGTTGATTCGTGTTCTTTTCATGATCATGTGTAGTTTTTATCTGTGTCATTAATCAAAGCTTCAAATTATTAATCCTTGCATAACCAAGGCCTTAATTAGACCTGGTTTGGCATCAAAACTAAGTTTGAGCTACTTTATGAGCAAAAGTGTCATAAACGGTTAAAAACGCATAAAATCGCAACTTAACACGTAATTTCTAGCATCTGACTACGATTTTAAATTCTAACCACTTCAACACAATAATATATACCAAATAGTGTTGTGTGCCAAATTTCGTGCAAAACAAACCAAGTTTGAGCTACTTTACGCGCAACAGTGCCAAAAAAGCTTTAAAACGCATAAAATCGCAACTTAACACGTAATTTCTAGCATAATACTATGATTTTCAATTCTAACCACTTCAACACAATAATATATACCAAATAGTGTTGTTGCCAAGTTTCTTGCATAACAAACCAAGTTTGAGCTGCTTTACGCGTGAAGTTGACAAAAAACGCTTAAAAACGCATAAAATCGCAACTTAACACGTAATTTCTAGCATATTACTATGATTTTCAATTCTATTCACTTCAACACAATAATATATACCAAATAGTGTATTGTGTCAAGTTTCGTGCAAATATGATACAAATGTGGTTGTATGAAATGAAGAAACAAAAAAAGCCCACACAAGGCTGCATACAGACCTCACGATACAGCAGCAAACTAGTGACCAGACCACCTTGCACGACACGTGGAGGCCAAGCCTACGCATCCAGGACCTAGGCTAAAGAGGAAATGGAATCTTGGTACTTGGATCTAGCTATAAACGTCCTAAAACCATTCTAGCAATCACTGTGGACTCCTAGAAGCTGAGCTGAAGGAGGGCTGCTCGGCTCTTTGCTAGATCAGAATTATCTAAGTGTTTGTTGGTTTTTCTTGTTCTATTCATGATCATTTGTAGTTTTTTTCTGTGTCATTAATCAAAGCTTCCGCACAAAATTAATCCTTGCATAACAAAGGCCTTAATTAGCCCCGGTTTCGCATCAAAACCAAGTTTGAGCTACTTTATGCGCAAAAGTGTCAAAAACAGTAAAAAACGCATAAAATCGCAACTTAACACGTAATTTCAAGCATATGACTACAATTTTAAATTCTAACCACTTCAACACAATAATATATACCAAATACTGTTGTGTGCCAAGTTTCGTGCATAACAAACCAAGTTTGGGCTACTTTACGCGCGACGGTGCCAAAAAAGCTTAAAAACGCATAAAATCGCAACTTAACACGTAATTTCTAGCATATGACTATGTTTTTCAATTCTATCCACTTCAACACAATAATATATACCAAAGAGTGTTGTGTGCCAAGTTTCGTGCAAATCTGATACAAATGTGGTTGTATGAAATGAAGATACCAAAGGAGCCCACACAAGGCTGCATACAGACCTCACGACACTGCAGCAAACTAGTGACCAGACCACCTTGCACGACACGTGGAGACCAAACCTATGCATCCAGGACCTAGGCTAAAGTGGAAATGGAATCTTGGTACTTGGATCCAGCTATCATAGTCCTAAAACCATTCTAATAATCCCCGTGCACTCCTAGAAGCTGAGCTGAAGGAGGGCTGCTCGCGACAGTTTGCTAGATCAGAATTATCTAAGTGTTTGTTGTTTTTTCTTGTTCTATTCATGATCATTTGTAGTTTTTGACTGTGTCATTAATCAAAGCTTCCGCACAACATTAATCCTTGCATAACCAAGGCTGTAGTTAGCCCCGGTTTCGCATCAAAACCAAGTTTGAGCTACTTTATGCGCAAAAGTGTAAAAAACGGTTAAAAACGCATAAAATCGCAACTTAACACGTAATTTCTAGCATATGACTACGATTTTAAATTCTAACCACTTCAACACAATAATATATACCAAATAGTGTTGTGTGCCAAGTTTCGTGCAAAAAAAACCGAGTTTGAGCTACTTTACGCGCGACGGTGCCAATAAAGCTTAAAAACGCATAAAATCGCAACTTAACACGTAATTTCTAGCATATGACTAAGATTTTCAATTCTATCCACTTCAACACAATAATATATACGAAAGAGTGTTGTGTGCCAAGTTTCGTGCAAATCTGTTACAAATGTGGTTGTATGATATGAAGATACCAAAGGAGCCCACACAAGGCTGCATACAGACCTCACGACACATCAGCAAACTAGTGACCAGACCACCTTGCATGACACGTGGAGACCAAACCTATTCATCTAGGACCTAGGCTAAAGTGGAAATGGAATCTTGGTACTTGGATCTAGCTATCAAGGTCCTAAAACCATTCTAACAATCCCCGTGGACTCCTTGAAGCTGAGCTGAAGGAGGGTTGTTCGACTGTTTTCTAGATCAGAGTTATCTAAGTATTTATGGTTGTTTCGTGTTCTTTTCATGATCATTTGTAGTTTTTGTCTGTGTCATTAATCAAAGCTTCCACACAACATTAATCCTTCCATAACCAAGGCCTTAATTAGCCCTGGTTTCGCATCAAAACCAAGTTTGAGCTAATTTATGCGCAAAGGTGACAAAAACGGATAAAAACGCATAAAATCGCAACTTAACACGTAATTTCTAGCATATGACTACGATTTTCAATTCTAACCACTTCAACACAATAATATTTACCAAATAGTTTTGTGTGCCAAGTTTCCTGCAAAACAAATCAAGTTTGAGCTACTTTACGCGCGAAAGTGCCAAAAAAGCTTAAAAACGCATAAAATCGCAACTTAACACGTAATTTCTAGCATATGACTATGATTTTCAATTCTAACCACTTCAACACAATAATATATACCAAATAGAGTTGGGTGCCAATTTTCGTGCATAACAAACCAAGTTTGAGCCACTTTACGCGCGAAATTGACAAAAACGCTTAAAAACGCATAAAATCGCAACTTAACACGTAATTTCTAACATATGACTTTGATTTTCAATTCTATCCAATTCAACGCAATAATATATACAAAAAAGTGTTGTGTGCCAAGTTTCGTGCAAATCTTATACAAATGTGGTTGTATGAAATGAAGATACCAAAGGAGCCCACACAAGGCTGCATACAGACCTCACAACAGATCAGCAAACTAGTGACCAGACCACCTTGCACGACACGTGGAGACCCAACCTATGCATCCAGGACCTAGGCTAAAGTGGAAATGGAATCTTGGTACTTGGATCTAGCTATCAAGGTCCTAAAACCATTCTAACAATCCCCGTGGACTCCTAGAAGCTGAGCTGAAGGAGGGCTTCTCGACAGTTTGCTAGATCAGAATTGTCTAAGTGTTTGTGGTTGTTTCGTGTTCTTTTCATGATCATTTGTAGTTTTTGTCTGTGTCATTAATCAAAGCTTCCGCACAACATTAATCCTTTCATAACCAAGGCCTTAATTAGCCCCTGTTTCGCATCAAAACCAACTTTGAGCTACTTTATGCGCAAAAGTGTCAAAAACGGTTATAAACGCATAAAATCGCAACTTAACACGTAATTTCTAGCATATGAATACGATTTTCAATTCTAACCACTTCAACACAATAATATATACCAAATAGTGTTGTGTGCCAAGTTTCGTGCAAAACAATTTAAGTTTGAGCTACTTTACGCGCGAAAGTGCTGAAAAAGCTTAAAAACGCATAAAATCGCAACTTAACACGTAATTTCTAGCATATGACTATGATTTTCAATTCTAACCACTTCAACACAATAATATATACCAAATAGTGTTGTGTGCCAAGTTTCGTGCATAAAAAACCAAGTTTGAGCTACTTTACGCGCGAAATTGATAAAAACGCTTAAAGACTCATAAAATCGAATTTGTGTACCTTTATTGCTGTCCATTTTGGAAATGTAGCTCTGGATGTAGATCCCATTTGTCCACGCACTTTTTTCATTGTGCTGAAACGCATGAGAAAAGTAATACTATATATATATATATATATATATATATATATATATATATATACATATATATATATATATATATATATATATATATATATATATATATATATAAATATATATATATATATATATATATATATATATATATGTATATATATAAATATATATATATATATGTATATATATATATATATATATATATATATATATATATATATATATATATATATATACATATATATATATATATATACATATATATATATATATATACATATATATATATATACATATATATATATATACATATATATATATATACATATATATATATATATATATATATATATATATATATATATATATATATATATATATATATATATATATATATATAATCAAATTGGTAAAATAATTAATATTACGTACGCATTCAACAACGCTTTGAATTTTGTGTTGCAAGGCGGGCTTTGAGGTTTTTGTAATGAGTCGAAGACGTGCACAGTGTTCGTTAAAGGACATATGACCAAAAGTATCCAATGCAAACTACAAACGCAAATTAAGAATCAATAAATTAGAGATTAGGTGACTTTAAAAATCAAAAGATAAGTTCAATTTCAAAAATAAAACTTACTCTTCCATGGAGCCAGAATGAACGTGTGTTTAGATGCAAGTGAATTAATCAAAGCATTCTCAATGTATGCTCTGAAAAATGATGATGGTGATGAACAAGAACACAGTAGAAGAATAGTAGGGGGTTTATGAAAATTTAAAGTTTGAAGTTTGATGATGAATAAGAACAGCAGCATGGATTTACCTTCAGAAACCGTTTGTGAAGATGAACAGCAACAAGAATGATGAACAGCAGCAAATGACTTTTTGTGAAAATGAAGATGCACACAAGAAACGAACGAAGCAAATGAAGATGAACACAAATCGTGATGCTTAATCTTAACGTTTGTGAAGATCATATGAAGAAGAGGAACGAAGCAAATGAAGATGAAGATGAAGCGTTTTTTCAATGAGGAACAAAGCAAAGTATACTGTATAATACGTATTTGAGAAGGGATTTGTGGAAAAAGAAACTTGCGGGTTTTTAAGAAAATTTTGTCCAACGGTCATTTGCTGCGGTTCAAAACCAAACCGGAGCAATTACAAAATTTGTGAAGGGTATTTGCTGCGGTTCATGCAAAACGGAAGCAATTAAAGTTTTCGTGAAGAGTTATTTGCTGCGATTCAGCCAAAACCGGAGCAATTAATATATTTTTGAAGCGTTATTTGCTGCGGTTCATGAAAAATCGGAGCAATAAATGTAGTGTGAAGGGTTATTTGCTACGGTCAACTGGAAAACCGCAGCAATTAATTTTTTTTTTTTTCTAATCCATTTTCCTATTTTTTGCTGCCAATACACAAAAACCGCAGCAAATGATGAGCAGCAAATACATTTTTTTCCACTAGTGCTTGTTTGTATTAAAGTCGGATTAATAAAAGGCGTTGAAATCCTACGGGTTGAAAGAGAACCCATAGGCGGGGAGTAGATTGGTTATAACCGAACCTCGTTAACATATCGTGTGTTATACTTTAAAGTTTATTTTCCGCACATACGTTATTATTTACCAATTGACTCAAAACTGTTCCAGAAAACATTTTTGGCAGACTCCTTAAACTCTTGAGACAAGTTTCTAGACAAATTTTAAATAGCCCAAACTCTCTATTCAACCCCCCCCCCCCCCCCCCCCTCCCTAGAGAGTATTCAACCTCCTATTAACTTTCAGTTGGTATCAGAGCTGAGTTTCACATAACAAAGAGTAATATCTTGTGATGGATCCAATAGGAGAAGGGTTGTTTGCTCAAGGACGTTCGTGCTCAAGACCACCTTTGTTTTGCGGTACAAATTTCTCACATTGGAAAACTTTGATGAAAATGTTCATGATTGATCAAGATATGGAACTTTGGGAGATCATAACTAAAGGACCTAACATACCCATGAAAAAGGACGCTCAAGGAAATGGTGTACTAAAGTCTGAGTCCGAATATTCACAAACTGATTTGGAATGGGTTTCCAAAAACTATAGGGCAATGAATCAATTATGTTGTGCTTTAAATGGTACTGAGTTTAATCGAGTTTCTTCATGTACAAGTGCTAAAGAAATATGGGACAAGCTGGTTGTGACATACGAAGGAACAATTCAAGTGAAGGAAACAATGATCAACATCCTTATGCATCAATACGATATGTTTAAGATGAAAAAGGATGAGAATATAAATGAAATGTTTACTCGTTTTACTTTAACTACTAACAGTTTGAATTCTCTTGGAAAAACTTTTACTAATGCAGAAAAAGTCCAGAAGGTCTTGAGGTGTCTTCCAAGATCCAAATGGGGTCCAAAAGTCACCGCCATTGAGGAAGCTCAAGACTTGAGAGTTCTATCACTTTACGATCTCCTTGGAAAATTCACAACTCATGAACTTACCCTTCATGATGATGGAGAAAATGATGTAATACCTTCCATGAAAAATCTTGCTTTAAAAGCTAAGAAACGTCATGAACCTTCAAGTGATGATGAAGAACGCGATGATGAAGAAGATCCAATTGCATTGATCACAAAAGGTCTTGAAGGAATTATGAAGATGCGAAAAAAATTAAAGAAATTTAAATCCAGAAATAAAGGTAAGTCTTCTAACTCTAATTCAAACTTTAAGACTAACAAAATTGCTTGTTTTGAGTGTGGATCTACAGAACATATTGTAAAGGACTACCCTAAGAAGAAAAGTGAATCCTACAAACAGAACAAGAAGAAACAAGCGATGGTTGCAACTTGGAGTGATTCCGAAGGATCATCCGAATCTGAAAGTGAAGATGGACAAGCTCATGTATGTCTTATGGCTAATAATGATAACAATGATGACATAGATCAAAACCATAAAGAGGTGCGTGACTATCTTAACACCTGCTCAAAAGATGAATTACTTACAACTCTCCTTAATATGTTTCAAATTGAAAAGATTTTAAAAGATGAGAAAGATATCTTAGAGGATAGAATACGTCATTATGCTGAAGGTTGTGAAGAAATCTTAAATAAAAATGAATCGCTAAAGGCTGAAACAATTAAACTTGAAAAGACTGTCAAGATCTTGAAAGAACAGAATCTCAGCCAGACTAAAAAGCTTATTGACTTTAAGAATGAGAACAATGACCTTGAAGCCAGGCTCAAAACCTTGAAACATGAGTCTGAGAAAAGTCTACAAGCACTAACCAAACAAAATGAATCTGAAAATAAATTCACTAAAATGCTTACACGTCAAAAACCATCTAGTGATAAACGTGGTATTGGTTATAATAATGTTAAACATAACTATAAGAGTAAAACCACATTTGTGAAAAGTGCATATAAATATAAAAGTACACCTACTTGCACCTTTTGTTGCAAAGGACATATTAGACTTGCATGTCCATACAGACGTAAGGAAAATTATATTATCAAGAATTCCTTTCCTCTTGAATTGCGTGGACAAATAAAGCAAATATGGGTTCCTAAAGAGACACGACCACCCAACATGGTCTATCCCGAATATGGTTCCAAATTTGTCACATGGATAGCCAAGTAAGGTTTAGAAAGGTTTTTTTTTGTTGTTTTATAGGATAAACAAAAGTGGATTCTAGATAGTGGATGCTCGAGACATATGAGTGGTAAAATCTCTTTATTTTCTGAAATTAAGGAAAGATGCAGTGGCTCAATCACCCTAGGAGATAAAGGTAAATGCAAAATTTTAGGTGTTGGTAAAGTTGGTAAGAATCCATTTAAAACTATTGACAATGTTTATTTAGTTGAAGTTCTAAAATTTAATTTGCTAAGTGTGTCTCAACTATGTGATAAAGGTAATAAAGTAATATTTGATAAAGAAAAATGTGTTGTTAAAAATCCTAATACCGGGGATACTTTCATTACTGCCCTTAGAAATGATAATGTTTATGCCTTGCATACTAACGAAATTGCAGCTCAGAATTTCAAGTGCTTGAAAGCTATTATAGATAATCCAAAACTATGGCATAGACATATTGGTCACACCAATACTCACACCATGCAGAAGTTGGTAAGTAAAGATCTAGTTAAGGGACTTCCAGCTCTTGACTATAAACAAAGTCCTATTTGTGACGCATGCACTAAAGGTAAACAAGTAAGAAGTTCATTCAAACCGAAGAAAATGGTAAGTACATCAAGACCATGTGAACTCTTACATATTGATTTATGTGGACCAATGCGTGTACGGAGCATAAGAGGTAAATCTTACATCTTAGTTACAGTTGATGATTATTCTAGATTTACATAGGTTGAAATTCTGAAGGATAAAAGTGAAGCCTTGAAACCGTTCTCAAGACGTTGCAAAGAGATGCAGACTCAACTGAACCTTCCAATAGTCTCGATTAGAAGTGACCATGGGAGAGAGTTTGATCAACTAGGCTTTGACTCCTTTTGTGAAAAATATGGAATAACCCATAACTTTTCAGCTCCTAGGACACCCCAACAAAACGGTGTGGTTGAAAGGAAAAATCGAACCTTAGAAGAAATGGCTAGGACAATGTTTATTGAAAATGGATTAGCTAAACACTATTGGGCCGAGGCTGTTAACACAGCTAATTATGTTTTAAATAGATGCCTTATAAGACCCATACTTAAGAAAACTCCCTATGAGTTATTCAAATGAAGAAAATCAAATATAGCATAACTTAGACCATTTGGTTGCAAATGTTTTATTCATAATAAGGGTAAAGACAATTTAGGTAAATTTGATGCTAGAAGTGATGAAGGTATATTTCTTGGATACTCACTAAATAGTAAAGCTTATCGGGTGCTGAACAAGCATACAAGTACAGTTGAAGAAAGTATACATGTTGTTTTTGATGAATCCGACAATGGAACATTAAATGAAGAATTTAAAGAGTTAAACCTTAATAAACACTTTAATGACTTGAGTGATGACGAACTGGATGTTAATGATATTAGTGCAGTTAAAAGGAATAACATGCAGGATACCATACAAAATATTGATGATGAAGGAAAACAGATTGTAAACATTGAAGACTCACAGTCTGATCTTGAGACCCAATCTCAAGAACTTGAGATAGTTCCTGAACATACTGCTTTAGATACACCAATTAGAAACACCTCAAATGAAGTAAGTACAAGTTCTTTGAATGAAAACACACCATCCATACTACGAAGAAGAATTAGAATGTCATCTCAACATCCTCCAGAAAACATTATAAGTGATGCAAACAAAGGTATGCAAACTCGATCCTCTCTTAAGAATCTATGTGCATTTTCTGCTTTTGTTTCTCTTGTAGAACCAAAGGATGTTAAAGCATTACAAGAACCAGAGTGGATCATTGCGATACAAAATGAATTAAATGAATTCGAAAGGAACAAAGTTTGGGATCTAGTTGAAAGACCTCCAGATCGTACTATCATTGGAACTAGATGGGTCTTTCGTAATAAACTCAATGAGGATGGAGACATTGTAAGGAATAAAGAAAGGCTGGTAGCTCAAGGCTATAATCAAGAAGAAGGTATAGATTATGATGAAACTTTCGCACCAATTGCAAGGTTAGAATCTATTCGTATTATGCTTGCTTTTGCTTCATACATGAATATTAAACTATATCAAATGGATGTTAAATGTGCTTTCTTAAATGGATACTTGCAAGAGGAAGTATATGTTAAACAACCACCCGGCTTTGAAAATTTTGATCTACCTAATCATGTGTTCAAACTAAATAAAGCGTTATATGGCTTGAAACAAGCTCCAAGAGCTTGGTATGACAGATTTAGCTCACATCTACTTGAAAATGAATTTCAACGAGGTAAAATTGATAAAACACTTTTCATTAAAACTAAAGAAAAAGATATTCTAGTTGTTCAAGTATATGTTGATGATATATTGTTTGGAGCTACTAATGATTCTTTGTGCAAGGAATTTTCTGAGATTATGTGCAAGGAATTTGAAATGAGCATGATAGGAGACTTAACATTCTTTCTTGGACTACAAATAAAGCAAAAGAAAGATGGCATATTTATTTGTCAAAGTAAATATGTTAAAGATTTGTTAAAGAAGTACAATATGGATCAATGTAAAGACGTTAATACGCCTATGAGTGCAACACTAAGTCTAGACCAAGATATAAATGGTAAGAGTGTTGATCAAAAGACTTATAGAGGTATGATTGGTTCTTTATTGTATTTAACTGCTAGTCGTCCTGATATCATGTTTAGTGTTTGCTTATGTGCTCGTTTTCAAGCTAACCAAAAGAATCTCACTTAACAGCAGTTAAGAGAATTTTTAGATATTTATATGGGACTAAAGACTTCGGTCTCTAGTACCCTAGTTGTGGAAATTTTAGTTTGATTGGTTTTTTAGATGCTCATTATGTAATGACCCGTCTTAATATAGGATGTATTGGCGGAAACAATACACTAAGTTGGGTCACTATTTTATAACTTCGAATAAACTAAATCAAAAGTCATTACATAATAATCCAGAGAGTAAAACACTCCCATAAATAAAAAGATAAAACATCTAAACTTCAACTTAATGATCTAGGTAACCCTACACTCTCTCAGTCTTATTCCCCAGTTGCTCCGAGTGAATTCAATCATCACCTGCAACAACTAAACAGCAAATTACCACTTAGTGGCCAGTAACTAGACTGTCCTTAACACCAAGGTTCAAATTTAAACAAAGAACTAATGTGAGGCTTTATTAAAATTCAAATCAATTAACAACGATCCAACCATACAAGCCAAACCGATAGAGTCAAATAATGTTGATCAATTCAATTAATACCAAAGTAGGATAACCAAATCAATTAAAACCAAGGATAACTTTTCCAAGACAATTTAATAAAATCAAGTTAATATTATTTTCAAGTCGTACTTGGAACAGACGCAGTGAACAAATTCGCGGCCCATTAAGCCTAGATAAAGTCAGGGCGAACCTCGGGTCAACCATAATGATATAACCCTGTCTAAGAATGGCCAATCTCTCTCGTTTTCCGAAGATCCAGCATAACGAGAACGACAACTAAATCTAAAACCAATCTACTATAGATGTGCTGTCCAATCGAAGGAACCACTATGGACTTACCCAACGATTTCCAAATAACAACAAAACCAATGTTCATAAGGAACTACTATGGATTTACCCTTAAGAACCAAAAAGTCAAATTCCAAAACCAAATCAAATGTTCATAAGGAACCACTATGGATTTACCCTTAAGAACCCAAAGGCCACAATGACAATTTCCAAAATACCAAAACTCCTATGGAGTAGTTCAAAACCAATCAAGATCAAAATCATACAGTTTAAGTTGTAATGTCTGAGTTTGGAATAAGGATAATTCGAACATAATCAAGAATACACCTTACTACAACTCTTGGCAAGAATATACTACAGACAATGTTATTTTATTCTTAAGTATAAACTTGTCGACAAGCAACAAAATAGTTTTATAAACCATCAAAATAAAATCACATAGCCATTATAAAAGTCAACAAAAGTCAATGGTCAAGGTCAAAGTCAATGCCAAAGTCAAGTTCTCTATTTACATGACTTTAACAACAAATGGTCATAAACTATCTAATTAAATAAATAAGTAGTACATGAAATTAACACATAACCAAGCAATTAGGTACATGACCAAAAATAATAAATTAATAAATTAAATCAGATTTGAATTCCTCTTAACCTTAATTAATTCACAAAATTCAAATTAACTAGTTTAAGCCATTATTAAATAATAATTTTGTAAAATTAAACCCAAATTCATCAAAATTAATTTACACTATTACCTACTGATTGTAACATATTTTAGTGTTAAAATAATGTGGAAATAAATTAAAATCAATAAATTACATCAAAATTACTATTCATAAAAAGTGTAGATTTTCCAAATTTTTATAATAATTTTAAATAAAATTATTCAAATCACGAAAATAAATTTTAACCAATCCTAAATTAAATCTATGTTATAACACATCATAGAAGATTAAAATAACAATAATATATGCACGAAAATAATTAAAGCAAAATTTACTATATAAAACCGAATTAATCAATTTAAATTTTAATTAATTCTAAACAAGACTTCTATGTTTAATTAAGAAACTAAGTGAAGAAAAATCTAGTTACCTTGATAATGGAGGAAAGTAATAATCTTTAGAAGATTAAAGAAAACTCCAAGAAAATCTCTCAAATAATTTGCAAAATAAATTCCTTGAAGTAAGCTTGAATAATTCAAAATAAGTCTTCAAAGGTAGCCCAAAAATATGATAATATTTTGGCACTTGAAGAAAAATAAAGCAAGTATTCTTTTTTTTTTTATTTTGAGAGAAAAGAATGAGAGAAAGAAAGTTTATGAGCTAGTTTATGAATGAATGAAAATTTCCATAACAATAGGCTATTATTTATAGGAGGGGAAAAACCATCCCAAAAGACTTCTCATAATGGCTAAAATTTATGAGCATTATGAAGTTCAATCAACTTGAGGAAAAGAAAATGAAAAGATTTGAAGGATGTTCATGCATTCATTCCATTCTAGAATGTACCAATTAATTAAGCATGAATTAAAAATAATTAACCTAATTAAACACTAATTTTACACGCCTATCATGATTATAACGTACTAAAAAAAATTATGTTTAGTCCTCCTAATTTAAAACTTGTTACCACAAGTTGGTCCAAAAATAAATAACCTAGGACATATAATAGTAGTACATAAATTTAATAAAAATAATATATTAACACGACGACAACAACAACAACAACAACAACAACAACAACAATAATAATAATAATAATAATAATAATAATAATAATAATAATAACTTACGCACCTTTTAAATCACATTATAAAGCATAAAAGAGATAGTTATAATAATCCACAAATAATATCATAATAAATTATTTTAAATTAAAAACTAGACTTAGAGAAAAGTAACTAGAAAGGGGAATAAAATGGAAATTATGCCACAGAGAAAAATTCGGGGCATTACAATCCTACCCACTTATAAAAAGTTTCGTCCTCGAAACTTACCAAAAGAAAGATAAGGAAACAAGGACGAAATAATTACCTTTGCTCGGCTACAAACAACTCGGGATACTTAAGTCGCATTGACTCCTCAGTTTCCCAGGTGGCTTGTTCATACTTTTGACTACGCCACAACACTTTCACTAATGGCACTTCCTTTCTCCTCAGAGAACGTACCTGACGATCAAGGATTTTGACTGGCTTCTCCTCAAAAGTCAAATAAGGGTTGACCTCTACCGACTCTACGGCTATAACATGCGAAGGGTCACTTCGACAACGCCGTAACTGAGAGACATGGAACACATTGTGAACCTTAAATAGCTCGACTGGCAAAGCCAACTTATAAGCCACTTCACCAAATCTCTCAAGTACCTCATAAGGACCCACATACTTAGGGCTGAGCTTGCCCTTCACACCAAATCTCATTACTCCCTTCATTGGGGATACCTTCAAAAGCACCTTATCCCCAACATCATAAGTAATAGGTCTCCTAGGCATAAGACTTTTGTCGATCTTGGGCAGCCTTCATCTTTGCTTGAATAACTTTGACCTTATCTACAGTAGATTGGATAAGATCGGGTCCCAACACCAACGAATCACTTATGTCGCTCCAGAAAGTAGGACTACGACATTTCCTGCCATAAAGAGCCTCGTATGGAGCCATTTGGATGCTCGCATGATAGCTGTTGTTGTAAGAGAACTCTACCAAGCTTAAAGACTTCACCCACGAGCCTTGGAATTCTAGGGCACAAGCACGGAGCATGTCTTCCAAAGTCTGGATTGTTCTCTCCGTTTGCCCATCAGTTGCAGCATGGAAAGCGGTACTCAACTTCAACTTGGTACCAAAAGCCTTTTGTAACGAGGACCATAAATGAGATAAGAACCTGGGATCACGATCGGACACAATTTCCCTAGGTACACCATGCAACCTTATGATTTCATTTGAATAAGCCTCCGCCATTTGTTCCATCGACCAAGTCTTCTTCATAGGAATAAATCTGGCAACCTTGGTTAAGCGATCAACTATTACCCACACTGCATTCAAGCCACCAACGGCATTAGGAAGCCCCATCACAAAATCCATGGAAACGGAGTCAAACTTCCATGCTGGAATAGGAAGGGGTTGTAACAAACCACCTGGCCTTTGATGCTCAATCTTCACCTTCTGACACACCAAACACTTGGCAACAAATTCAGCAACCTCCTTTTTCATACAAGGCCACCAAAAGCTGAGCTTGAGGTCCTTATACATCTTCGAACCTCCAGGATGCACTGAATAAGGAGTGTTATGAGCTTCACTCATGATTTCGTTTTTCAAAATCGAATCATTAGGCACACACCATCGCCCTTTGAACTTTATATTCCCATCCTCTGCAATATCAAAACTCTCAGCTCGTCCTTGAGCCTTTGCAGCTCGAATCTTCCGAAGCTTAGGATCATTTTGTTGCTTCTCTCTTAACTCAGCATAAAGAGTAGGCTCAGAACTCATAGCGCTTAAGCGAGCTTTAACCCCACCCAATGATACCACTTCAATTTCCATCTTGCGGAATTCCTCACATAAGTCCTTGGAGAGAACCTTCACAAAATTCAGCAAGGGTCCAGGCTTTCGACTCAGGGCATCAGCAACCCTATTAGCCTTTCCTTCCTTATACTCCAAGGTCAAATCATAATCCTTGATAAGCTCAAGCCAGCGCCTCTGACGCATATTCAATTCTTTCTGAGTGAAAATATACTTGAGGCTTTTATGATCAGTGTAAATTTTGCACGAAACACCATATAAATAGTGTCGCCAAATCTTTAATGCAAACACCACTGCAGCCAATTCAAGATCATGCGTAGGGTAATTCTTCTCATGAACTTTTAATTGCCTTGAAGCATAGGCAATAACCTTACCCCGTTGCATCAACACACACCCTAGTCCACTCTTCGAGGCATCACTGAACACCTCATACTCCTCTCCTTCTGTCGGCAAGACTAAGACAGGAGCAGATGTGAGCTTTTCTTTCAATAACTAAAAAGCCTTTTCGCACTCTTCGGACCATCTAAACTTGCAGTCTTTCTTCATCAATTTTGTCAGAGGTTGAGCAATAATAGAGAAGTTATGCACAAACCTTCGGTAATAGCCTGCAAGTCCTAGAAAACTCCGAACTTCAGTTACACTAGAGGGACTTGCCCAATCTAGAATAGCTTTAATTTTCGCTGGATCAACCTTCACACCTTCCTTGCTAATAACATGGCCTAGAAATGCCACTTTCTTAAGCCAGAATTCACATTTTGAGAAATTGGCAAACCATTTCTGCTTCCTGAGAATGTTTAACACCATTTCTAGATGTTTAACATGCTCTTCTTCATCCTTCGAGAATACCAAGATGCGTCAATGAAGACAACTACACATTTATCCAACAAATCGTGAAAGGACCTATTCATCTGGTCCATAAACACAGCAGGGGCATTCGTAAGACCGAAGGGCATGACGACAAATTCATAATGCCCATATCTAGTCCGAAAAGCCGTCTTTTGAATATCATCTTCCCTCACAAGGATCTGATGGTAACCAGACCTAAGGTCAATCTTAGAAAAGACACCCGCGCCCTTTAATTGATCAAAAAGATCGTCAATTCTTGGCAAGGGATATCTATTTTTGATAGTTACCTTGTTCAGTTCACGGTAGTCAACACACAGCCGCATACTACCATCTTTCTTCTTCACAAATAGAACTGGAGCACCCTAAGGAGAAGCACTGGGCCTTATAAAACCCTTATCGATAAGCTCTTGCAACTGAGTCTTTAACTCTTTCATTTCTGAGGGTGCCATTCTATAGGGGGGTTTAGAAATAGGAGCGGTACCTGGAATCAAATCAATCCCAAATTCTACATCTCTTTCGGGAGGGATTCCAGGTAATTCTTCGGGAAATACATCTGGATAGTCCCTGACAATGGCAATGTCTTCAAGCTTAACGCCTTCGGAGACTTCAGTCACTTTGCACAAGAAAAATTCATTCCCTTTCCTTTGTATTTTCATCATCTTCATAGCAGAGATGATCTTCACACCAGGTTTTGCCTTGGTGTTAGAATAAGAAACTCTCTCCCCTTTATGGTTTCTCAACACCACCTTCTCATCCCTACAATGGAATACAGCTCGGTATTCCTTCAACCAATCCATGCCGAATATCACATCGAGTTCGTCCATGGGGAACTCTTTAAGATTTGCAGTCAATTCTACCTCGTTAATGATAACAGAAACGCTTCGAAAAGCGCGATGACAAGAAATTTTCTCCCCATTAGGAAGGGAGATCACAGATTTAACAGACATAGAAGAGTTCAACTTGACTTTTTCAATAAAGGAAGAAGAGATGAAAAAAGCAGTAGCACCAGTATCAAATAAAACATAAGCAGGAATAGAGTTTACGAGAATAGTACCGGCAATGACATCAACATCCGATTCTTCCCCGGTTTCGGTCATATTATAAACCCTGTTGCGGAGAGGGGCATTACCACCAGTAATTGTCTTGCCTGCATCAGAATTCTTAGGGCAAGAGTACGAACGGTGACCCTCACCATTGCAATAGAAACACTTGACAGCAGAACCATCACAATTTTTGCCAGGGTGCCAATCTTTCTGGCACTTGAAACACTTCTTCGGTCTAGAATCAGAAGTACTCCCCTTCTTCGCAGGAATAAGCTTAGACTTCTTGGAGGGGTTTGCAGTATGAAATGAGGGAGGGGGCCTCTTGGCTGTGAGAGCACGTCTAGCAGCTTCTTCCTCTTGAACTGCAGCATAAGCACTAAGGGCAACTTCATAAGCCCTCTGGAAAGTAGCAGCACCTGAACACATCACTGGTACCCTAATCCGGGCGTCTAACCTTCTTACATACAACCTCACTTTCTCAGCTTCAGAAGGGATCAAAACAGCAGCAAAACGAGACAACTCTGTGAACTTGTCAGTATATGCTTGCACTGACATAGAACCCTGTTCCAGAGAGAGAAACTGTTCCCTTTTCAGCCACCTCAACTCGTCCGGATAGAATCTCTCCTTCAACATCGTGGAGAACTGTTCCCACCCAAAGCCAGTGGTAGCAAGACATTCAGCTTTGACCATACCCCACCAGTTGTCAGCCTCTTTCTTCAGGTAATACGAGCCAATAGCTACCTTTTCAGCATCTGGGCAGCCGGTCGCGTCAAAGAGTTTTTCTATCTCACGCAACCAACCTTCGAGAACTACAGGATCGGCAGTACCCTCATAGGCTGGGGGACGGTGACGATCAAACCGATCAAAAACAGACTGGTTGTTAGCCGGACCAGTGGATCGATTTGCGAGGGCAATGATAGCATTCTCTAGAGCTCTCAAACGTTGGCGAGAAGACTCCTTCTCAGCAGAGGTTCTTCTAGGAGGCATCCTACAAAAACAGAAATTTATATGTAGTCTTACATACTTCCTTGCTTTTCTAAAAGCAATCCCCATAACTTACTACCCAAGTACCTCACTCTATGGTCAAGTCAATTGCTTAGATTCCAAGTAACTCACTCAAGCAAGCCTCGGAACCGTTCAGCTCTGATACCAACTGTAATGACCCGTCTTAATATAGGATGTATTAGCGGAAACAATACACTAAGTTGGGTCACTATTTTATAACTTCGAATAAACTAAATCAAAAGTCATTACATAATAATCCAGAGAGTAAAACACTCCCATAAATAAAAAGATAAAACATCTAAACTTCAACTTAATGTTCTAGGTAACCCTACACTCTCTCTGTCTTATTCCCCAGTTGCTCCGAGTGAATTCAATCATCACCTGCAACAACTAAACAGCAAATTACCACTTAGTGGCCAGTAACTAGACTGTCCTTAACACCAAGGTTCAAATTTAAACAAAGAACTAATGCGAGGCTTTACTATAATTCAAATCAATTAACAACGATCCAACCATACAAGCCAAACCGATAGAGTCAAATAATGTTGATCAATTCAATTAATACCAAAGTAGGATAACCAAATCAATTAAAACCAAGGATAACTTTTCCAAGACAATTTAATAAAATCAAGTTAATAATATTTTCAAGTCGTACTTGGAACAGACGCAGTGAAAAAATTCGCGGCCCACTAAGCCTAGATAAAGTCAGGGCGAACCTCGGGTCAACCACAATGATATAACCCTGTCTAAGAATGGCCAATCTCTCTCGTTTTCCGAAGATCCAGCATAACGAGAACGACAACTAAATCTAAAACCAATCTACTATTGATGTGTTGTCCAATCGAAGGAACCACTAAGGACTTACCCAACGATTTCCAAATAACAACAAAACCAATGTTCATAAGGAACCACTATGGATTTACCCTTAAGAACCAAAAAGTCAAATTCCAAAACCAAATCAAATGTTCATAAGGAACCACTATGGATTTACCCTTAAGAACCCAAAGGCCACAATGACCATTTCCAAAATACCAAAACTCCTATGGAGTAGTTCAAAACCAATCAAGATCAAAATCATACAGTTTAAGTTGTAATGTCTGAGTTTAGAATAAGAATAATTCGAACATAATCAAGAATACACCTTACTACAACTCTTGGCAAGAATATACTACAGACAATGATATTTTATTCTTAAGTATAAACTTGTCGACAAGCAACAAAACAGTTTTATAAACCATCAAAATAAAATCACATAGCCATTATAAAAGTCAACAAAAGTCAATGGTCAAGGTCAAAGTCAATGCCAAAGTCAAGTTCTCTATTTACATGACTTTAACAACAAATGGTCATAAACTATCTAATTAAATAAATAAGTAGTACATGAAATTAACACATAACCAAGCAATTAGGTACATGACCAAAAATAATAAATTAATAAATTAAATCAGATTTGAATTCCTCTTAACCTTAATTAATTGACAAAATTCAAATTAACTAGTTTAAGCCATTATTAAATAATAATTTTGTAAAATTAAACCCAAATTCATCAAAATTAATTTACACTATTACCTATTGATTGTAACATATTTTAGTGTTAAAATAATGTGAAAATAAATTAAAATCAATAAATTACAGCCAAATTACTATTCATAAAAAGTGTAGATTTTCCAGATTTTCATAATATTTTAAAATAAAATTATTCAAATCACGAAAATAAATTTTAACCAATCCTAAATTAAATCTATGTTATAACACATCATAGAAGATTAAAATAACAATAATATATGCACGAAAATAATTAAAGCAAAATTTACTATATAAAACCGAATTAATCAATTTAAAGTTTAATTAATTTTAAACAAGACTTCTATGTTTAATTAAGAAACTAAGTGAAGAAAAATCTAGTTACCTGGATAATGGAGGAAAGTAATAATCTTTAGAAGATTAAAGAAAACTCCAAGAAAATCTCTCAAATAATTTGCAAAATAAATTCCTTGAAGTAAGCTTGAATAATTCAAAATAAGTCTTCAAAGGTAGCCCAAAAATATGATAATATTTTGGCACTTGAGGAAAAATAAAGCAAGTATTCTTTTTTTTTATTTTGAGAGAAAAGAATGAGAGAAAGAAAGTTTATGAGCTAGTTTATAAATGAATGAAAATTTCCATAATAATAGGCTAGTATTTATAGGAGGGGAAAACCATCCCAAAAGACTTCTCATAATGGCTAAAATTTATGAGCATTATGAAGTTCAATCAACTTGAGGAAAAGAAAATGAAAAGATTTGAAGGATGTTCATGCATTCATTCCATTCTAGAATGTACCAATTAATTAAGCATGAATTAAATTTAATTAACCTAATTAAACACTAGTTTTACAAGCCTATCATGATAATAATGTACTAAAAAAAAATTATGTTTAGTCCTCCTAATTTAAAACTTGTTACCACAAGTTGGTCCAAAAATAAATAACCTAGGACATATAATAGTAGTACATAAATTTAATAAAAATAATATATTAACACGACGACAACAACAACAACAACAACAACAACAACAACAACAATAATAATAATAATAATAATAATAATAATAATAATAATAATAATAATAATAATAATAATAATAATAATAATAACAACAACAATAATAATAATAATAATAATAATAATAATAATAATAATAATAATAACTTACGCACCTTCTAAATCACATTATAAAGAATAAAAGAGATAGTTATAATAATCCACAAATAATATCAAAATAAATTATTTTAAATTAAAAATTAGACTTAGAGAAAAGTAACTAGAAAGGGGAATAAAATGGAAATTATGCCACAGAAAAAAATTCGGGGCATTACACATTATGCTGGATACAAGGTTGATAGAAAAAGCACCTCAGGATCGTGTCAATTCTTAGGAAATTTATTAATCTCATGGTATTCTAAAAAGCAAAATTCAGTTGCTTTATCTACATCTGAAGCTGAATACATAGCTGCAGGTGCATAATGCTCTCAAATTTTATGGATTGCTCAACAACTTCGAGATCTTGGAATTGATTTCAAAGGTATACCAATAAAGTGTGATAGTACAAGTGCAATTTGTATTACTAAGAATCCTGTACAACATTCACGTACAAAACACATTGAGGTACGTCACCATTTTATAAGAGATCATGTTGAAAAGGTCATATTTCTTTATCCTTTATATCTACTGAAAATTAGTGAGCGGATATATTTACAAAACCTTTAAGTGCTGATCGTTTTGCTTATATACGAATGGAACTTGGCATGCTAAATGATGTTTCATGAACTAAGGAGGAATAATAAAATAGGAGTAATAACATAGGAATAATAACATAGAAGTAATAACATAGGAATAATAACATAGAAGTAATAACATAGAAATAATAATATAAGAGTAAAAGGGTTGAATATTAAACGATTAATTGTTACTTAATACTAAGTATGTATTAAGGGGGAGCATTACATTTGCATGTTTGATTGTCAATATATGTATGTGTTTATGCATGAGTTTGAGAATTGAAAATTTAATTTCAATTTCTTAAAAATTATTTGTTCTATGAATATGGGATTTATAATTAAATACCTTTAATCAATAAAGGATATTTAATTATTTTAAAACAAAAATTGTTTGTCTAATTTCTTTTTGGATTACTTCAAATCTTGTTCATGATTTTGGTTCAAATCCAATTAATCTCATGATTACAATTCCCAATTAAACAGCCATTCATATCATTCTACAACCGGTCAAGTTATACATCTTTTGCATTCAATTGTATTGTCAAATCAACACTTATGGAAGTAAAAATGCATTGTACTATACTCTTTTAATAGAGAGTGAAACGCATTTTTCATTTACTCACCACTACACTTTCTGATTGGCTTTCCAAACCGTCTATTTCACCTTCCTTTTCAAGCCTTCAAAATCCTTTTCAATGGCACCCAAAAGAAAGATGAATAAATCTGGTACAAAATCCGAAAAAGGTGAATCATCCAAAACCAAAATGCCTAAACCAATAACCCCTACCATTCACTCACGTTTAAACTCTTTAAATGTTCCAAAACATTTTTTTGAGAATCACACAGCGTATGGGAGATGGATTGATATTTTCAAACATCGCTCACTTTCTTATGTTGATATTCTTGATTACAATTTCTTCTTATTTGATGATCTTGAGATTATCTCTGCTTCTATTCAATTAACTCCTGGTATGTTGTTGAACCCTGGTTCTACTACTTATCCTACTCTTGTGAAAGTCTTTTATTCAAACTTGTCTTTTACTATGATTGATGGAAATCGGGCCTTTATAAGCTTTGTCAAAGGACAAGAGATTAGTATCTCTAAATTCCTAATGAATGATTTGTTAAAATTCTCACATGATGATGATGAGGAGCACACAGACAAGGAAATGGAAATTCCTGTTGCTGTTGATACCACCCCAATCCAAACCATTACTCCAACTGTTGATGAAACCACTTCCCCTAGAAAACCAAAACCTTCCAGAAAAAGGAAGACTAGGTCCAGGAAGTAATTTTAGTTGTTAATGATTGATAAACGATTTTTTTTTTTATTATCAATCCCAACATTTTCCTCTCCTTGTTTACTTTTTGATGAAAGTCAAAAAGGGGGAGATATGTAAATATTATTTTAATTTGCTTTGCTTGCTTTATATTATTTTAATTTGCTTTGCTTGCTTAATTTGCTTTGCTTGCTTTGGGAAGATTTATATTTTAATTCTTGCTTTGTTTGCTTGCATATATCATGTTGCATATAATATATTGTTGGATACATAGTTTATTTTTTAAATGTTTTGATATAAGTTTTCAGATGTTGATGCTCTGATAGATGCTCTGATATATTGTTGAGCTTTGATTTATTGATGAATTGTTTTGTTTATTGCTAAATGCATTTATTCAACATTCATATATATTAGTTTTAATATGGGAAGATGCATATTTTGATTGTTTATACTTAAACATAGTTACTTGATGATTATGTTATTGATATGATGCTACAATACAATAATAATTGTTATATTTGAATGTACTGTTATCAGTTACTTGCTTACTTGTGATAATAGTATTAATAATTGATGATAAAGTCTTGAAAATATTCTGTTTAAAGATATATTATTTATTCTTATCATGTTTTTAATTCATATTAACTTAGAAATATGATTTAGGAAAATATGGTTTTGACTTTCATCAAGGGGGAAATTGAAGACTCAACTCTCTTGAATAATGATAAGGGGAAGTTAAAGACTCAATTTTCTTAAATAATGATAATTCAAAACACATATTGATTAAACAAATAAAATTATGTAATTACATTTAGTTGTTTAAATAAGTCTAAAATCATATTTGATATACATTTGATAAGTGATATATATATATTAAAGTTTGAAGACGTTGGAATATGCTTAAAGAACTTAAGTTTATCTTAAAGTTAATTTTGTAAGTCTTGAAATACGTTTCAAAGTCTTGAAGATAATTACGTTTATAATCAGGTTAATTTCGTAATTATATTTGAAATATTTTAATAGGTCAAGGTTCATTAATATTAACTTTGATATTATTTGAAATTAAGTTTGAATATTTTATTACACGTTTTATCTTAAACGTTTAATTATTTTATATTTGAACTTGATTTTAAATATGTTCTTAAATTAATTTGATGATTAAATATAGTACCAGGTACACATGGTTTGTTAATTATAGTACACGGCTATATTTGATGTTAAATTAGTTGTTATGCAAACTATAGAGTTTCCTATTAATAAGATGACATTTGAATTAACACTAAATATAGGAAATGACTATTTATGGTAATACTAATAATAGAAATTAATTTGGATAATTAATTTAAACGTTGATAAATCTGGTTTGTGCTTATTGTTCAATATCTTGTATGATTACTAACGTGGCAGCATAGCATTGGATATTAAAGACAAATTACAAGTACAATGACGAAATTATTTTAGCTGTCAGTACACGTCAGTTTGACGTTAAGCTCAAGATCCTGAAGACAGGCGCAGAATGACCAGGTCAACAGAAAATAATGGAAAGGAGCCTTCTTTTTTTCCAAGATGTGTTGAGGCGTAACACTATATATATGAGGCTTCATTTCAGAATTAAGGATACATCTCTATGCACCTCTTCTTACAACTTTCTCTCTTGACTTGAAATTTAGAAATTCTCTAAGTGTTTAAAGAGTTGTAATTCTTATTTCATCTAACTCTTACATTTGTAATAGGCTTAAGAGTTTAAAAAGAGTTAGATTAAGTTTAATACGCCTAACCAAGAATACTTTTCAAAGTGTTCAACTTGTGAATCTCTATTGTGAGATTTGGGATTTGATTTTATTAAAGGGACTTGTAATACGGTTCTTCAAGGGGAAGAACGTGGTGTGAGGAGATAGTGAGATCTTCTTGTTTGTATTAAAGTCGGATTAATAAAAGGCGTTGAAATCCTACGGGTTGAAAGAGAACCCATAGGCGGGGAGTAGGTTGGTTAGAACTGAACCTTGTTAACTATCGTGTGTTATACTTTAAAGTTTATTTTTCGCACATACGTTATTGTTTACGAATTGACTCAAAACTGTTCCAGAAAACATTTTTGACAGACTCCTCAAACTCTTGAGACAAGTTTCCAGACAAATTGTAAATAGCCCAAACTCTCTATTCACCCCCCCCCCCCCCCCCCCCCTCTAGAGACTATTCAACCTCCTATTAACTTTCATTTTTTTTAGTTAAATATGCACTTATTTGCTGCGGGCCATAGCATAACCGCAGCAATTAATTGTGCTACTGAGTATTTGCTGCGGTCACACCTTAAAACCGCAGCAATTTATGATTTTTTTTCTATTGCTGCGTATGTACAAAAACCGCAGCAAATGATACGCATCAAATAAGTAATTATTCACATTCAAATATACAACTACATATATACATAATTAAATTATTCACATTCAATCTACGCTAAAATTCCTAATTAATTAAAATTATTCACATTCAAATATTCAGGTACATACATAAGCAAATTATCCACATTCAAATATAAAATACATACTTTGGTAATGAGATATGATAATTTTGTTTCTACAATAAGATTATGTAACCTATAATGAAAAACAAAATCAAAATTAGTATAAAAAAAGACTAAATCCTTATTAAAACACAATGACTTGAAAAAGAACAAGACTAGCCCTAATTTCGTGGCTTTTAAAGGAAAAGCAACAATGGTGGTTGAAGAACTTAAACAAAGACGGAGTAGGAAATTCGTGCAATGGTTGGTTATTGAAGCAACAAATCTCAACAACACAGGAACTTGAACAACTTAAACAAAGTCGTTGGGTTTGGAAGATGATGAACAAAATGAAGAGAAAACACAGTAGAGTCATATGATTTGAAAAACTTGAAGAACTTGAAGAGATTTTTCGTGAGTTTTTGAAGAAATTTTCTGAAATTGAAGAGTTTGAAGAACAAGACAGTCGTCGTCTTGGGTTTTTGAAGAAAGTTATTTTAGGGTTTTAAGCAATTGAACGTCAAAACGCGTTTTTTATATTTTTTGAACCAACTATTTGCTGCGGGCTTTATAAAAAACCGCATTGTTGCGGTTAAAAGAAGCCAGCAGCAAATAATAGTTTTTTTTTTTTAAATTATGCTGGGTCAGGTTGCACTCCGCGAGCCGCCTGTGTCTTATTACTTGGTATACCCTATAATGCATAGAGTTAACTTACCTGATGGATCAATGGTATCATGTAATACAAAGTTGATTGATTGCCCATAAGTGATCCAGGGTAAGGAGTTCCATGTAGACCTGATTGTATTTGACTTAGGAGGGTTTGATATCATTCTAGGAATAGACTGGCTAGGTAAATACAGGGTAGTGATTGAGTGCTATGAGAGGAATGTAAAGGTTGAGAACAATGCAGGGGATCAAGTAGCTTTTAGTGATGGGACCATGCCTAATATTGAGCCAGAGATGATATAGAGGCTTACAACCTTTCCAAAGAAAGGTGGGGAAGCCCAGATCTATCATATGAGCGAGTTAACATACAAGGAGGTCGACTTAAGCCAGGTCTTGAGTGCGAGAATTTTCTGATGTATTCCCTGATGATCCACCTAGGTTACCTCCAAAGAGAGATATTGATTTCCACATTGACCTAGTTCCAGGGTCAAACCCGATTTCAAAGGCACCATATAGAATGGCACCACTTGAATTGGCTGAACTAAAAACCCAACTCGAGGAGTTACAAGATAAAGGGTTTATCAGACCAAGTGTATCACCATGGGGAGCTCCAGTGTTGTTTGTGAAGAAGAAAGATGGGTCTTTGAGGCTATGCATTAACTACCGGGAGCTGGACAAAATCACCATCAAGAACAAGTACCCACTTCTTAGAAATGATGATTTATTTGACCAGTTGAAAAGAGCTGGAGTTTTCTCTAAAATTGACCTGAGATCTGGCTACCATCAGTTGAGGATAGCGGAGGAAGACATTTCTAAAACTGCTTTCCGCACCTGATATGGGCACTATGACTTTAGAGTGATGCCGTTTGGGTTAACCAATGCACCTGCAGCATTCATGGACTTGATGAATCGAACATTCCTTGACTATCTTGATAAATTTGTAATGGTTTTCATTGATGATATCTTGGTGTACTCTAAGACAGAGAAACATCATGAGGAGCACTTAAGATTGGTATTAACACGATCGAGGGAAAGAAGCTTTTATGGGAAGTTGAGCAAGAGTGAATTCTGGTTGGATCGAGTTGTCTTCCTAGGTCATGTTTTCTCAAAAGATGGTATAACAGTGAACCCCGAGAAAATAAGGACTATCATTGATTGGCCAGCACCGACTAGTGTAACTATGGTAAGAAGCTTTATGGGTTTGGCAGGTTATTACCGAAGATATGTTGATGGGTTTTCTAAGATCGCACTACCGATCACCAGTTTGGTTCGAAAGAATACCAAGTTTGTGTGGTCACAAAAGTGCAAAGATGCTTTCTTAGAATTGAAGAAAAGGTTGACAACGGCTCCAGTGCTTGTATTGCCCGAGGATCGGAAAGAGTTCACGGTATACAATGACGCATCTTTAGAGGGCTTGGGTTGTGTACTCATACAAGAGGGGAAAGTGATTGCCTACGCATTGAGAAATTTTAGGCCAAATGAGAAGAACTATCCAGTGCACGATTTAGAAATAGCCGGAGTCATATTTGCCTTAAAAATTTGGAGGCATTATCTCTACGGCACTACTTGCAAGATCTACACCGATCACAAGAGTTTGACTTATCTATTTACACAGAAGGAGCTTAACATGAGGGAGAGAAGGTGGCTAGAATTGATGAAAGATTATGACCTCACTTTGGAGTATCATCTCGGGAAGGAAAACCATGTAGCAGATGCCTTAAGCCGAAAACCGAGAATGGTCATTAATGGACTAATTTTAGTGCCCTACGATATTTATGTGGAGATGAAGGAGCTAGAATCGATTGTGGTTAAGAACGGATCATACGACAGCGTTCTCAATGCTATGAGTACAACACCGAGTCTACAGGAGGAGATCCGTGAGCTACAACAATATGATGACTTCTTGTCAGAGTTGAAGATTGGTATTGAAAAGGGTGCAGTTAAAGACTTCAGTATTGCTAAAGATGGGAGTATTCATCTAGAGGGAAGGTTATGCATGCCCCGAGATCCTGAATTGATACAGAAAATACTCAATGAGGCAAATTCGACTATGTATTCTGTCCACCCAGGACGGGATAACATGCTAGCAGATTTAAAACAATACTTTTGGTGGGTGAACATGAAGAAGGATGTCGAGGATTTCATAGCTCAATGTCTAGTATGTCAGCAAGTAAAGATTGACCACCAGCGCACTCCGGGGGAGTTACAACCACTTCCCGTGCCTAAGTGGAAGTGGGAATCAGTGAGTATAGACTTTGTTGTTAGATTGCCCCGTTCGAGAAGAGTAAATGATTCTACTTGGGTGATTGTTGATCGACTCACTAAGACTGCCAGATTTATTCCTTCTAAAGTAACTTGGAAAGCAAAACAATTGGCCGATACTTATGTGAAAGAAGTACTTAGACTACATGGTATACCGATGACAATAGTTTCAGATTGAGATCCAAAATTTGTGGATCGATTTTGGAATGAGATATAAAGGGCATTCGGTACGACCCTTAATTACAGCACCGCTTTTCACCCAGCTACAAATGGGCAGACAGAGAGGACCATCCAGACTCTAGAGGATATGCTTTGGGCATGTGCCCTTGATTTTCAGTGTTCGTGGGAGGACATCTTACCATTGATAGAATTCTCCGACAACAATAGTTACCAGAGTAGTATTGGTATGGCTCCGTATGAGGCCTTGTATGGCCAAAGGTGTAGGACACCACTTTACTGGGATACCGAGAGGCCCGGCGTGCTCGTTGGACTAGAGATGATCAGAGAGACCACTAAACAATTCAGAATCATTAGAGACTGGATAAAGGCTGCCCAAGATCGAAAAAAATCCTACGCAGACCGTAGGAGGAGGAAACTTGAGTTCCAAGTCGGTGAGAAGGTGTTCCTTAAAGTCTCGCCAACGAAGGGAATCAAGAGGTTCGGAATGCAAGGGAAGCTTGATCCTCGGTACATTGGACCCTATGAAATTTTACGCAAAGTTGGGGAGGTAGCTTATGAGTTAGCATTACCCCCACAATTAACTAAGGTTCACAATGTGTTCCATGTGTCGCAATTGCGCCGGTATGTGTTTGATCCATCACATGTTCTCCAGTATGATCTGATTCAACTTGTTGAAAGCTTGAAGTATGAGGAGAAGCCCCTGAGGATCCTAGGTCGAGAGGTTAGAAAACTCCGTAGCCGCACGATTCCACTTGTGAAAGTGCTATGGAGTGGACAGGATGCTGACAGTGCTACTTGGGAAAAAGAGGACGACATGTTAATTAGATACCCTTAATTATTTGAGTGATGTATTTATAACCATTAGTTTGAGTTAGTTTCGAGGACGAAACTCTTGTAAGAAGGGAAGACTGAAACAGTCGTATTATTAAGAGATTTCATTAGTCGTTTTTAGCGCCTAATTTTCCTTATATATTTGTTCGTTACTAATTATAATTTAATTAGTGATGGTAGTAATTTGAAAAAAATCTCTACAATGATTAGAAACTTGTTAATTTGTAACGTGATTATGAATCGTAACAAGTTACGTAAACTTTGGAGGTAAAACTTAAAGTTGAGAAACTACCCATAACAGTTCGAAAAAATTTTAATTATTACCCAAGCATATTATATAACCATGATGGGAGTAAATTAAATATTTCACACATATACAAGTGATTTTTAAACATGAAGTACAAGTTACATAACTTGTTACATGTACAACAATTTTTACCCAAACCTTAAACTATCTTAGATAAACCTTTCCTACACTATAACAGATCAAATGATGGACAAAAATCACCAAAAAAACAACCCCAACCAGCCATGCTAAAGCTGTCCTACTCCCCCTTATAGCCCTTTGTATACATACATACACAAGCTAAAAACTCTACCCAAGAACCGCTTTTGTTCTACCCAAAGCTTGTGCATCATTACAAGCATGCAAGAGGCAAATATTTGAAGCAAAAACACTCTATTTTCTGAATAATTATTCATCCATAAACCCCAACACATTGCTCCCAAGTTCATCCATGAACAAACACTAGAATCCTTCAAACTTTCAATAACTAAAACACCTTCTTTTCTCATCAAATCTCCTTTAAAAACCCATCTAAAACTTCTTAAAATTTATTTTTATAAACTGAAATCACCCATAAAAATAATCTTCATCTTAAGAGCTTTCCATAGACACCAAACTTGAAGAAATCCACCAAGTATAGAGTAACACTAGTGGAAAAAACCTCATTTGCTGCACTTTTTTGGCCATTATTTGTTGCGGTTTTGGCCCCAAGCAATAGTGATAGCAGCAAATAGCCTATTTTAAATGCTGCGGTTAAAAATCACAGCAAAAAAGGGTATTATTTGTTGCGGTCAACCCTTAACCGCAGCAAATAAAGAGGAGTATTTGCTGCGGTCAGCCTCAAAACCGCAGCAAATAGTTTTTTTTTTTTTTTTTTTTTACTGCTTCAGGTGGTGCTCCGCGTGCCGCGGAGTTGTTAAATTTTTTTTTTTTTGCTGTTTTCGTTTAATAGTATTAAATAATCCAATAATGTACGATGTAATAAACAATGATTAATCCAATGATAATCACCAATTAACACTAATAATCTCTTTGTAAACTCTCGATCGTATATATAATATAATAATATGTACATCATATACATATTAAAGTCCTAATAAATCAAAAGGTGCTTTTAAACTTGAAACAATTACTTTTAAACTTACTCTAGTCATAAAAATAATGAATACTTGACTCCAAAAAGAGTGTCACACATCAAAAGCTCTCAGTTTTTGAGATTCAATTATACATGTTTCATATAGAAAGCAGCTTGCGAAAGTGAATAGTGGATTCGACGAGTTGAGAATTTTTTTCCTTCGAATAAACATCGACATGGCAAACTATCAATCTGCAAATCCAACGAAACACAAATAAGCATTAAACGCATCCAAAAAGATAATTAATTAACATCCTAGAAGTACATTAGAATACCAACTTAATCCTAAAAATAGAAAATGAATAATACATTATCAACAATTAATCACTAAGGAACTTGATCATCCACAAACATCGCGCGTTCAATCTTAAATCTTTATAAACATAAAAATAATCACACAAAAGCAACAAACCTTTTGAACCTGATTGAAGCTAAAAGAATTGTTCATTAGCTAAAAGATATCTTCTTGTATTTTATAAGTAATGTATATAAATCTCATTTCATTCTGAGGTTCTTTAAATCTCTTCAATTTCTTAGCCAATTTTTGATAAGCAAAAGCCACTATCCTACTTCCAAATTTCTTCACACAGATAATAAAGCAAAGCAGGTTTAACACTAGTAAATGTAATTAAATTACATGATTATAATCTTACATGATGTCGTTTACAAGAACAACTACCCATTGAACCATTGATACCACATACATAAGTAATTATTCACATTCAAATATACAACTACATATATGCATTAATTAAATTATTCACATTCAATCTACCCTAAAAATCCTAATTAATTAAAATTATTCACATTCAAATATTCAGGTACATACATAAGTAAATTATTCACATTCAAAAATAAAATACATACCTTGGTAATGAGATATGATAATTTTGTTTCTACAATAAGATTATGTAACCTACAATGAAAAAAAAATCAAAATTAGTATAAAAAAAGACTAAATCCTTATTAAAACACAATGACTTGAAAAAGAACAAGACTAGCCCTAATTTCGTGGCTTTTGAAGGATAAAAAACAATGGTGGGTTGAAGAACTTAAACAAAGATGGAGTAGGAAATTCGTGCAATGGGTTATTGAAGCAACAAATCTCAACAACACAGGAACTTGAACAACTTAAACAAAGTCGTTGGGTTTGGAAGATGATGAACAAAATGAAGAGAAAACACAGTAGCGTCATATGATTTGAAAAACTTGAAGAACTTGAAGAGATTTTTTGTGAGTTTTTGAAGAAATTTTCTGAAATTGAAGAGTTTGAAGAAGAAGACAGTCGTCTTCGTGGGTTTTTGAAGAAAGTTATTTTAGGGTTTTAAGCAATTAAACGTCAAAAAATGCATTATTTATATTTTTTGAACCAACTATTTGTTGCGGGCTTTATAAAAAACTGCATTGCTGCGGTTAAAAGAAGTCCGCAGCAAATAATAATTTTTTTGTTTAAAATTATGCTGGATCAGGTTGCACTCCGCGAGCCGCGGAGATCTACGCGTGCCGCTGAGAAGGGTCTGTCTGCCATAAATTTTTTTTTTAATACTTATTTGCTGTGGTCATCCAATAACTGCAGCAAATAATGCTTATATTTTATTTTATTTTTTTTTTAGTTTAATATGCACTTATTTGCTGCGGGCCATAGCATAACCGCAGCAATTAATTGTGTTACTGAGTATTTGCTGCGGTCGCACCTTAAAACCGCAGCAATTAATGGTTTTTTTTTATTGCTGCGTATATACAAAAACCGCAGCAAATGATACGCAGCAAATACGTTTTTTTCCACTAGTGTAAGTTATGTTCATTTCTTTATTCCACTAGTTTTGTTAAAACTTGTTCATGTAAAACATTTTTTTTTACATGAATCTTTCTAAACTAAGATCATAATAAAATGATTATTTTTATCTCTAAACTAAGAAAATCATCAATTATAAATCTATAATAATAGGCCATTATAGAATGTAAGAAGATGTATTTCCACAAACATATAAATTTTGTTACTTAAAGGATTCAAGTAAAATTATGGGACTTAACTAAGTATGTTGCTCAACATAATAAGTATACTCCAAATATGTTAAAATCATTAGAAGTATTAGTCTAGCAACTCTAACTAGGGAAAGTTAAGTGCATGTTAGAAATCTAAAATTGTTACTGATATTTGGATGAATGCAATATGTTTAGTTGAAGAGTTGGAGTTGAGACTTGAAGGGCAAGGAACCGAAGTTAGAACCACTTCTAAGAACGCGTAGGAGCTTACGGAATAATTATATAGGCTTGGAGTAGAGGTATGTCACATGGGGTGATTTTTAAAGGATTTAAGAACAAGTTGGGAAAGTTTGTGTATAAACTTATTTATTTAAAAAAATAAAATAAAATTCTCAAAGAGAAGTTCTTAAATCTTAGAAAATGATGTCAAAATGATAAATTTGAGTATGGAATAATTTATTACATTTATTATTATTGTGGGCATCATGCATGTTGATTTTATAAATTACTATATGTTTAAAGACATGTTTAACACTACTTTGTGAAAGTTATTGTGATGGAAATTATCATATGAATTTGAAAATATTTGAAATTCATTTAAAAGAAATTTCAGTAGCTATATGTTAAGAAAATTTCTTGGATACTTTTTGTTGAGATTATTCGTTAAATTGATATTTTAATGGATTTTAAGGTGTTAAATACTCTTATTATAAAACATGGTATTACGTGAACTCTTTATCATCAAAAATAATTAATAAAAACATTTTATAATGTCTCCAACAAGATTTGGCCAGAATATATTTAGTTTGGAATATTTTTTTATTATTTTTGAATAATCGTTAAATTGTGTAACGGTAAATTGTAAAATGGTAAAATATAAAATAATTACCAAACAAAGACATAAGGACTTGAAATTTTTATCACATACTCATATGAACAGTAGGAAAAATTGATAAAAGTTTGAGAAGGTTTCATTGACATTTAAGGACCTTAATAATTTTTATTCTGTTATTAATAATCGGTAAGTTGGAAAACGGTAAAATATAAATTAAATACTAAATGACTTCTTTTGGACTTGAAAATTTTATGAGACATTTATATAAACAGTAGATACATGTTCAAAAATTTATATGGATTTGCGTGACCATATATGGACTTAAACAAATTTTATTCGGTTTATCGGTAAAATAACGGTATTAATTATTAAAAATACCCCACATGATTTTTAATGGTTATTTAAAACTATATACCCCTTAAAAGAGCTTCTGCAATATCATATAATTTTTGTAATATTTTATTCGAACTCAAATAATTTTAAACCTATTTTATTCTATTTATCGATAAAATGTCTAATAAGAAAACATCATACATGATTTTTATATGTTCAAATGGCCTAATAAACATGTTATATGACTTCTGGAACTCTGGTATAATTTTACAAAATAAATTATTAATTATTTACTAGTTTGTCAAATTAATAGAAAATCTATATTTGTTAAATAGTGTAATATTATTAATTAAATTTGGGTAAAAATTGACCTATATAAAAAATGTATAATTATAATAATAACCTACTTCCTCATAGTATAAATTAAGTTTAAATTAGATGGTTTATAAATTTTACGGATTTATGACACCATTTAAATAACGGTGATTACCCAAATTGTCAAAAATAATTGTATGATCGTTATAAATTCGCATAACCAATTATAATCTGATGGAACAACCTTAAATTCATTTTAAATAAGGTATTATAATGACTTGATTTATTTGGGCGTTGTTGGAGAATAAATATGTACTTTGTAAATCAATTATCGATTTTATTACCGGCAAAACTATCTCGTATTTAAGAAAATAGTGTTTTATGAAATCTTCTGTCGTAATGATTTTATAGACTTATGAATCGTATTCTAGTTGTTTTGAATGAATTTCAAAACCCTTTTAAGTTATATTTACTTTAAGAAGGATTGAAACGAAACATTTTAGTGGTTTCCTTAAAAAAAATCGTATTGAACTTTAACCACTTTTTGTTACGATTCATTTGCATAAATGCTAGTGATGCCCCAATATAATACAAAGGTTATGTTTAATAATATGATTATGCTAAGCATGTTTTACGCATGTGGGAAATATTATGATTTGATTTTGCAAAGTCGCAAATAAAGTATGTTTTGCTATGTGCAAATAAAAGATGTTTATCATATGGAAAAAGTTAATATTTTTGACTTTAAAATGCTATTTAAATTACAAGATATATATATATTATGTACAAAATATGTTTTAGCCTAAATGGCAGATACATATGCCACAGCAAATGTTGTGTGCATGATTAAACGGTTCACCAATGCTGAGCGCGTATTATTCACAATACCATTGTGTTACACTTGCCAGACATGTCGCGGACGGTAGACCGACTACCAAACAAGTCACAGGATGACTCACAGAGTATACCCATGTAAACTTATGATATGAGTTTGAAATTGATTTGGATCCATTGAGATCTTATGATTTATGATGAAAAATGAGAATTTGAAATGACTATATAGCCATTGAACTGGATTTGAATCATAATATGATTTATCTAATGAAAAAGCATATTTCAAAATGAATTTACTCAAATAAAAAAAGGCTTTAATAACTTGTTTAATGGACACCAGTGTGTTTATACTCGGCCTTTTTGCTAATACCATGCTTTGTATGTTTTTCCAATGGTTTTGTTTTTAGAGTAAACCCCTATGGCACCTCGACGGAGAATGGATATGCGAGCGGAAGATGAACCCGAGTTGGAGTATGACTCCCCTTTTGTTTAGATCTCTTTATTGTATTTGAGAGACTATTAGTTTAGATTTAGACTAATTTAAGGATGTAATTTGAACTTTGGACTTATTTTGATTTGGTTATCATTTTCCTATATTTTGGACAGTTAAGACTTCCATTATATTGCTTTGGTTTGGTTCAAGTATTATACTTAGATATTGGTTTGACCTTTAAGTAACCCCTTAATTGTGTTGGCAAAAGTAAGCTTCCGCTTGATTAATACTAAATTCCAATTAGTGTTTGCCTTCATAATTCGAGGCGATTACAGTTGGTATCAGAGCCAAGGCTTTGGAAGCTTGTGTAAAATATTAGGAAAATTAAAGAACGAGTTTATCTTAAAGAAGTTGAAGTTTGGAGTAACTAATGGAAGTAATTAGAAAATGAACTTAAATTTAGGGATTGTTGGTAAAGAAAGGATTTAAGTAGTAAGTCTAACTTAAATCAGATTATTAACTAAGTACCATTAGTAACTAGAAGTCTTAAAGGTTTCTTGTAAGCAAGTGATGATCCAATTATGTGGCTAAGTTGCCTATGCATGATGGTAAATTAAGTTGAGGAATCATCATTAAAAGTGTTGAACTGCTAAAAAAGTGCTCCAATGGGATGGAAATTGATGAAGTTATTAAGTCATTAAATTAATAAAGTTAAGAAAGTATGTCATGCAAGTGCCTATCTATTTGTCTTAAAGGCATAATTATTAATTAGTTATTACCTCTTGACAGGAACCTAGAGGAAATTGGGGAAGGAATGGATCCCAAAGCTCAATTGAATCTCTTAACCGAGCAACTCAGAGTCATCCAAAAGACCAATGCTCAATTAGGTCAATTCATAGCCAACCAACATGCTAGTGTGGATGACGAGCCTAAGTTTTACAAAAGGCTTTCTACCTACAGGCCTAAGACCTACAATGGTGCTATAGATCCAGTTGTCCTTGAAGATTGGATCAATGAAACCGTGAAAATTAATGAGGTGGTAAGCTGTCCAGAAAATCTTAAGGTTAAACTTGCAGCATTCTATCTAGTTAGACCTGCAGAGCTTTGGTGGAGAGCCC
>NC_080049.1:14543350-14568376 GCF_026212465.1 Amaranthus tricolor
GTGGATAGAATTGAAAATCTTAGTCATATGCTAGAAATTACGTGTTAAGTTGCGATTTTATGCGTTTTTAAGCTTTATTGGCACCGTCGCGCGTAAAGTAGCTCAAACTCGGTTTTTTTTGCACGAAACTTGGCACACAACACTATTTGGTATATATTATTGTGTTGAAGTGGTTAGAATTTAAAATCGTAGTCATATGCTAGAAATTACGTGTTAAGTTGCGATTTTATGCGTTTTTAACCGTTTTTTACACTTTTGCGCATAAAGTAGCTCAAACTTGGTTTTGATGCGAAACCGGGGCTAACTACAGCCTTGGTTATGCAAGGATTAATGTTGTGCGGAAGCTTTGATTAATGACACAGTCAAAAACTACAAATGATCATGAATAGAACAAGAAAAAACAACAAACACTTAGATAATTCTGATCTAGCAAACTGTCGCGAGCAGCCCTCCTTCAGCTCAGCTTCTAGGAGTGCACGGGGATTATTAGAATGGTTTTAGGACTATGATAGCTGGATCCAAGTACCAAGATTCCATTTCCACTTTAGCCTAGGTCCTGGATGCATAGGTTTGGTCTCCACGTGTCGTGCAAGGTGGTCTGGTCACTAGTTTGCTGCAGTGTCGTGAGGTCTGTATGCAGCCTTGTGTGGGCTCCTTTGGTATCTTCATTTCATACAACCACATTTGTATCAGATTTGCACGAAACTTGGCACACAACACTCTTTGGTATATATTATTGTGTTGAAGTGGATAGAATTGAAAAACATAGTCATATGCTAGAAATTACGTGTTAAGTTGCGATTTTATGCGTTTTTAAGCTTTTTTGGCACCGTCGCGCGTAAAGTAGCCCAAACTTGGTTTGTTATGCACGAAACTTGGCACACAACAGTATTTGGTATATATTATTGTGTTGAAGTGGTTAGAATTTAAAATTGTAGTCATATGCTTGAAATTACGTGTTAAGTTGCGATTTTATGCGTTTTTTACTGTTTTTGACACTTTTGCGCATAAAGTAGCTCAAACTTGGTTTTGATGCGAAACCGGGGCTAATTAAGGCCTTTGTTATGCAAGGATTAATTTTGTGCGGAAGCTTTGATTAATGACACAGAAAAAAACTACAAATGATCATGAATAGAACAAGAAAAACCAACAAACACTTAGATAATTCTGATCTAGCAAAGAGCCGAGCAGCCCTCCTTCAGCTCAGCTTCTAGGAGTCCACAGTGATTGCTAGAATGGTTTTAGGACGTTTATAGCTAGATCCAAGTACCAAGATTCCATTTCCTCTTTAGCCTAGGTCCTGGATGCGTAGGCTTGGCCTCCACGTGTCGTGCAAGGTGGTCTGGTCACTAGTTTGCTGCTGTATCGTGAGGTCTGTATGCAGCCTTGTGTGGGCTTTTTTTGTTTCTTCATTTCATACAACCACATTTGTATCATATTTGCACGAAACTTGACACAATACACTATTTGGTATATATTATTGTGTTGAAGTGAATAGAATTGAAAATCATAGTAATATGCTAGAAATTACGTGTTAAGTTGCGATTTTATGCGTTTTTAAGCGTTTTTTGTCAACTTCACGCGTAAAGCAGCTCAAACTTGGTTTGTTATGCAAGAAACTTGGCAACAACACTATTTGGTATATATTATTGTGTTGAAGTGGTTAGAATTGAAAATCATAGTATTATGCTAGAAATTACGTGTTAAGTTGCGATTTTATGCGTTTTAAAGCTTTTTTGGCACTGTTGCGCGTAAAGTAGCTCAAACTTGGTTTGTTTTGCACGAAATTTGGCACACAACACTATTTGGTATATATTATTGTGTTGAAGTGGTTAGAATTTAAAATCGTAGTCAGATGCTAGAAATTACGTGTTAAGTTGCGATTTTATGCGTTTTTAACCGTTTATGACACTTTTGCTCATAAAGTAGCTCAAACTTAGTTTTGATGCCAAACCAGGTCTAATTAAGGCCTTGGTTATGCAAGGATTAATAATTTGAAGCTTTGATTAATGACACAGATAAAAACTACACATGATCATGAAAAGAACACGAATCAACCACAAATACTTAGACAACACTGATCTAGCAAACTGTCGAGCAGCCCTCCTTCAGCTCAGCTTCTAGGAGTCCACGGGGATTGTTAGAATGGTTTTAGGACGTTGATAGCTAGATCCAAGTACAAAGATTCCATTTCCACTTTAGCCTAGGTCCTGCATTCATAGGTTTGGTCTCCACGTGTCGTGCAAGGTGGTCTGGTCACTAGTTTGCTGCTGTGTCGTGAGGTCTGTATGCAGCCTTGTGTGGGCTCCTTTGGTATCTTCATTTCATACAACCACATATGTATCAGATTTGCACGAAACTTGGCACACAACACTCTTTGGAATAAAGTATTGTGTTGAAGTGGATAGAATTGAAAATCATAGTCATAAGCTAGAAATTACGTGTTAAGTTGCGATTTTATGCGTTTTTAAGCGTTTTTGTCAATTTCGCTCGTAAAGTAGCTCAAACTTGGTTTGTTATGCACGAAACTTGACACACAACACTATTTGGTATATATTATTGTGTTGAAGTGTTAGAATTGAAAATCATGGTCATACGCTAAAAATTACGTGTTAAGTAGCGATTTTATGCGTTTTAAAGTTTTTTTTGGCACTTTCGCGCATAAAGTAGCTCAAACTTGGTTTGTTTTGCACGAAACTTGTCACGCAACACTAGTTGGTATATATTATTTTGTTGAAGTGGTTAGAATTGAAAATCGTAGTCATATGCTAGAAACTACGTGTTACGTTGCGATTTTATGCGTTTTTAAACGTTTAAACCACTTTTGCGCGAAGCTCAAACTTGGTTTTGATGCGAAACCGGGGCTGATTAAGGCCTTGGTCATGCAAGGATTAATGTTGTGCGGAAGCTTTGATTAATGACACAGACAAAAAATACAAATCATCATGAAAAGAACACGAAACAACCACAAACACTAAGACAATTCTGATCTAGCAAACTGTCGAGCAGCCCTCCTTCAGCTCAGCTTCTAGGAGTCCACGGGGATTATTAGAATGGTTTTAGGACCTTGATAGCTAGATCCAAGTACCAAGATTCCATTTCCACTTTATCCTAGGTCCTGGATGCATAGGTTTGGTCTCCTCGTGTCGTGCAATGTGCTCTGGTCACTAGTTTGCTGCTGTGTCGTGAGGTCTGTATTCAGCCTTGTGTGGGCTCCTTTGGTATCTTCATTTCATACAACCACATTTGTATCGGATTTGCACGAAACTTGGCACACAACACTCTTTGGTATATATTATTGTATTGAAGTGGATAGAATTGAAAATCATTGTCATATGCTAGAAATTACGTGTTAAGTTGCGATTTTATGGGTTTTTATGTTTTTTGGCACCATCGCGCGTAAACTTGCCCAAACTTGTTTGTTATGCACGAAACTTGGCACACAACACTATATAGTATATATTATTGTGTTGAAGTGGTTAGAATTTAAAATCGTAGTCATATGCTAGAAATTACGTGTTAAGTTGCGATTTTATGCGTTTTTAACCGTTTTTGATACTTTTGCGCTTAAGTAGCTCAAACTTGGTTTTGATGCGAAACCGGGGCTAATTACATCCTTGGTTATGCAAGCATTAATGTTATGCGGAAGCTTTGATTAATGACACAAACAAAAACTACAAATGATCATGAATAGAACATGAAAAAACAACAAACACTTAGATAATTCTGATCTAGCAAACTGTCGAGCAGCGCTCCTTCTGCTCAGCTTCTAGGACCTTGATAGCTAGATCCAAGTACCAAGATTCCATTTCCACTTTAGCCTAGGTCCGTGATGCATAGGTTTGGCCTCCACGTGTCGTGCAAGGTGGTCTTGTCACTAGTTTGCTGCTTTGTCGTGAGGTCTGTATGCAGCCTTGTATGGGCTCCTCTGGTATCTTCATTTCATACAACCACATTTGTATCAGATTTGCACGAAACTTGGCACACAACACTCTTTGGTATATATTATTGTGTTGAAGTGGATAGAATTGAAAATCATAGTAATATGCTAGAAATTACGTGTTAAATTGCGATTTTATGCGTTTTTAAGCGTTTTTGTCAATTTCGCGCGTATAGTAGATCAAACTTGGTTTGTTATGCACGAAACTTGGCACACAACACTATTTGGTATATATTATCGTGTTCAAGTGGATAGAATTGAAAATCATAGTCATATGCCAGAAATTACGTGTTAAGTTGCGATTTTAAGCGTTTTTAAGCTTTTTTGGCTTTGTCGCGCGTAAAGTAGCTCAAACTTGGTTGATTTTGCACGAAACGTGGCACACAACACTATTTCGTATATATTATTGTGTTGAAGTGGTTAGAATTGAAAATCGTATTCATATGCTAGAAATTACGGTTTAAGTTGCGATTTTATGCGTTTTTAACCATTTGTGACACTTTTGCGCATAAAGTAGCTCAAACTTGGTTTTGCTGCGAAACCGGGGTTAATTAACGCCTTGGTTATGCAAGGATTAATGTTGTGCAGAAGCTTTATTTAATGACATAGACAATAACTACAAATGATCATGAAAAGAACACGAAACAACCACAAACACTTAGATAACTCTGATCTAGCAAATTGTTGAGCAGCCCTCCTTCAGCTCAGCTTCTCGGACTCCACGGGGATTGTTAGAATGGTTTTAGGACCTTGATAGCTAGATCAAAGTACCAAGATTCCATTTCCACTTTATCCTAGGTCCTGGATGCATAGGTTTGGTCTCCATGTGTCGTGCAAGGTGGTCTGGTCACTAGTTTGCTGCTGTGTCGTGAGGTCTGTATGCAGCCTTGTGTGGGCTCCTTTGGTATCTTCATTTCATACAATCACATTTGTATCAGATTTGCACGAAACTTGGCACACAACACTCTTTGGTATATATTATTTTGTTGATGTGGATAGAATTGAAAATCAAAGTCATATGCTAGAAATTACGTGTTAAATTGCGATTTTATGCGTTTTTAAGCGTTTTTGTCAAATTCGCGCGTAAAGTAGCTCAAACTTGGTTTGTTATGCACGAAAATTGGCACACAACACAATTTGGTATATATTATTGTGTTTAAGTGGTTAGAATTGAAAATCATAGTCATATGCTACAAATTACGTGTGAAGTTGCGATTTTATACGTTTTTAAGCTTTTTTGGCACTGTCGCGCGTAAAGTAGCTCTAACTTGGTTTGTTTTGCACGAAACTTGGCAACAAACACTATTTGGTATATATTATTGTGTTGAAGTGGTAAGAATTTAAAATCGTAGTCATATGCTAGAAATTACGTTCTAAGTTGCGATTTTATTCATTTTTAACCGTTTTTGACACTTTTGCGCATAAAGTAGCTCAAACTTGGTTTTGATGCGAAATCGGGGCTAATTAAGGCCTTGGTTATGCAAGGATTAATGTTGTGCGGAAGCTTTGATTAATGACACAGACAAAAACTACAAATGATCATGTAAAGAACACGAAACAACCACAAATACTTAGACAACTCTGATCTAGAAAACAGTTGAGCAGCCCTCCTTCAGCTTCGCTTCAAGGAGTCCACGGGGATTGTGAGAATGGTTTTAGGACCTTGATAGCTAGATCCAAGTACCAAGATTCCATTTCCACTTTAGCCTAGGTCCTAGATGAATAGGTTTGGTCTCCAGGTGTCGTGCAAGGTGGTCTGGTCACTAGTTTGCTGCTGTGTCGTAAGGTCTGTATGCAGCCTTGTGTGGGTTCCTTTGGTATCTTCATTTCATACAACCACATTTGTATCAGATTTGCACGAAACTTGGCACACAACACTCTTTTGTATATATTATTTTGTTGATGTGGATAGAATTGAAAATCATAGTCATATGCTAGAAATTACGTGTTAAATTGCGATTTTATGCGTTTTTAAGCGTTTTTGTCCACTTCGCGCGTAAAGTAGCTCAAACTTGGTTTGTTATGCACGAAAATTGGCACACAACACAATTTGGTATATATTATTGTGTTGAAGTGGTTAGAATTGAAAATCATAGTCATATGCTAGAAATTACGTGTTAAGTTGCGATTTTATACGTTTTTAAGCTTTTTTGACACTGTCGCGCGTAAAGTAGCTCTAACTTGGTTTGTTTTGCATGAAACTTGGCAACAAACACTATTTGGTATATATTATTGTGTTGAAGTGGTTAGAATTTAAAATCCTAGTCATATGCTAGAAATTACGTTCTAAGTTGCGATTTTATTCGTTTTTAACCGTTTTTGACACTTTTGCGCATAAAGTAGCTCAAACTTGGTTTTGATGCGAAACCGGGGCTAATTAAGGCCTTGGTTATGCAAGGATTAATGTTGTGCGGAATCTTTGATTAATGACACAGGCAAAAACAATAAATGATCATGAAAAGAACACGAAACAACCACAAATACTTAGACAACTCTGATCTAGAAAACAGTCGAGCAGCCTTCCTTCAGCTCAGCTTCAAGGAGTCCACGGGGATTGTTAGAATGGTTTTAGGACCTTGATAGCTAGATCCAAGTACCAAGATTCCATTTCCACTTTAGCCTAGGTCCTGGATGAATAGATTTGGTCTCAACGTGTCGTGCAAGGTGGTCTGGTCACTAGTTTGCTGCTGTGTCGTGAGGTCTGTATGCAGCCTTGTGTGGGCTCCTTTGGTATCTTCATTTCATACAACCACATTTGTATCAGATTTGCACGAAACTTGGCACACAACACTCTTTGGAATAAAGTATAGTGTTGAAGTGGATAGAATTGAAAATCATAGTCATAAGCTAGAAATTATGTGTTAAGTTGCGATTTTATGCGTTTTTAAGCGTTTTTGTCAATTTCGCTCGTGGAGTAGCTCAAACTTGGTTTTTTATGCACGAAACATGGCACACAACACTATTTGGTATATATTATTGTGTTGAAGTGTTAGAATTGAAAATCATAGTCATACGCTAAAAATTAGGTGTTAAGTAGCTATTTTATGCGTTTTAAAGTTTTTTTGGCACTTTCGCGCGTAAAGTAGCTCAAACTTGGTTTGTTTTGCACAAAACTTGTCACACAACACTAGTTGGTATATATTATTGTGTTGAAGTGGTTAGAATTGAAAATAATAGTCATATGCTAGAAATTACGTGTTAAGTTGCGATTTTATGCGTTTTTAACCGTTTATGACACTTTTGCGCATAATGTCGCTCAAACTTGGTTTTGATGCGAAACCGGGGTTGATTAAGGCCTTGGTTATGCAAGGATTAATTTTGTGCGGAAGCTTTGATTAATGACACAGAAAAAAACTAATGATCATGAAAAGAACACGAAACAACCACAAACACTTAGACAATTCTGATCTAACAAACTGTCGAGCAGCCTTCCTTCAGCTCAGCTTCAAGGAGTCCACGAGGATTGTTAGAATGGTTTTAGAACCTTGATAGCTAGATCCAAGTACCAAGATTCCATTTCCACTTTAGCCTAGGTCCTAGATGCATAGGTTTGGTCTCCACGTGTCGTGCAAGATGGTCTGGTCACTAGTTTGCTGCTGTGTCGTGAGGTCTGTATGCAGCCTTGTGTGGGCTCCTTTGGTATCTTCATTTCATACAACATTCTTTGGTATATATTATTGTGTTGAAGTAGATAGAATTGAAAATCATAGTCATATGCTAGAAATAACGTGTTAAGTTGCGATTTTATGCGTTTTTATGTTTTTTTGTCACTTTCGCGCGTAAAGTAGGTCAAACTTGGATTGTTTTGCACTAAACTTGGTACACAACACTAGTTGGTATATATTATTGCGTTGAAGTGGTTAAAATTGAAAATCGTAGTCATATGCTAGAAATTACGTGTTACGTTGCGATTTTATGCGTTTTTAACCATTTATGACACTTTTGCGCATAAGGTAGCTCAAACTTGGTTTTGTTGCGAAACCGGGGCTGATGAAGGCCTTGGTTATGCAAGGATTAATGGTTTGCGGATGCTTTGATTAATGACACAAACAAAAAATACAAATGATCATGAAAAGAACACGAAACAACCACAAACACTAAGACAATTCTGATCTAGCAAACTGTCTAGCAGCCCTCCTTCAGCTCCGCTTCTAGGAGTTCACGGGGATTGTTAGAATGGTTTTAGGACCTTGATTGCTACATCCAAGTACCAACATTCCATTTCCACTTTAGCCTAGGTCCTGGATGCATAGGTTTGGTCTCCACATGTCGTGGAAGGTGGTCTTGTCACTAGTTTGCTTCTGTGTCGTGAGGTCTGTATGCAGCCTTGTGTGGGCGCCTTTGGTATTTTCATTTCATACAACCACATTTGTATCAGATTTGCACGAAACTGGGAACACAACACTCTTGGGTATATATTATTGTGTTGAAGTGGATAGAATTGAAAATCATAGTCATATGCTAGAAATTACGTGTTAAGTTGCGATTTTATGCGTTTTTAAGCGTTTTTGTCAATTTCGCGCGTAAAGTAGCTCAAACTTGGTTTGTTTTGCACGAAACTTGGCACACAACAGTATATGGTATATATTATTGTGTTGAAGTTGTTAGAATTGAAAATCATAGTCATATGCTAGAAATTACGTGTTAGGTTGCAATTTTATGCGTTTTTAACCGTTTTTGATACTAACATCTATTTTCTCTTAGTGCTTTCAATAACCTTGTTCCGTTGAATGCGGCTACTACGCGCTGAAGTACATGGACGATATTATAAAATCCGTGAAGGAGTTTGGAGTCGAAAATATAGATGCCGTAAGTATTTGTTATGTTCTTAAATAATTATTGGTAAAATCTAATGTTTATATATTAATCTTTTATTTTTATATTATATTATAGGTTTTAAACGACATTCCGAGGGAAACACGCCCTTTGAGAAGTGGAGAGATGCGCGAATTAAAAGACAAGATTGCCGCATATCTTGCTAATTTTTGTCCTTGATAAATTGTAATTAGTATAGATTATTTTTTAGGACTTTAATGTATATTATATATATATATATGTACGTACATAATATTATATTATATATACGAGCGAGAGTTTATTATTACAAAGAGATTATTGTTGATTATTTGTGATTATCATTGGATTATTCATTGTTATTACATTGTATTATTATTGGATTATTATAAGGTAAAACAAAAAAAGAAAAAAAAATAGAAGTATTTGCTGCGGTCTGAGGCAAAACCGCAGCAAATAATGCCCTTTTTTGCTGCGGTTTTTAACCGCAGCATTTAAAGTAGGACATTTGCTGCTATGACTATTGCTGGGGGCAAAAACCGCAGCAAATAATGGCCAAAAACGCGCAGCAAACGAGGTTTTTTCCACTAGTGAAGAAGATCTCACTATCTCCTCACACCACGTTCTTCCCCTTGAAGAACCGTATTACAAGTCCCTTTAATAAAAGTAAATCCCAAATCTCTCAATAGAGATTCACAAGTTGAACACTTTGAAAAGTATATTTGGTTAGGCGTATTAAACTTAATCTAACTCTTTGAGTTAGATGAACTAAGAATTACAACTCTTTAAACACTTAGAGAATTTCTAAATTTCAAGTCAAGAGAGAAAGTTGTAGAAGAGGTGCATAGAGATGTATCCTTAATTCTTAAATGAAGCCTCATACATATAGTGTTACGCCTCAACACATCTTGGAAAACAAGAAGGCTCCTTTCCGTTATTTTCTGTTGACCTGGTCATTCTGCGCCTGTCTTCAAGATCTTGAGCTTAACGTCAAACTGACGTGTACTGACAGCTAAGATAATTTCGTCATTGTACTTGTAATTTGTCTTTAATATCAATTGCTATGCTGCCACGTTAGTACTCATACAAGATATTAAACAATAAGCACAAACCAAATTTATCAACGTTTAAATTAATTATCCAAATTAATTTCTATTATTAATATAACCATAAATAGTCATTTCCTATATTTAGTGTTAATTCAAATGTCATCTTATTAATAGGAAACTCTATAGTTTGCATAACAACTAATTTAACATCAAATATAGCTGTGTACTATAATTAACAAAACATGTGTACCTGATACTATATTTAATCATCAAATTAATTTAAGCACATATTTAAATTAAAGTTTAAATATAAAATAATTAAACGTTTAAGATAAAACGTGTAGTAAAATATTCAAACTTAATTTCAAATAATATCAAAGTTAATTTTAATGAAACCTATTAAAATATTTAAAATATAATTACGAAATTAACCTGATTATAAACCTAATTATCTTCAAGACTTTGAAACGTATTTCAAGACTTATAAAAGCAGCTTTAAGATAAACTTAAGTTCTTTAAGCATATTCCAACGTCTTCAAACTTTAATATATATATATATATATATATATATATATATATATATATATATATATATATATATATATATATATATATATATATATATATATATATATATATATATATATATATATATATATATATATATATATATATATATATATATATATATATATATATATATATATATATATATATATATATATATATATATATATATATATATATATATATATATATATATCAAATGTATATCAAATATGATTTTAGACTTATTTAAACAACTAAATGTAATTACATAATTTATTTGTTTAATCAATATGTGTTTTGAATTATCATCATTCAAGAAAATTGAGCCTTCAATTTCCCCTTATCATTATTCAAGAGAGTTGAGTCTTCAAAAAGAAAATAAAAAATATAAGCATTATTTGCTGCGGTTATTGAATGACCGCAGCAAATAAGTATTAAAAAATTTTTTTTATGGCAGACAGACGCTTCTCCGCGGCTCACGGAGTGCAGCTTGACCCAGCATAATTAAAAAAAAAATTTATTTGTTGCGGGCTTCTTTTAACCGCAGCAAATAATGGTTATTTGCTGCGGTTTTTTATAAAGCCCGCAGCAAATAGTTGGTTCCAAAAAATATAAAAAACGCGTTTTGACGTTTAATTGCGTAAAACCTTAAAATAACTTTCTTCAAAAACCTATGACGGCGACTGTCTTCTTCTTCAAACTCTTCAATTTCAGAAAATTTCTTCAAAAACTCACGAAAAATCTCTTCAAGTTCTTCAAGTTTTTCAAATCATATGACGCTACTGTGTTTTCTCTTCATTTTGTTCATCATCTTCCAAACCCAACGACTTTGTTTAAGTTGTTCAAGTTCCTGTGTTGTTGAGATTTGTTGCTTCAATAACCCATTGCACGAATTTCCTACTCCATCTTTGTTTAAGTTCTTCAACCCACCATTGTTTTTTATCCTTCAAAAGCCACGAAATTAGGGCTAGTCTTGTTCTTTTTCAAGTCATTGTGTTTTAATAAGGATTTAGTCTTTTTTTATACTAATTTTTATTTTTTTTTTCATTGTAGGTTACATAATCTTATTGTAGAAACAAAATTATCATATCTCATTACCAAGGTATGTATTTTAGTTTTGAATGTGAATAATTTACTTATGTATGTACCTGAATATTTGAATGTGAATAATTTTAATTAATTAGGATTTTTAGGGTAGATTGAATGTGAATAATTTAATTATGCATATATGTAGTTGTATATTTGAATGTGAATAATTACTTATGTATGTGGTATCAATGGTTCAATGGGTAGTTGTTCTTGTAAACGACATCATGTAAGATTATAATCATGTAATTTAATTATATTTGCTAGTGTTAAACCTGCTTTGCTTTATTATCTGTGTGAAGAAATTTGGAAGTAGGATAGTGGCTTTTGCTTATCAAAAATTGGCTAAGAAATTGAAGAGATTTAAAGAACCTCAGAATGAAATGAGATTTATATACATTACTTATAAAATACAAGAAGATATCTTTTAGCTAATGAACAATTCTTTTAGCTTCAATCAGGTTCAAAAGTTTTGTTGCTTTTGTGTGATTATTTTTATGTTTATAAAGATTTAAGATTGAACGCGCGATGTTTGTGAATGATTAAGTTCCTTAGTGATTGATTGTTGATAATGTATTATTCATTTTCTATTTTTAGGATTAAGTTACTATTCTAATGTACTTCTAGGATGTTAATTAATTATGTTTTTGGATGAGTTTAATGCTTATTTGTATTTCGTTGGATTTGCAGATTGATAGTTTGCCATGTCGATGTTTATTCGAAGGACAAAAATTCTCAACTCGTCGAATCCACTATTCACATTTGCAAGCTGCTTTCTATATGAAACATGTATGATTGAATCTCAAAAACCGAGAGCTTTTGATGTGTGACACTCTTTTTGGAGTCAAGTATTCATTATTTTTATGACTAGAGTAAGTTTAAAAGTAATTGTGTCAAGTTTAAAAGCACCTTTTGATTTATTAGGACTTTAATTTGTATATGATGTACATATTATTATAATATATCTACGATCGAGAGTTTACAAAGAGATTATTGGTGATTATTGGAGTTAATTGGTGATTATCATTGGATTAATCATTGTTTATTACATAGTACATTATTGGATTATTTAATACTATTAAACAAAAACCGCAAAAAAAATAAAAAATAACAACTCGGCGGCACGCGAAGCACAACCTGAAGCAGTAAAAAAAAAAAAAAAAAAAAAAAAAAAAAAAAAAAAAAAAAAAAAACTATTTGCTACGGTTTTGAGGTTGAAAGCAGCAAATACTCCTCTTTATTTGCTGCAGTTAAGGGTTGACTGCAGCAAATAATACCCTTTTTTGCTGTGGTTTTTAACCGCAGCATTTAAAATAGGCTATTTGCTGCTATCACTATTGCTTGGGGCCAAAACCGCAGCAACTAATGGCCAAAAAACCGCAGCAAATGAGGTTTTTCTCACTAGTGTTACTCTATACTTGGTGGATTTCTTCAAGTTTGGTGTCTATGGAAAGCTCTTAAGATGAAGATTATTTTTATGGGAGATTTGAGTTTATAAACATAAATTTTAAGAAGTTTTAGATGGGTTTTTGAAGGAGATTTGATGAGAAAAGAAGGTGTTTTAATTATTGAAAGTTTGAAGGATTCTAGTGTTTGTTCATGGATGAACTTGGGAGCAATGTGTTGGGGTTTATGGCTGAATAATTATTCAAAAAATAGAGTGTTTTTGCTTCAAATATTTGCCTCTTGCATGCTTGTAATGATGCACAAGCTTTGGGTAGAACAAAAGCGGTTCTTGGGTAGAGTTTTTAGCTTGTGTATGTAAGTATACAAAGGGCTATAAGGGGGAGTAGGACAGCTTTAGCACTCAAATAATTATTAAAAACGACTAATGAAATCTCTTAATAATACGACTCTTTCACTCTTCCCTTCTTACAAGAGTTTCGTCCTCGAAACTAACTCAAACTAATGGTTATAAATACATCACTCAAATAAGTAAGGGTATCTAATTAACATGTCGTCCTCTTTTTTCCAAGTAGCACTGTCGGCATCCTGTCCACTCCATAGCACTTTCACAAGTGGAATCGTGCGGCTACGGAGTTTTCTAACCTCTTGACCTAGGATCCTCAGGGACTTCTCCTCATACTGCAAGCTTTCAACAAGTTGAATCGGATCATACTGGAGAACATGTGATGGATCAAACACATACCGACGCAATTGCGACACATGGAACACCTTGTGAACCCTAGTTAATTGTGGGGGTAATGCTAACTCATAAGCTACCTCCCAAACTCTGCGCAAAATTTCATAGGGTCCAATGTAATGAGGATCAAGCTTCCCTTGCATTCCGAACCTCTTGATTCCTTTCGTTGGCGAGACTTTAAGGAACACCTTCTCACCGACTTGGAACTCAAGTTTCCTCCTCCTACGGTCTGCGTAGGATTTCTATCGATATTAGGCAGCCTTCATCCGGTCTCTAATGATTCTGAATTGTTCAGTGGTCTCTCTGATCATCTCTGGTCCAACGAGCACGCCAGGCCTCCCGGTATCCCAATGAAGTGGTGTCCTACACCTTTGGCCATACAAGGCCTCATACGGAGCCATACAAATACTACTCTGGTAACTATTGTTGTAGGAGAATTCTATCAATGGTAATATGTCCTCCCACGAACACTGAGAATCAATGGCACATGCCCGAAGCATATGCTCTAGAGTCTGAATGGTCCTCTGTCTGCCCATCTGTAGTTGGGTGAAAAGCGGTGCTGTAATTAAGGGTCGTACCGAATGCCTTTTGTAGCTCATTCCAAAATCGAGCCACAAATTTTGGATCTCGATCTGAAACTATTGTCATCGGTATACCATGTAGTCTAAGTACTTCTTTCACATAAGTATCGGCCAATTCTTTTGCTTTCCAAGTTACTTTAGAAGGAATAAATCTGGTAGTCTTAGTGAGTCGATCAAAAATCACCCAAGTAGAATACATAGTCGATCAACAGTCTATACTCACTGATTCCCACTTTCACTTAGGCACGGGAAGTGGTTGCAATTCCCCCGGAGTGCGCTGGTGGTCAATCTTAACTTGCTGACGTACTAGACATCGAGCTATGAAATCCTCGACATCCTTCTTCATGTTCATCCACCAAAAGTATTGTTTTAAATCTGCTAGCATGTTATCCCATCCTGGGTGGACAGAATACATAGTCGAATTTGCCTCATTGAGTATTTTCTCTATCAATTCAGGATCTCGGGGCACGCATAACCTTCCCTCTAGATGAATACTCCCATCTTTAGCAATACTAAAGTCTCTAACTGCACCCTTTTCAATACCAATCTTCAACTCTGACAAGAAGTCATCATATTGTTGTAGCTCACGGATCTCCTCATGTAGACTCGGTGTTGTACTCATAGCATTGAGAACGCTGTCGTATGATCCCTTCTTAACCACAATCAATTCTAGCTCCTTCATCTCCACATAAATCTCGTAGGGCACTAAAATTAGTCCATTAATGACCATTCTCGGTTTTCGGCTTAAGGCATCTGCTACACGGTTTTCCTTCTCGGGATGATACTCCAAAGTGAGGTCATAATATTTCATCAATTCTAGCCACCTTCTCTCCCTCATGTTAAGCTCCTTCTGTGTAAACAATTAAGTCAAACTCTTGGGATCGGTGTAGATATAATGCCTCCAAATTTTTAAGGCAAATATGACTCCAGCTAATTCTAAATCGTGCACTGGATAGTTCTTCTCATTGGCCTCAATTGTCTCGATGCGTAGGAAATCACTTTCCCCTCTTACATGACTACACAACCCAAGCCCTCTAAAGATGCGTCATTGTATACCGTGAACTCTTTCCCATCCTCGGGCAATACAAGCACTAGAGCCGTTGTCAACCTTTTCTTCAATTCTAGGAAAGCGTCTTCGCACTTTTGTGACCACACAAAGTTGGTATTCTTTCGAACCAAACTGGTGATTGGTAGTGCGATCTTAGAAAACCCATCAACATATCTTCGGTAATAACCTGCCAAACCCATAAAGCTTCTTACCTTAGTTACACTAGTCGGTGCTGGCCAATCAATGATAGTCCTTATCTTCTTGGGGTCCACTGTTATGCCATCTTTTGAGAGTACATGACCTAGGAGGACAACTCGATCCAACCAGAATTCACTCTTGCTCAACTTCCCATAAAAGCATCTTTCCCTCAATCGTGTTAATACCAATCTTAAGTGCTCCTCATGATCTTTCTCTGTCTTAGAGTACACAAAGATATCATCAATGAAAACCACAAAAAATTTATCAAGATAGTCATGAAATGTTTGATTCATCAAGTCCATGAATGCTGCAGGGGCATTGGTTAATCCAAACGGCATCACTTTAAACTCATAGTGCCCATATCTGGTGCGGAAAGCAGTTTTAGAAATGTCTTCCTCCGCTATCCTCAACTGATGGTAACCAGATCTCAGGTCAATTTTAGAGAAAACTCCGGCTCCTTTCAATTGGTCAAATAAATCATCATTTCTAGGAAGTGGGTACTTATTCTTGATGGTGATTTTGTTCAGCTCCCGGTAGTCAATGCATAGCCTCAAAGACCCATCTTTCTTCTTCACAAACAACACTGGAGCTCCCCATGGTGATACACTTGGTCTGATAAACCCTTTATCTCTTAACTCCTCGAGTTGGGTTTTTAGTTCAGCCAACTCAAGTGTTTCCATTCTATATAGTGCCTTTGAAATCGGGCTTGACCCTAGAACTAGGTCAATGTGGAAATCAATATCTCTCTTTGGAGGTAACCTAGGTAGATCATCAGGGAATACATCAAAAAATTCTCGCACTATCAAGATCTGGCTTAAGTGACCTCCTTGTATGTTGACTCGCTCATGTGGTAGACCTGGGCTTCCCCACCTCTCTTTGGAAAGGTTGTAAGCCTCTCAATCATCTCTGGCTCAATATTAGGTATGGTCCCATCACTAAAAGCTATTTGATCCCCTGCATTGTTCCCAACCTTTACATTCCTCTCATAGCACTCAATCACTGCCCTGTGTTTACTTAGCTTGTCTATTCCTAGAATGATATCAAACCCTCATAAGTCAAATACAATCAGGTCTACATGGAACTCCCTACCCTGGATCACTAATGGGCAATCAATCAAATTTGTATTACATGATACCATTGATCAATCAGGTAAGTCAACTCTATGCATTATAGGGCATACATTAACAGAATAGTCCTAGGATCTCACAAATGACTTAGAAATGTAAGACTTGTCGGCCCCAGAATCAAATAAGACACAGGCGGACTTACCAAGAAATAACAGTAATCCGGAAATGACTTTACCTTCTGTCTTAGGAATCAAGGTGCTAGGCTCTATCATTGTAGTAATGGCAAAGAATTTTCCTCCTCCGAGGCACTGGTTCACTTGGCATCCAGAAGATGAGGCTTTATTGCCTTCTTTATATTCAAGGCGAAGCTGAGAGTTATTGTTATGCTCGTTCCCTTGATTTCTTGAGTATCGTGCTCCACCATTCCCGGGGTTTCCCCGGTTCTTGCCCCAACAATCTCGAGCCAAATGACCTGGTTTTCCACAATTCACTTACCTTCACAGTTGACTCCCTTAGACTGTCATTTCTTGCATCTATCACATAGTTGACTTTTTAGCGGGTTGGAGTTTTGTGGGTTTCTATTGCTGTTGAAGCGGTTTTGGTTTTGAAAGTTTCTGAGGTTTTGGTTTTGATTCCCCTTGAATTTTCCCTCAGCTCTGGGCTTTTTGCTCTGACCTCCTTGGTCTCCTCTAGATTTCTTTTTCTTCACATCTTCCTCTCTCTTGCAGACCATTTCTTTCTCCACAGCATGTTCATACATAGCTTGAAAAGTCTCATATTGACCCATCAACTTTTGGTAGCTGAAGTTGAGACCATTGTAGAAGCGATCATTCTTTTTTCTTTTCATCAAGCACATAATCTGGGGCAAATCGAGCCAACTCCAAGAACTTGTTAGCATATTCGGTAACGCTAAGAGAATGCTGCCTAAGGTAATTAAATTCTGATTCTTTTTGTCTCTATAGAGCTGCTGGGTTGAACCTCACCCTTAGTTTCTTCAAGAAATCTTCCCATCTCCAACTGGTGGGTTGTGTTGCTCCACCAGCAGATGTGGAGGCAACTGAGACACCTTTTAGGGCTCTCAACCAAAGCTCTGCAGGTCCCACTAGATAGAATGCTGCAAGTTTAACCTTAAGATTTTCTGGACAGTTTACCACCTCAAGAATTTTCTCGGTTTCATTGATCCAATCTTCAAGGACAACTGGATCTGTAGCACCGTTGTAGGTCTTATGCCCGTGGGTAGCAAGCCTTTTGTAAAAGTTAGGCTGGTCATCCACACTAGCATGTTGGTTGGCTATGAACTGGCCTAATTGAGCATTGGTCTCTTGGATGACTCTGAGTTGCTCGGTTAGGAGATTCAATTGGGCTTGGGGATCCATTCCTTGCCCAATTTCCTCTAGGTTCCTGCCAAGAGGTAATAATTAATTAATAATTATGCCTTAAAGACAAATAAATAGGCACTTGCATAACATACTTTCTTAACTTTATTGATTTAATGACTTAATAACTTCATCAATTTCCATCCTATTGGATCACTTGTTTAGCACTTTCAACACTTTTAATGATGATTCCTCGACTTAATTTACCATCATGCATAGGCAACTTAGCCACATAATTGGATCATCACTTGCTTACAAGAAACCTTTAAGACTTCTAGTTTACTAATGGTACTTAGTTAATAATCTGATTTAAGTTAGACTTACTACTTAAATGCTTTCTTTACCAATAATCCCTAAATTTTAAGTTCATTTTCTAATTACTTCCATTAGTTACTCCAAACTTCAACTTCTTTAAGTTAAACTCGTTCTTTAATTTTCCTAATATTTTAGACAAGCTTCCAAAGCCTTGGCTCTAATACCAACTGTAACCGCCTCGAATTATGAAGGCAAACACTAATTGGAATTTAATATTAATCAAGCGGAAGCTTACTTTTACCAACACAATTAGGGGTTACTTAAAGGTCAAACCAATATCCAAGTATAATACTTGAACCAAACCAAAGCAATATAATGGAAGTCTTAACTGTCAAAAATATAGGAAAATTACAACCAAATCGAAATAAGTCCAAAGTTCAAATTACATCCTTAAATTAGTCTGAATCTAAACTCATAGTCTCTCAAATACAATAAAGAGATCTAAACAAAAGGGTAGTTATACTCCAACTCGGGTTCATCTTCCGCTCGCATTTCCATTCTCCGTCGAGGTGCCATAGGGGTTTACTCTAAAAACAAAACCATTGGAAAAACATACAAAGCATAGTATCAGCAAAAAGGCTGAGTATAAACACACTGGTGTCCGTCAAACAAGTTATTAAAGCCTTTTTTTATTTGAGTAAATTCATTTTGAAATATGCTTTTACATTGGATAAATCATATTATGATTCAAATCCAGTTCAATGGCTATATAGTCATTTCAAATTCTCATTTTTCATCATAAATCATAAGATCTCAATGGATCCAAATCAATTTCAAACTCATATCATAAGTTTACATGGATACTCTATGAGTCATCCTGTGACTCGTTTGGTAGTCAGTCTACCGTCCGCGACATGTCCGGCAAGTGTAACACAATGGTATTGTGAACAATATGCGCTTAGCATTGGTGAGCCGTTTAATCATGCACACAACATTTGCTGTGGCATATGTACCCGCCATTTAGGCTAAAACATATTTTGTACATAATATATATCTTGTAATTTAAATAGCATTTTAAAGTCAAAAATATTAACTTTTTCCATATGATAAACATCTTTTATTTGCACATAGCAAAACATACTTTATTTGCGACTTAGCAAAATCAAATCATAATATTTCCTACATGGGTAAAACATGCTTAGCATAATCATATCATTAAACATAACCTTTGTATTATATTGGGGCATCACTAGCATGTATGGAAATGCATCGTAACAAAAAGTGATTAAATTTCAATACGATTTTTTTTAAGGAAACCACTAAAATGTTTCGTTTCAATCCTTCTTAAAGTAAATATAACTTAAAAAGGTTTTGAAGTTCATTCAAAACAACTAGAATATGATTCAAAAGTCTATAAAATCATTATGACAGAAGATTTCATAAAACACTATTTTCTTCAATACGAGATAGTTTTACCGGTAATAAAATCGATAAATGATTTACAAAGTACATATTTATTCTCCAACAAGGTCCAAATTAATCAAGTCTTTATAATACCTTATTTAAAATGCATTTAAGGTTGTTCCATCAGAATATAATTGGTTATGCGAATTTATAACGATCTTACAATTATTTTCGACAATTTGGGTATTTACCGTTTTTTAAATGGTGTCATATATCCGTAAAATTTATAAACCATCTAATTTAAACTTAATTTATACTATGAGGAAGTAGGTTATTAATATAATTGTACATCTTTTTATGTAGGTCTATTTTTACCCAAATTTAATTAACAATATTACACTATTTAATAAATATACATTTTCTATTAATTTGATAAACTAGTAAATAATTAATAATTTATTTTGTAAAATTATACCAAAGTTCCAGAAGTCATATAACATGTTTATTAGGCCATTTGAACTTATAAAAATCATGTATGATGTTTTATTATTATGTATAGACATTTTATCGATAAATAGAATAAAATAGGTTTAAAATTATTTGAGTCCGAATAAAATATTATAAAAATTATATGATATTCCAGAAGCTATTTTAAGGGGTATAAAATTTTAAATAACTTTTAAAAATCATGTGGGGTATTTTTAATAATTAATATCGTTATTTTACCGATAAACCAAATAAAATTTTTTTAAGTCCATATATGGTCACGAAAATCCATATAAATTTTTGAACATGTATCTACTGTTTATATAAGTGTCTCCTAAAATTTTCATGTCCAAAACAAGTCATTTAGTATTTATTTTATATTTTACTGTTTTCCAACTTACTGATTATTAATAACAGAGTACAAATTATTAAGGTCCTTAAATGTCAACGAAACCTTCCTAAATTTTTATAATCTTACCTACTATTCATATGAGTATGTGATAAAAATTTCAAGTCCATATGTTTTTGATTGGTAATTATTTTATATTTTACCATTTTACAATTTACCGTTACATAATTTAACAATTATTCAAAAATAATAAAATAAATTTTCCAAACTAAATATATTCTGGCCAAATCTTGTTGGAGACATTATAATATATTTTTATTAATTATTTTTTATAATGAAGAGTTCATCTAATACCATGTTTTATAATAAGAGTATTTAACACCTTAAAATCCATTAAAATATCAATTTAACGAATAATCTCAACAAAAAGTATCCAAGAAAATTTCTTAATATATAGCTATTGGAAATTTCTTTTAAAATGAATTTCAAATATTTTCAAATTCATATAATCATTTCCATCACAATAACTTTCACAAAGTAGTGTTAAACATGCCTTTAAACATACAATAATTTATAAAATCAAAATGATCAATACCAAGCTTTTGTCTAAAGCCCTGTGCCACTAAACGGGCCTTGAACTTATCAATAGTTCCATCAGTTTTCATCTTCTTACGGAAGATCCACTTGCAACCAATTGGTTTACAAGTCGGTGGGAGATCTACTAATACCCAAGTATTATTCCCCATGATGGATTGCATCTCATCATCTATTGCCTCTTTCCAAAGGAACTATCTTGTGATGCCATAGCATCACTAAAAGTCAATGGTTCTCCTTCCACATTAAATAAATTTGGAACACTAAAAGTAATTTTATTCTAGTATATTTGACCAATCATCAAATTTCTTAGTACGCATTTTTTCTCAAAAATGACTTTTTATTAAACATCTTAAACAAGAGATTAATGACTTTTTATTAAACATCTCAAACAAGAGATAATTTAATCTTTTTGTCTAAAACTAAGACAAATGTTTGTGGATAAAATATTATCTTTATTAGTTTACACTTGGAAGTTTAAAATTACCTCCCTTATTTGTAAACATTCAATCACAAATAGAAATGACAATGTTTTGTGATCCAATTCAAAATTGAATTTCATACATAAAATTATGTATAATTTGAGAAAAATTTCTTACATTATTACAAACTAGTAATAATAAATTAATTATTAAACATTATGGAATTTATTTACCATAATATACATTTTATGCTTAAGGCATAAAATACATTATAATACCACTTGATAATTCACATGTCCTAAAGGACACAATTTTATAAATAAATACTTATAAATAGTATTCACTTTATAGTTTTTAAAATAAATCAACTTGTCACATATAATTTATGAATAAATTATGTACCATCCATTTACATATATGGATCAAATAAACATACCAAAATTATTATTACAAACTAGCAATAATAATTTGATTTATAAACATCATGGAATTTTAATCACCATAAAACATAATTTGCAAAATCTATGCAAATTAATTTATTCTCTTATATAGAATAACATTTATTTCATAACTATTTTCATAAGTAATGATAACAACCACTTACTTATAATTTCAACATTGTTGAATTATACATAATAATTTAATTGTAATTATTATAATAAGGGTCCAACCATATTTAATTTAGATTTAATATGTTTCATATACACAAATATGTATATCCATATGACATAAAAATTCTACCCCTTAATCTTCGTTATAATATAACTAGATTGACTTGGGTAATTACATAACTCATTTGAGTATTTCAATGTAAATCATTACCCTTTTTTTTTGAATAAATTTGGGTCTATAAAATATATGTCACTTTAATTTTGTCTCATCATGAGATACTTGACAAAAGTCATAAATTTATCATTTACTTTTAAGTAGTTATTTACAAATAACTACCATAACTAACCACAAAATGGTTACATCAATAAAATTGATACTTTATTTTATAATTAGAACAATAAAATAAAACAATTAAAAATCTACAAACTGAGATTAATCGAAAGTATGCTAAACAATATTATCATACCTTTGGTTTTGACGCTTACACAACATACATCAATTATCAACATGATAAAACAAAATTAATCACTTTCTTTAAACATGTCTCATGAAGAAATAATTCCATCAAGTATAGAACATAATCATACTTTAATCAATCAATATCCGATAAAACACATATATATGATCATCCAAAAGAAGATTTAGATGTATGTAAAAACTTTTTCATAAATTTAAACACAAAATATCAAATATAATTTATGATTATTAAATCTCAAGAAAAACTTACTTGTTTTCCATGATACTTCTTACTAAAGATACCCATGAAAATAAATATTTCATTTGCCATCATCAGAACTTCATGCCGAAATAATTGTCCAACTTGATGAAAAATTTTAACGAGATCCTTAACGCTTGCCATCTTTGAAAAAATATCACAATAGATTATTGGAAATATAATGCAAATACAAATAAAACAAACCGATTTGTATTTCCCTTGTGTGGATGGCAATGGAACTCCTTGCTTTGTAAATCACCAAATGGACACCATGAAGATAAGGTTGCGACAATCAAAGAAGTCGCTCGGAAAACTGATATGAGTAGAAAGCGTTCATACACTTTCCTATTGTGATATTTCTCCCACAAAGGTGCTTGGGATGATATATGAAATTCACAATGAGATACCATTTACACAACAAAATCCTAGCACAAGGAAATTGCAATAGAAAATACAAGTGTTGTAGTGAATTATGAACTTTGATGTTATTAAGAGTTAATTACTCTCTCAATATTATCTCATGAAAGGAAGAACAAGAATGGGAGTATTCTTAAGAGAAAAATCATAAATCATATGAAATTGGGATGGAATGTCCCTTGGCATGCAACCTCTATTTATAGAGTTATGCATGAAACAATACCTCCTTTTGAAACAAAAGTGTTTCACCAAACAAAGCTTTTTCACCAACCAAAGCTTATGAAGCAAAGCAATGTTTCACCAAGCAAAGCTTATGAAACAAAGAAATGTTTCACCAAGCAAATCTTATGAAACAAAGCAATGTTTCACCAAGCAAAGCTTATGAAACAAAGTAATATTTCATCAAATTCTTTGAGGCATTTAAATTGGACTTATAATATATTTATTTAAGTCCCACTACTATACTAAGTATGTAGTATATACAAATCTAGGTTTATATACTCTAAATGTTCAACAGTTATTGACTCTTTAAGAGAATGAGAATAATTTTATGTTTGGTTAAAACGGTTTTGTTAAGCTACGGTCTTAGGAGGAGATGTAATAAGCTATATGTTAGTATAGTAGCATCGAACACACCTTAGTGATAGTATATATATTGTTATGCTTCAGGAAACAATTTCTCTACAAAACCATTCTAGCTGATAGTTGTCAATCTAACCCGACTATTTGAAGCATCATTGTTGGTGAATAGTTAGTCTCTTAAAAGGGTCTGGCCTGCCAGACTATATTTCTTCAAAATAGTTTTAATAAAACTCAAACTGAAAACTACTGAGACAAATTTGTTGTGACTACTTATATTGATATTGTTATATGGGTCAATGGATCAGGCTCGCAGGCTGGTCAATGACGGAGTAGAGTAGAGGGACATTGTCCCCTACTCCTTATTTTTAGGCAAACTGTCATCAAGATATTGACTAGCTTCACTAGAGAGTGATATAGTGTTAGAGCTATGGGTGTTTCTCTCAACTAGACTCATAGTGCGCACAAAGATCTAGGACTAATTTTGTTTTTTAGTCTTTAATTTTGTTTTGTCATGTTAGATTTTGCTTTGGATTGCTTCTTTTCATTCAATTAAATTTAACTCCTTATTCATCTATCCTTTAGATTGCTCGCATATCGGTACCTTACGGGAAGAAAGGGGTTATTAAGGTGATTTGATTTCAACTTGGATGTTTTTTGGTTTAGTTAAATAGTTGTTGTAGAGACCATGTGGTCTATAATAGAAATTTTTTAATACTTTATGGCTGTGAACTTATCTTGGACTTGTGTAATTTTGGTTATATTTTGGACTGTGTTTTAGCTGTTTTGGATTCGCGATTAGTTGTTATAGTTAGGTTTATATCTTATGACACCCCTTTAGAGGTTATGGTTGAAGATATGGAATCCTTTGGGTAAAGTAACCCCGTAACGACCTAATTTAGTTAATAAGTAACTCAGTTTGTTAAACCTGCACCTAGCCGGCCCCCTCTCTTCCTCTTCCCATTTTATTTTTTTTTATTAATTAATAATTTATCTAATTAATCCTAGTAAACAAATTTTTGTTACATAAATGTGACAACCAAACGTTACACGAAAAAGACTTGACGATTAATGTTAACCATCTTAAACAAATTAATTAAATATTATGGGGTATTATAAATTCTTATCCACACATCTTCTCTCATTTTTCTCACTTTTAACCCTATACCCACAGAATTTAGTAGTCCTTACAAGTACTTGCATTGGCACAAATAGATAGTTAGGTGATCAAATCTTCTCATGCAAGTATTTAGTAAATTAGCTGGTTATAATAATTTATTGTTATGAATAAACTATCTTTGAAAAAGTTGTTCTTAGTAGCTTGTTCAAAATCAGTTAATTAAATCAATTTGATAAAATCAG
>NC_080049.1:14578476-14653476 GCF_026212465.1 Amaranthus tricolor
TCTCTTTATCTCTCATTTTGCCTAGGAACTCATTTTTGGGTTTTCATCCTAGCCACTCATTAATTTTTCCAAGTCTCACTTGCTCACCCACTCATGCCGCTCTTTTGTCTAGGTTGGCTTTTGGGTTTTCAACCTAGCTGGGCTTTTTTCTTTTCAAGTATGTTTCCCTTTTTCATTGAACAACATGTACAAACTCAGTTGTGAAAATCAAAGATACAATATGAATTCAAGCTAAGGTTGTACAAAATATACAAGATAGAGAACATGAGTAGCAAGAGGGTATTCAGCAACCCTTACAGAAAATAGGGTCTTCAGTAACCCTGGATGAAGTAGATCAAAGCATGAATAGAGAATGCAAAGCTAACTAATAAACTCCAATGATGAAGGGGGATAGCACCGTCAGTTGCATCATTACCTCTTATGACATGAAACATCAACCCTTCCTATGGCTCCCCAAATAAAGAGGTTTCCTATCTTAATCTCCCTTGCTCTTATAGAATAATCTCACTTTGAGCCCATAAAAATCCCAAACCAATTGTCGACCTCATACCCAACCCAGCACAATATCACCACAACCATAACATAATGAAACCAAACAAGCATCCAAACTCCAAACAATGTGGCTCAAATAATGGAGCTCTTGAATCTCGCTATCCAAGAACTATTTTGGACAAAAGAGGATGGGGGCTTTACGTTGGTTAAAATTTATACCTTAAATAAATGCAATGGTTGATAAAGGTGGGTTAAGATATGACAATTTAGTAGAGCTAGAATCATAGATAAGATGGAGATAGGAATAGAGATATACCTGCGGATGCTGTGGCAAAGGATGAAGATCAATAGCAGCTGATGAACACTCACTCTTTTTTTGCCTAGACCTCCTTCACAGGTTATTAGCTAGCATTCTCAAAAAAAAATTTCAATTTTTTTTGAAGAAGGGTTAACAAAAATATTAACAAAAAAAAAAAATAAACAAAAAGAAAAAAATAAAAGAAATAAAGTCCTAATCTAAGAAAACAATAAAACTAGACTAGAAAAGTAATAAAAACTATAACTAGCAGGCATAGACTCCCCCTCATGCTTATCAAAAGCATTGTCCCCAATGCTGAACTGCATAGCAAGGGAACAAAAACAAAGAAAATAAAAGCACACAAATAGAGGAAGTCTAATGTAAAAAGATGGTGGGTATGAGGTCTTATTCGCCCCCTATATTGACCAGCGCCCCCCCATACCCACTCGCTTTGCCCCATATCCACTCGAACACACTATACTCATTCGCCCTATATCTACAATGGAGTACTCTATAAATTTTGTGTATTTTTATTAAAAACTATTGACAAGAAAATTAAGGATATAAATTTTATATTAAATACAAATTAGATATACAATTAATATGTAAAAAATTATGATTTAATGGAGCGTATAATGTGATGTTGGAGTGAAGGTGAGGTAAGTATAAGGTCGGTATATACCTATGATGGGTGCCCATAGTGAATGGAGATTAGTTTGAATGCATACCTAGGTAGATAAACACGAGTATAAAAATTTTATCCATCATAAATGATGAGTAAATGATGAGTATAAAATTTTTTAAAAGATATGAATATAAGAAAGACCTATTGCACTTGTCGCCTAATTTGCCATCCTTATAACTCATATATGAGCCTCTCAAAAAGAGACATACTTATATAATACCTATATTTAGCTCAAAAGTAGTAGAGATGGTAAAAATTAAAATTAAAATATTATATATTAAATTAATGTTAAATAAACAAACAAAAATAGAAAGTAAATAGAGTGAGTCTCATGGATAAAAAGGAGTAGAAGTGAAATAATATCAAGAACTAATTTCAATACTCTCAATTTGCCGACTTCATTATTATTACAATCACCCAAAAATTTCTCGCTCTATCTTTTCTCGTCTTCTATCTTTATCACAATCACAAATAATACGCCATGGATTCAACGCCGGTGAATTGGGAAGCTTTGGATTCCCTCGTCATCGAATTCGCTAAATCTGAAAATCTGTTCCACGAAAACGACGCCATTTCTTCTCTTTCTCCTCCTTCTTCTCCTGCTTCTTCCTCTCTCTCTCCTCCTCCAGCTTCACCTTCTTCATATTCGTCTTCTTCTGCTTCTTCTTCGTATCAATCTCGTCTATTGATTCGTCGAATTCGCCTGCTTTTGGAGTCTGGTGATGTAGATTCTGTTTTGGATCTTCTTCGTCTCCATGCTCCTTCCATTTTGCTCGATCGCCGCCTCCTTTTTTGCCTCCAGAAACAGGTAATAAATGATATATTTAAGGTTTTTTTTTATTTTATTTTTGAATTATTTTTGACTGATTATTTTGATTGAAGAAATTCATTGAGTTATTGAGGAGAGGAACTCCGGAAGATCGCGAATCTGCTATTGAATGTTTGCGAAATTCACTTGCTCCTTGTGCTCTTGATGCTTATCCAGTATGAAACTTATTTCCTTATTTTTTTGTTTTGTTTTGTTTTTGTTTTTTTTTTTTTTTTTTTTTTTGTGTGGCAATAGTCGGTGTTATTAACGGCCAGGTATTTATTTTTGTTTGTTTTGAAGGAAGCGTATGAGGAATTTAAGCATCTTCTTCTCGCTTTAATTTATGATAAAGATGACAGCAATTCTCCTGTAGCTAGAGAGGTATTGTTACATAAGACTTTTGGTCTGTTGCTATAGGGTACGAATTTAATTTTCTGTGCTTTGAATTGTAGCATTTGAATGTTGTGGACCATTTATATATTTGCACTTTCCAATGCTTAGAAAGCTGGTAATTTTTCATCAAACGTGGTGAGTTTTTATATTTTGAAGTCTACTTTCATCCTGGCTGTAGATAATGGGACACTGATTAGAGACACTATCATTCACCTTTCTCTAATAATCAAGGGCCAACTTGAATACGCTTTTCCATGAATCCTTAAAAACTCCAGTTCAACCTTCTCTATTGACTCATTTGTTATTCTTTGTTATGTTTGAGGCATTTGTGGTGATTTCTAATAATCCAGTAATTATGTTTTTGATACTAGTTTGATACTTATGAGTGTTTGGATATGAGCAAAAACTCTCCTCGAATAATTGCCAAACCGCTAAGATCAATAACTCATCAAGATAGCCTCTTATAGATTTTATGCAAGAAGGTTGTTTTAACATCTAGTAGCTCAAGTAGCAAATCAAAATGTGCAACTATTACTTGTAGCACTAATATAGGTGTGTCGTACCACTAGTGAGATCCTTTAGCAACTAGCCTAGGCTAACTTTGTGATCCTCCAAAGTTCCTATTTCCTTTTTGAAAAGCCACTTGCAACGAATTATTCTAGGAGTTGTAGCACTTTCACAAGACAAATCAAATCTTCTATACAATTTCTTTGACTAGGAGCTTTTCGGCCTTACATATGTCCTATCACTTTGAGCGTCTTCCTTGGGTATGTGATAGATTGGTTTTGCCATGGATATGGATAATAAGAAAGCATTGTTAGTGCAAAAATAATGGTAGATTATAGAATAGTAGGAAATTGTAATTATTTCCGATGTAATGACATTGATTGGGACTTTACGTCCTTCATTAGTAATACCGCAAGTGCACGGCATAGCGTAGTACGTCGGCAAGTACGGGTCGAATCCACAAGGAGTGGGGGTTAAGTTAATAGTTTCTCGATCGATTAGTATGTTCGAAAACGTATAATATGATGTTTGGAGATAGAAATAATTAAAACAAGCAATTAAAAGTACTTAATGAAAATAAATCATAAAAGTAAATAAGGATACAATGAACTAAAAGCAAGGATAAAATGATCAATAAACTAAGAGGCGTAGGCTAGGCTTCAATAATAGGAGTAGTAAACTAAGAGGCATAGGCTAGGCTTCAATAATAGTACATCAATGGTTGAAGAATTCCAAGTTGCAAAATATTACAATAAAGGATGAAGTTAAGATTGTATTTGGAAAGTGAAAATACTTAATTGAATTGAAAGGGAAATTATGCTAACACTTATTCTTAATTGAAATGAAAGCAAAGCTATGAAAAATACATAAAAATTACTCAAAATGATAGGTAAAAACTGAGATGATAGCTCCTTCTTCCTCTTCTCTATTTATAGGTTTCAAGAACAATTAGGGGGTGGTGGTTTCATGATTGCTCCACCGCCCCTAGGTTGTAGGAGGGGGGGGGGGGGTGCGACCCCTAGTGGATAGGGTAGGGTGGCTGGCAGTCTTGGCAGCAGCAATTAAAAGCAACAAATGTAATTGGACCTCGAATGATGCTTTAAAAAGATCGCACATGCTGCTGCCGCCCATTTCGCTCGACTCGAGTGAATCCCGCTTGACCAGTCGAGCCATCATCAGGTCCAACATCAGAAACTTCAACAATTGAACAGAATGTGCAATTTAGCTCCGCTTGACCTGAGTCATCTTGCTCGACCAGTTGAGCGGATGTATTGTAACCTGGGTTGAATCTTGCTGATGGTCAGAAGCTCTGGAAGTTTGAATGTACTTCGCTCAACCCGAGCCAACTTTGCTCGACCGGTCGAGCGAGCTTCAGATATGTAACACTCAGCTTCTAGCTCGAGCAATGCTGCTCGAGCCACCTTGGCTTGAGCCTATTTTGGTCGAGTGGATCTATTTTGGCTTCTTTTTGTGGCTTGGCTCATGATGTTTAACTTCTTTGAGCTCTCGTTATTTAGGTGAGCAATGTATGCAACCAAAGGGGCTAGTTTATGCTCGGTGTTGATGATTAGATCCTGAAATGAAACAAAATACCAAAGCAACAAAACAAGCGTAAAATCCAATAAACCAATGCGATAACATGTACTTTCCTCATGCTAAACAAGCCACTTATAGGGGTAAAAATAAAGATAAAATGTAGCTAACAAACTCCTCTAAGCCAGACCCTTGCTTGTCCTCAAGCAAGCATTGCATTATCATAAAGAGAAAAGAAAATCGAGAACCAATCATAGATGCTCATGAATGATCTAACAACAGCTATAGTCATGAACGCACAAGCCACAATTTATCAAAAGATGTATGATAGATTAGCAAGCTAAAAATTTGAAGTGTGTTCCTGTTCTACAAATTATCCTCAAAACAAGTTGTCAAGCAATGACCTTACCATACTGAATCTAAGACTCACAAACCAATCACAATGGGTATAAGTGGACCTCACTTTTGGATATGTTAGCCAAGATGAACAACCACACTCAACTGTTTAAAGTTACGCTCATGCCCTCATCCTATGGCTCAAAGTGATGTGAGCCTCAAAATAGAGATGTGCCAAAGTTTCGCACCTCGGCTAAGACTTCACTAGAAGTAGGTGGATCGACCTAAAAGAGGTGAATTGGTAAAGGTTAGAGTGAGATTAAATGTAGAAAGGGTAAGGAAGGGTAAGGTTATAAAAAGAGGTAGCATAACTAGTTAGTTAACCCAAACAAACCAAAATGACCCATGGTTTCACATAACTTGGCATTTATTAACTACTAATATTTTTTCTATACAAATTTTTGACTTCTTTTTTCTTTCTTTATTTTCTTTTTTTTTTGATATAAAAACAAACACTACACTACCAAAAGTGGGTAGTGAAATCAAAGGACTCTTAGAGTCGTATAATACCAACTAAATTTATACAACTGTGTCTAAAATCGAAATATCACCATGATATATGTAAGTGGTGACTTCAAGAAAATATAAGAAGACAAATGCATGCTAAAAACTCAAGCCAAGTGTGATAAGCCAATCACCATCATACCATCAACCAAACAAACTAGTATGCAAAAGAGTTAGTGATGAAGGTGAAAGAAGGTGGAAGTGAAAGGATAAAAAAGAAAATGGAATGCTCGAATGAGATATGAAAGAAAGTGAGGTATAATGTAGGTTAACAAAAGGGTAAGAAAAAAAGGGAATAAATTATCCAAACTAGCAACTAGATCCATATAATACTCAAGTCCTTCAAGTCATGCCTAGTGCGCTACAAATCTACAATCTCATTAATTTACGTGAATGCATGGTAGGGGCTCGATAAATACTCACGGGTTCAAAATATGTCCACAAATACCCAAAGGCGGTGCCACAAACCAAATCAATGCTCAACTATTGTTTTGAAACCTCAAAGTTCACAGGATTGCAAATCAAAAAATTTAGAAGAAATAATCTAAACTTGCCACGGTATCATACTTAAATAAAAAAATATGGCCCAAAATGAAATCAAGTTAGCTACCGAAGATCAAAAATGTGCATGAATGTGATTCAAGGTATCGAAAACATAATTGAATTAAGAAAATAGTAAGCTAAATTACAAAAGTAAAACAAACAGAAAGAAAATCAATGAAAGCATGCATATATACACAAGAACCTAAGGAGACCATAAACACAACACCTCCCTGAAGCCAAACTGAGCAGTGTCCTCAATGCGACAAAAGGGCTTTAGAGAAGGTGCGAGGATTCTAGTCGTCAGTGTCATCTCCCTCTTCATCCTCTTCATCTCCTTAATCATTATCTTCCTCATCATCATCTCCCTCTTCCTGTGCTCCAGGACCAAAAGATGTACTAGCGCCCCCCCAAAACCGTGGATATAACCACAAAATCACCTGGTGGCGGTGTGTACCACGATAGGTGCACATGATCCGGGGCGACATGCCCCTGCCGGTAATGATGGTCATATACCGGATATTGGCTTCGCTGGTAATCGACCATGAATTGGTCGATCGGGCTCTGTTGCGCCTCTATCCGGTCAAATTGCTGATCAAAGCCGTCCATACGCAGGTGTAAGTGCTGTAAAGAGGCCAGGACGAGATCAGGGTCGGTATGATGGGGTGAAGGTGGGGGTGGAGGTGCTGCATGAGAGTTGCCACCAAACTCGAAGGTAGAGGATGGGTCTCCTTGCTCAAATGCAGGTGAGGGGTGACGTTCTTCGTGTGTAGAAGAAGAGCCACCTCGTCTCCGACGGGAGTACTGGTTGGGGAAAGCCTGTTGTGGTGGCCTTTCCACTGCTAGAGGGTCGGTATGATGGGGTGAAGGTGGGGGTGGAGGTGCTGCATGAGAGTTGCCACCAAACTCGAAGGTAGAGGATGAGTCTCCTTGCTCAAATGCAGGTGAGGGGTGACGTTCTTCGTGTGTAGAAGAGGACCCACCTCGTCTCCGACGGGAGTACTGGTTGGGAAAAGCCTGTTGTGGTGGCCTTTCCACTGCTAGAGGGTCAGGTACCCGCCCTCCTGGTCCAAAGAGATATGTGGGACGATTAGGGATTAAGTCGGGAAGAGCTTGGGTGGGGAGAGGGATACCTATTTGCCGGTCATGAAGCTTCCACCATGTTTGACCATTTGAAAGCTCTAGCCACTTAGATTGAACTAAGTGGGTCATGCTGATGGTGGTGGCCTCTCTAGGTAGTACCCCTTCTCCTCTCCAACCAAAATGCATAGCAATTTGGGTGATGAGTCCGCCAAACTGTATCGGTGTTCGAATAGTGTTAGGTTTATTAATAGTATGGCGGAATTTGTGGACTAGGAATCTAGCTAAGTTAAAGGTAAAACCCCATTCAGGGCAGAGGAATGAGCCTAAAATAATTAGATCGTTACTATTGGCCTTATTGGACTTAGATTTGGCCGTGATGGTGAAAGCGATGAACTTGAGCCAAATCCTGATAACAGGGTGATGAACTTTTTCGAAACTAAATTCTGCAGGTTGGTCAAGTGTTCTCCTGATATTAACGGCCAAATTTGGGAAGGGTGCTGTTCATAGTCTAATCCTCCCCCCATGTCGTTCAGACCAAATAAATCAGCAAGCTCAGTCGTAGTGAGCTGCGCTCAATTCCGTCTATCCTATAATACAATGAGGTTTCCCCAAAGTCATCTTGTGTTATAGTCAAGGAACTTAAGAACTCGAAGACTAACTCAGGATATGTTTCTCTATGCATATTTAACATAAAACCCATGCCTATTGCTCTAAAAAATTGCATAGCATACTCAAATAATCCTAGGTTTTTAAGCACATTAGCACAAATAAACCTAGTAGGAATAATGAGCCTTTCTTTGAGATTTTGAAACTTATCTCTTGGTGTTCATTCCTAAAAATTATGTTGGGGTAGTCCTCGTCGGTTTCAACTTTTTGTGGTGAAGGAGTCCTTTCTCTCCTCCTTTGCCTCCTTGGTGCCATTAGCTTGTTTTGGTTGATGATGTTCCTAAAACAAAGATTAAACAAGCAAAGAACACAAAATCTCTACTAAAAAGCAAAGATTAATTAGTAGAAAACAAATAAAAACTCAAGTCTTGAAGAATTTAACAACTTTTACCTTAATCCTACGAACTCTAATTTGGATGGATGTTGATGAGAATGGAACAATGTGGATGTAATTGATGAATTTGAAGGGTGAAATGTTGTTGTTGATGAGTGAATGTAGAAGATTGAAAGATTTTAGGGCTTAGGGATTTGAGTTTTTAGTGAGAGAAAGTAGGAGGAGATGATATTGCTCGAGTGAGAAATGAAGGATTAGTCGAGCAAAACTGAATTTAAACGCGAAATCTGTCAGAACTGCATCTCGCTCGACTTGTCGAGCGAAGTACAGGTTTCATTTTTTTGCATTCTGTTTTGCTCCTGATGCTACTCGAAAAAACTTAATTATTTGCTCGAGTGGTCGAGCGAGCTAATGAAGGGCTGCTCGACAGGTCGAGCAAATCCCCTACTTCACTACGTATGCCTGCTCATCGCTCGACCCGAGCCAACCTTGCTTGGCTGGTCGAGCGAATTGTTTTTTCAGCTGATAATCAATTAGAATACCTGCAGTGCAATGTTATATTTGAAATACCCCTTTGCTCGACCCTGCAGCATCAGTACAAGCATGCTATATAAAATATGTTACATAATAAAAACAAAAACAAGAAATAAAAGTGAAAATACACAAAAACATACTAGAGTTGGGTTGCCTCTCAACAAGCGTTCGTTTAAGGTCGTTAGCTTAACCGTTGTGCATTATTCATTGAGAACACGTGGGGGCTCAAGCTGCATTACCATTGGTCCCGCTAAAGGCTCAACTGCGCGATAGTGTTTGACACGTTGACCATTCACTTTGAATGTTTTCCCTTTCGCATTCGACAGCTCGATGGAACCATAGGGGAATACCCTCGTGATCTTGAATGGACCCGTTCAATGTGACTTCAGTTTCCCTGGAAATAACCTCAAACGGGAGTTAATAGTAACACCAATTGTCCAACTTCAAAGCTCCTTCTGATAAGATCCTTGTCATGCCATCGCTTGGTCTTTTCCTTGTATAGCTTCGAACTCTCATGCATCCAAGCGTATCTCATCAAGTTCATTGATATCTAATAACCTCTTCTCACCAGCACGCAGTAGATCATAATTAAGAGCTTTGATTGCCCAAAATGCTCTATGTTCAAGCTCTACTGGTAAATGTTGCCGTCTATCGTTGATCAATACCCTTGGTGTGCTAAATCGCGGAAAAATTTGTTTCTTGAAAAACTTGGTATCCACGCGTGCATCATTGGTAGGAGATGCAATAGCCTCTACCCATTTTAACACATAATCAACTGCCAGCAAGATATACTTATTCCCATAGGAGGATGGGAATGGTCCCATGAAATTCACCCCCCATACATCAAAAACTTCGATTTCTGGGATGTTGTTGAGTGGCATTTCATTTCTTCTTAAAATATTCCCTGTTCTTTGACATCTGTCGCAGGATTTGACGTAGGCATGTGTATCCTTGAACAAAGAAGGCCAATAAAAACCACAATGAAGAATTTTTGCAGCAGTCTTGGAGGTACTAGCATGTCCTCCGCCGGGCAGATCGTGGCAATGCGAGATAATAGAAGATACTTCTTGTGGAACACACCTTCTAATTACACCATTAACACACAGATACAGGAATGGCTCCTCTCAAAAATGTCTCTTGACATTATAGAAAAACTTTTTCTGCTGAGATGAGTATTCATCAGGAATGATTTTCGATTTCTAGGATGTTGTTGAGTGGCATTTCTTTTTTTCTTAAAATATTCCCTGTTCTTTGACATCTGTCGCAGGATTTGACGTAGGCATGTGTATCCTTGAACAACGAAGGCCAATAAAAACCACAGTGAAGAATTTTTGCAGCAGTCTTGGAGGTACTAGCATGTCCTCCGCAGGGCAGATTGTGGCAATGCGAGATAATAGAAGATACTTCTTGTGGAATACACCTTCTAATTACACAGTTAACACACAGGCTATATAGGAACGGGTCCTCCCAAAAATGTCTCTTGACATTATAGAAAAACTTTTTCTGCTGAGATGAGTATCCATCAGGAATGATTCCACTTGCTAGATAATTAACCAAATCGGCATACTATGGAACACTTGTCATGCTTACAGCTAAGAGACACTCATATGGAAATGAATCATCAATTGGGGCTTCCAAACTTAATCCACCATCATGAATCAGCCGGGATAAGTGGTCGGTAACAACATTCTCCGCACCCTTCTTATCCTTCACTTCTAAATCAAACTCTTGCAGTAGGAGAATTCACCGAATCAGACGAGGCTTAGCATCTTTCTTTGCCATCAAGTACCTCAAAGCTGCATGATCGGTGTGGACGATCACCTTTGATCCTAACAGGTAAGGCCTAAATTTTTCTATGGCAAATACAATTGCCAAAAGCTCTTTCTCTGTTGTTGCATAATTCATCTGAGCTGGATCCAACGTCTTACTCGCATAATAGATGGCATGCAACTTGCCATCCTTCCTTTGACCTAAGATAGCCCCTACAGCATAGTTACTTGCATCATACATGATTTCAAAGGGGATGTTCGAATCCGGCGGTTGGATAATAGGAGCAGAGATAAGAGCCTGTTTCAATCTGTTAAAAGCTTCAAGGCAATCGTTAGTAAACAGGAATGAGGCATCTTTGGCGAGGAGCTCAGTTAGAGGCCTAGCAATCTTAGAGAAATCCTTGATAAACCTCTGGTAAAAACCAGCGTGACCAAGGAAACTCCTTATTCCCTTAACATCAGAGGGAGGAGGTAAACGCTCTATGACCTCTACTTTCGCTTTATCTATCTCAATGCCCCTGTTGGAGATAACATGACCTAACACTACCCCTGTTGTACCATAAAATGGCTTTTTGCCCAGTTTAGGGCGAGGTTGGTCTTCTTACACCTGCGGAGCACCTTTTCGAGGTTGCTTAAACATGCTTCGAAAGATGTTTCGTACACAGAAAAATCATCCATAAATACCTCTATAAAATCCTCAATAAAATCAGAGAAAATGATCATCATGCATCGTTGGAACGTGGCGGGGGCATTGCAGAGACCGAAGGGCATCCTTCGATATGCAAAGGTCCCATAGGGACAAGTAAAAGTGGTCTTTTCCTGATCATCTAGATGGATAGGGATTTGGAAAAATCCAGAGTATCCATCTAAATAGCAAAAATATGAATGATTTGCCAAACGTTCCAACATCTGATCTATAAAAGGCAAAGGGAAATGATCTTTACGGGTTGCTTTGTTCAATTTTCTGTAATCTATGCACATTCTCCAGCCCGTAACTGTTCTAGTGGATACTGACTCACCCTTATTATTTTTTATAACAGTCATTCCACCCTTTTTGGGCACTACCTGTATGGGGCTAACCCACCCTTTTCATATTAGTATTCAATCTCCTTTGAGGTTCTATAGATGTGGCATGATCATCATCAAGAAATATTCTATGCATGCAAAAAGATGGACTTAAACAAGTGATATCATCTATTGAATACCCTATGACACTCTTGAAATTTTTAATCAATGCAATCAATTGGTCAAGCTGGGTATCATTTAATTCAGCATTAACAATTACTGGATAAGTTTCATTTTCTCTTAAATAAGCATATCTCCAAGGCGGTTTCCATCATTGGTTCCATATAGAAATCTGGTTCATCTAACAACTTCTTCAAACTTGCGGCTTCTGAGCACCTTCCATCCTCAACTCCTTCTAAAATTGACCTCAAACGGTCAACATACTGTGGATGCATAATCTCAACCCTTGCTACTTCTGCTCTGCACAGTGATTCATTGGTGGGTACTTTTCATCATTGATGGAAGATGAAACTCAACGTCTTCCCCCAAGATGTTCAATGTAAGCTTGCCATTGAACACATTAAAAACAGCCCGTGCAGTCTTCCTTAAATCTCTCCCAAGAATGATAGGTATGACATGATCTTCAACAATATCCATAATCACAAAATCACAAGGGACATGGAACTTCCCTATTTGAACTGGCAAATCTTCAACAACTCCAACTGGAAACCTTACTGATCTATCGGCTAGCTGCAAAGACATTCTTGTTGGCTTGATTTCCGCATTGATCCTCTTGCATAAAGACAGTGGCATAATACTCACACTAGCTCCCAAATCAACAAGTGCTTTATTGACCAAAACTTCACCAAATTTGACTGGAATGGTGAAACTCCTGGGTTCAGCTTCTTTTTTCGGCACCTTGCACTCTAAGATAGCGTTGCATTCTCCTCTTAGTGCTTCTACGCCTGTTTCTGGCAGCTTCCTTTTGTTAGATAATACCTCATTTAGAAATCTTGCATAAGAAGGCATCTCCTTTATAACATCTATGAAGGGAATGTTTATTTCAAGCTTACTCAGAACTTCTAAAAACTTTTCATATTTTTCTTTAAGCTTGCGACGCGCTAATCTCTGTGGGAAAGGAACAGGAGGTACATCAGTGGTGGGCTTCTTTCTCTTCTCTGGAGCAGGTGCTGGTTGTTCCTCCTTTTCCCCCTCATCAGGTGCTTCTTCTTCTATTACCACCTCTTCTTCATTCTCAACAACCATGGGTGGAGGATTATAGGTGGTGCCGCTTCTTAGTGTGACTGCATTTACATGTCGGAGGGGTTTTTCTCGGTGTTGCTTGGCAGCTGTCCACTGGGTTTGGAAAGATTGCTTAATTGCTGCGCCATCTGTGCCATCTGATTATCAATGATTTTGTTGTGTGCTTGAATCTGGTGGATGGCACTAGAAGTGTCAGCATTAATCTTGGACTAGGTGGCAATGAAGTTCTCCATCATGGATTCCAAATTTGATTTTTGCGGTGAGTTTTGTGGTGGAGGTCTTTGAAGCCCTGGGGGTTGTTGGTTATTTGGTGGAGGTTGGTGATATGATGGTGGGTTCAATAATGCATTGGGATTTTTATATGAAAAGTTGGGGTGATGCCTCCAACCTTCATTATAAGTGTTGGAAAATGGATTGAACGGTGGCTTCCCTTGGTTGTACACTGCATTAACTTGTTGGCTTGATGATGATTCTGCAGCTGCACATTCTGATGGGGAATGACCTTGGATTCCACACACTTTACAAGGCTCTAGTGTGTTCCCTACACGCAATTGGTCCATCCTTGACAATGCGTGGACAGAGTTTTGAATGGTAAGTAATGCATCCACTTCATATTTTCCACCTTTCTTGTTATTCCTTTTATCTCTCCAATGGAAGTTCGAGGACATTTCCTCGATTATCTGCTTGGCTACCTCGGGGTTTTTGGCCATCAATGTTCCTCCAGCTGTAGCATTTACTGAAATTTGTATCTCGTCCCTAAGATCATTGTAAAAAATTCTAAATTAAGAGCCAGTCTGAGATTCCATGGTGCGGGCATTTCCTTTGTAATCCTTTATATCTTTCCCAAGCCACGTATAATGCTTCACCATCTTCTTGACAGAATGAGGTGATATCATTATGTAGTTTAGCAGTTTTGGTTGGTGAAAAGAATCGAGCAAGGAAAGCCTTAGATAATGCCTCCCAAGTGCGATACTTGTTTGGCCCTTCAGATCTTAACCAATCTCTTGCCTCACCACGGAGTGAGTAGGGGAAACAAATCAGCTTCATTTGTTCATCAGAAATCCCCTGATATTTCACAGTGCCACACTTGTTCACGAACTCATCTAGGTGGTCGTTTGGATTCTCCATCTTAGTGTCGGCAAATTGATTCTGAGCAATGAAATGAAAGAAAGCTGGTTTGATCTCATAATTTGCGGTTGTGATGGTTGGTTGAACAATACTCGACCCTAGACTCCCATCAGGCATGGCATATTCCCGAAGGGACTTTGGGTGTTCCACCGCCATTTTTCGTTGTTTCCTTCTCCTTCGTCTTCTCCCAATTTCAGGATTTATAGGTACAAGATTTTCTTGTCCGTGAGACCTAGTTTGCATACACTACACTAAAAAATCGGGGTCAAGTGTAAAGTGAAGAGAAAAATGAAAACAACTCAAAATGATAAAGAATAATGAACTAACTAATCAAGAAAAACAATTAACAAAGTCGCCACTCCCCGGCAACGGCACCAAAAACTTGATCGGGACTTTACGTCCTTCAATAGTAATACCGCAAGTGCACGGCGTAGCGTAGTACGTCGGCAAGTATGAGTCGAATCCACAAGGAGTGGGGGTTAAGTTAATAGTAAAATAGACTTATGCATGCAACCAAAGGGGCTAGTTTATGCTCGGTGTTGATGATTAGATCCTGAAATGAAATAAAATACCAAAGCAACAAAACAAGGATAAAATCCAATAAACCAATGCGATAACATGTAGTTTCCTCACACTAAACAAGCCACTTATAGGGGTAAAAATAAAGATAAAATGTAGCTAACACATATATTGATTAATGATAAAGGATGAATTTGAGCTAAATGATTGCATAAGCGAGATAGTGTTTACAAGCTTTTGAGAGGCTGCTGCACTCCAAATGGAGTTAGAAACTCATTACAAAATATTTTGTCTTCATGTCCTTTTCTATTACTTTTCAAAAATAACTTTTATTCTTAATCTAACATACTTAGTGGATAGTTACTATAGTACCTCATGAACATCCCAATTTTGCTAAGACAAGAAGCTACAAGACTTCTTAACCTTCAACAACCTCCAACATATCGTGTGAAGGAAGTTACAATAAGTGGGCTAAATGTGGAAAGTTGAGGAAAGTTGCAACTGCTAAAAAGAAGTTTTACTTGCTGGTTTCATAAATACCAAATGGAGGTTGCATTGCTAATACTTATTTGTTTCATAGATTCCAATTGGAGGTTACATTGCTGAAAATGTGTTGTAGGTGGTTAAGTGAAGTTGCTTTGAGTCTCTTTTCATTATAAATATTTAATTTAGATGAATTTGAAGGTGTTGAATGATTAATGAGAAAAATCGAAATTGTGTTTAAAACTTGTTTGTACTTTTCTTAGATTAGAATTGTATTGTAGAAGTTCTCATGCAAAGTGTAAGTGGCCGATTACACTTGTACCTTAAGAGCTTTATTTAGTGAGTCTTGAGTTGAGCCTCATTCTATCCTTTAATTCGTTTGCACTTTGATCAAATCAAAATCCAAAAACGTCACATCTTGATTTTATCGGAAACAACAACCTTTTTCCTCGTTTAAGTAGATCAAAGACCCTTTTTCCTTATATCTTCATCCCCTTATTACCTTCTTATACTTTTTCCTTCGTTTGTCTTGTAAGTCCCCCTAGGGTTTAGGTTGTCTTACAACAGATTGGACTTGGAGCCAACTTATAATCCTAGTGAGAGCCTTGAACCACATCTTCGAACACAACACTATGACTTATGAAATTATTACCCAACTTGATGCAATTTTCTTCACAAGGTACCATCAAGCATAAAATCAGTTCGTTTATTATTGATGGTAGGTTGCACAAATGTGGCTTCGAAAACACATGTATCCAAGTTGAAACTTCCAACCATTCCTCTTCCTCATTCTACACCATACAATGGCTGAACCAAAACGAAGGACTTAAAGTCACTCAACAAATCCTCATCTATTTTTCGATTGGAAAATCCTATCTAAAGGAAATTTTTACTGGGAAATGTTATAAGATTTGTAAGATCGCCTACTTCCTAAGGGGACTTACAAAACAAGGGAATTAATAAGTAAGGCAAAAAGAGAAGGATATGAGGATGAATGGGAAAAGGTTTGTTTTGTGCGGATTTGGTTTACTAATGATGAAGTGGTTTACTTTTTAGGGTTTTTAGTTTCATCAAGTTTGCAAGGAAATAAAGGATATGATAAGGATAATAATCTTATAGAAAATGTGAGATGAACAATGGAAGGATAAGAGATCCACTTGCGAATGAACATAAATGAATTCAAAGGATAAGAAATGTACCAACAATGAATCCAAGTAGAGTTTGTTTGATGGATGATATATAGGTTTTACTAAACTCAAAACTCACTAAATACATTACCATTAGCAAGTTAGGTAGCACCAAAGTTTTTAAAATCGAGATTCCACTTGAAATCGTTTAGACCTATAGATTCGAATCGTAGAATCGTAAGACTCTACAATAAATTTAAATTTGCTATGTAGTCATAATTATTCATCTCACAAGTTTAAGTTTATTAATTAAAGTTTCATTCACTTTATTTTTAAGAATGAAATAAAAAAATATATAATAATTAGTTTAAATCTTCATACTGATGAAAAAATTTATTTTTAAAAATTATGATGATAGATCGCTAAAATGTAAGAAAAATTTAAAAAATTAATAATAAACTTAAAGAATTGAATCGTTAAATCGTAGGATCGTAGAATCATGTTATGATTCTACCTCTACAAATTTTAATTTAATTCAAATCGTAAGATTCTACCAACTTACGATTCGAATCGCTCGCTTATTTTTGATTGTAAAATCGTAGAATCGTATATCAGAATCGTGATTTTAATAAGCATGGTTAGCACTCAAGGCACATATGTAATCTCCAGATACACTAAGCATAAAACTTTTTACAAATATAATTCTAATCTAAGAATCATAAGGACAACAAATGTTTATTTAAACACAAAGTTCGATTTATCATATCATAATTTACTTCCCTAAAGAAAATACAATGCTTTCTATTTATAGGCTGTAAAAATAGAATTTTAAATTAAATCCTATCTTATGCTAAGGATTGATGAGTTGTCTTGTGAAAGGATTGATGACATGTGCAAATACACTTCAATCCATGTCCTAGTTGGATGTTTTATGACTTCCCTTACTGGTCTGACTTTTAATTTCTCATAGAAATTTTAGCCTTGACTTTCAAAACTTCCAACTACATCATTGTAGTAGCTGTCTACTACTCCACATTGCGTTAACCACCTGCTCCTCCTTCATTTGTGCAGCAAGTGTTGAGTACCTAAATCATGTGCAGCAACTGTCCATTACCCCCTCATATTCATATAACAGGTACTGAAATCGAGTAATTGTTAGCTGCAATGTCCTTAGGAGTTAGGATGTCCCTTGCACAGCCCTGGACTTTTGCGTAGCTGCTGGTTTAAGTAATTACTCACGGAAATGTAAGTGTTTTCATGCGGGTGATGTTGATCTTATGATGTTGAACTTCTTTGCAAGTACTTTCGACTCCTACGTACGAAGGTTTTTAGATTAACTATTACAACTTAAACAAGAGAATTTAAATAAAAGTACTTAACTAATACATCCTAATCCATATGAACGTTGCCTTTGTGTAATGTTGGTGTTTTTTGATTAGACAAACCATGAATAAAGATTTCTCCTAATGTTGAAATATAGGTGGACCTTGATTTTAACATAAGATCTTTTTCTACTATATGGGGAGATGTGAGAAGAAATTTTTCTGTAACCTCTCCATGACAAATAACTTTGTTGCCGTAAATAATGGGTGTTATACGTTACGTAATAGTCAACGTGACATTTTGACCGAGAAAACTCATTCATCTCTATATAACGGGATTTAACATTGCTGCAACTCTAAATAATGTTACATAATAATTGTTTAACAACTGTTACATAAAATAATGGTTGGGTTTTTCTTCCATGAGTCTACTTAATAGTTAATAAAGCCTTTCGCTCTACCTTATTTCGTAAGACTTCTCTAGAGTATGAACCACAACTATTTGTAGTTTAGCACCATAAAATTAATGGGTATTAATGAAGTTTTTATAGGGAGATGTTATAAGAACTTCTACAATCTTGGGAGATGTTAGAAGAAATTTTTCTACAACTTCTTCTTGACAAATAACTTTTTAACCGTGAAACGTTGGGTGTTATACGTTACGTAACAGTCAATGTAACATTTTGACCGAGAAAATTCATTCACCGGCATAACGGGATTTAATGTTGTGACAACACTCAAATAGGTTGTGTAACGACTATTACACAACGACAACTGACAAGTTTTTGTACCATGAGTCTACTTAATAGTTTTAAAAACCTTTTGCTCTACTTGACTATTGTAATACCTCTATACAATATGAATTACATCTATTTGTAGTTTAGCACCATTACGTGCGCTATCGTTTTTGTTATATGTAGTTTTTTAAAAGACAAACTCACACATACTAATCTTATAAAATGTTTTAACTATACGTATGACTCTATCATTTTGAAAGGTATTGAATACTAAAGCCCTTTACACCATCTTTGTATGTTAAAATTACCTTTTCTTAGGTCTTGGTTCTAACCTACATTCACTCACATGATTGTAAACTAATATAACCAAAAATTGGTAACCCTCCTAGATCAAACCTTATATGTATCTAGCAGGTTATAGTTGTATTTGGCCCACGATTTATCTTCTAGTATACTATTGTCACGACTCCACTTAGTACATTGGACTAAGTCAACAGTAATAGCTCTTGATGGACTTTAAGATTAGAAAATAAATGTGTTTGGTTTGGAAATGTCTAGGTATGAGTATGGTATGTGTTTAGTTTGTTTTGTGGTTATGGAAAAGAAAGAAACTTGTTTTCAAGTGTTTTAGGAGATCCTCGAAGAATCTAGAAGAAGTTACCTGGAGCCTTGAACTAGAAAGAGGAAAAATTGAATAGTCACAATAACTATCCCAAAAGAAAGAGAATGTGTTTTGAGATAGAAGAAAAGAAGAATTTGGATAACTAAGGAACTCTCACTTAAGTTATCAAGCATATGTAAGCAAAGAACTCTCACGTGAACTTAGTAGGTATAATCCCAACCAGGGAACTCTCACTTAAGTTAGAAATTATTATTTAAGTTGTAAGGAACTCTCACTTACCACGTTAATTCGTCAATTATGAGTAAAACTCACACTTAAAAACTTTTTAATCAAATCTCTCAAGATGCTTGACACAAAATAGTTGTTTAAGAAAAGTTTGTTTTTTAATCATCAAATTCTTTTTTTTTACTCATCAACTTTTCCTTGTATAGGCCACAAATTGCAGTGATTTGGAACATAAAAGACACTTTAGAAAACCTAAGATACTTTGGCTAAAAACAAATGGCCATGACAACTAAATACAAACATTAACCAACATGTAACATCCTTAATGAAGCGGAAACAAAATATCTCCTAAGATGCTTAAAACACTACTGCCCAACCTAGGATATCCGAAGTCATTAACTACTATTAAAAAACATAACTTTCTAAAATGACGTTGTTTTGAACTATACGCACTTAAAACTACTTTGTTATGATTAATATACCTAGTGCAATTGCTACAAATGATGAAATTCCACTTTAACGAGAGACTTGAAAAAAGACTTAAACCTATCCATTTCCTTTTAAATTATTCCAAGGCTTTTAATGAGTGGTCCATGCATTGAAAAATCATTCAATGAAGACTCTTTGAATGATTTTGACAAAAGGACTTTCTTTGATGAACATTGGTGTGAATTGATACATTCTCTCGAACCTCTAAGACAAAACTGACACGTACCAAGGTCTTGAACTAGCTTCTCTTGAGCTGTTCTAAAAATTGCATTAACATCCTACTCAACCTTTCATTTTAGAGCATGCATACGAACATATTCTTGCATTGTGGTTTATTACTTTATTCTTTTTGCTATGGCGGTTTCCTCATGATGACATCCATTGAAACCACTACTTCTTCAAGTGTTTCTCTCTTCATTTAGTATGTATAAGTCAAAGTATTTTCCTTGACATATTCAACCTCCAATGTCATGAGGTGCCTTTCCCTCGGTTGTATAAGGGTTAATAGGCATTAATTTGGTGAATGGAGTCAAGACTGTTGGGTTGTGTTAGAATGTTGTGGGTCCACAATTGGAATGAATAGAGTCCAAAGCCGCACCCAACATGGAGTTTGATCTACTTGTAACACATTACATTACAACTATCACGACCCTCTAAATCAATGTTGTTCGTAACAAACTTTCATGACAATGACCTCTTTCTTTGAGTTTCTTGTGCAAAAATTCAAGAAGACTTTTCAAACTTGAAGAGGAAAGGAAGGACCGGAGGCAATTATGACAAACAAAGAATAAAATAATAGAGAGAGAAAAGGTTGAGTTGCTTAATTCCCCAAATGAATACTCATTATACTCGACTTAGGCCCCTAATACGCTATTCATCTTCCCTAGTGGATGATGACCATTCTACCTTTGTCCTTGCTTCACTATTCTTCCGAAGTATGTTTTTTTGATTGTGGGCCTTTCCACAATTTGTGCTTGTAACAATAAGTCAGATAAACTGAGAATAATAATAATAATGGTTTGTTGTCCCCAACTTATTCCTAGTTCTATTCGATTTATTTGAATTCAATTTATTTAGCATATTGTTGTCATAGTAACACCTTTTACTAAGAGGACAATCCATGACTTTAGTTTAGAGACTGAACCCTTGTATGTCTAATGCAACACGATGTTGATTATTCTCCCTTAATCACTTCTAGTGAATGGATATTTGAGCTTTGTTTTAGTCCTTGATAAAACAAGTCAGAGAGAAAGACACGAAATATCTTCGTGTGATTACTTTTGGTATTTGGAGATTATGTGGTCTAGCCACTTTTTTTATGGCTGTATTATAAGATACATTTTGCCATCTTGGCCTTAATTGACTACTTTTTTTAAGAAAGGAGGAATAAGCGGTCTAAATATGCTAAATTTGTTTATTTTGCCGAAGTATTTTGAGCGTGGTTAAAATTATAAGGCTTGTTAATCACATAAGAGCCTTTTTGTGATGAAGAAGGCACTACTGACGGGAGTGTCATGTGTTGGTGCATTATGATGAGAACATAAGATATTGTTTTCTACATAAGAAATTTGATTTGAGCTAGCCATGTCCATTGATGTATTGACAAAAATAAGTTGACTGCATAGGTTTAAAAGGCATCCATACTAAGATGAAGTAGTTCATGCAAGGTGATCTCTTGAGGCGTATTGAATTAGTGGGAGCACCTAGTTGCCCCCTCCACGCCCAAATGAGAGAAGGGTTGTCATACTTGGCACTTGAAAAGATTTTAGAGATTCCAATCTTGAACACTTGTAGAAATGTTTAGTGGTTGCCTTTTTTTGTAGGTGGTTTAATGTTCTATTAGCTTTTGATGAAATGAAAGTTGGATTTTTATGTGTCGTTTGTTTGGTGTTCTTTAGATGAAATTTTTTATTGGTATCATAGAAGTTTTTTGGTTTAAAATATATGCATTGTTCTTGGTATTTCGTTTTGGCCCTCTATGAGTATTTGTTTTCGTCCCTCAACTTTATAAAGCATTGGCTAATCTAGTTGGTTTATATGCTAACCTCTTAGGGGTTAGACTTGGCGACTTAACTCCATCAAATTTAATATGGTTATGCATACATCTTTAAAAGTACCACCTTAAGTTAAAGCTTACATTTAAAAAGCTTTCCTAGGTCGCCTTATGCAACCTAAGGTAAGAACCTTGCCTTAAAGTGCTTTTTGGTTAGCCTATGCGCGCAATATGTTTTCTCTTTTACTCTTCTCATCTTCTTTAGTTTTCTTCTTACAAGTTCTATTCAAGAATATTTTATGAAATTTGAAAGGATTCTTTTTTTTTTTTTCCGGATTGGAGCGCCTCAAGTCCAATGGCTAGCACCTTCGTCTTTGACTGTCACCTAATGCCTACACTTAAGAGACGCTTAGCGCCTTAGGGTGCGTCATGCCTTTTAAAATTAAGAGCTTAAGCTTGATTGTGATTTGCAAATACTTGTTTGATCTGGATTTCTCAACACCAACATTCAAGCTCAAGCCGAGTTATCTTGTTAAACTTTTGGCTTTTAGCAGGTACATATGCAATATTAAATTGAGATCTATATTGATATATAAACTTCACTCGTGATAAGTAATTGCCAAGCCCTAAAATGTGTCCTTAAGTACATAAGGATCTTTTTGTATGTCTATAGTCAATTTGTCCGATAAATATTTGGATATTGGTGGATAAGTTTATGTTTCATACACATAAGTTCCCAAATAAATAACTCATGATTAGGGCTGCACACGGTCCGGTCTGGTCTGGTTTGATAGAAAAATCAGACCAGACCAGAAATTCCGGTCTGGAAATTTTTCAGACCAGACCAGACCAGTCAAAAGACCAGACCGGACCAGACCAGACCGTTCTAGAACGGTCTGGTCTGGTCTGGTCTACGGTTTTTTTTTTTTTTTGAAATATTTTTGATTGAGTGAGAATCTAAGATAAACGATAATCTGTAAACAAAATACATCATCAAATCCAAAATACATCATCATCAAATACCAACATTGCAAACTACAGATATACCTCTATTGCAAACTACATATTAACATTCAACATATCAAACGCTTTAGTCTACAATTGATCATCGACATTGCAAACTACAATTGATCATCAACAATCTATTTAGTCTACAAACGAGTAATACCAACATATTAACATTCAACATACCAAACGAGTAATACCAACAAGTTTAACATTCAACATATTATACGCTTTAAGAATCTAACTAACTCAAATTTTTCTAACTCACTTCCATTTCAATCTCAATTTACAGATATACCTCTATAGGAAGTATATATGATACAGTTCCAAATAAGTTTCTGTGTATTAGTGATTCCTTCAGCAGTAAAATGGAATGTAGGCCAGCGCACATGCTTGCAGACGGAAGATTAGAAAGAGCTGGGAGAGCAAGGAAATCTACACATAGGTCTCACAGAGTCACAGTAATCATCAAAACAGCCCATATCCAGTAATCATCAAAACAGAAGAATAGAAGATATTCAGTAATTCATAAACCACTTCAAAGCAACGCAAAAACTGAAGTTATGTCGAAGAATAGAAGATTCAAAGCAATTTATAATTAACAATAAAAAAATTAGTTATGTCGAAGAAGAAATGGTGGATGAAACAAAAACCCTAAAAATCAAAAACTGATAAAAAAACCCTAAAAATCAAAAAAATCAACCAATATACTTACATTACGAGATTCTACACTTGATTCCGTGGTGAATGGTGAGATTGGAGAATGAAGATTGGAGGAGGAGCGTCGAAGCCTCGAAGAACCACAGAAGCAGAGGCGTCTTTGAAGGAGGTCGTTTGAAGGAGATCGACTGTCGATGGGTTGAAGCTTGAAGAGTTGAAGGAAGCGAGGCGAGGCGACTGTACTCAGACCTGGGCTGGCTGGGGAGGAGGCGAGGAAGAGAGGAGAATGGGAGAAGGAAGCAACTGTGATTGACGGCAGCAGGATTAGGAAATGCAAATGTGAAATGAGGATACAGGAATCAGGATAATCCTAATCCCTAAATCCTAATATTAGTCCGGTTTATTGGTCCGGTTTGGTCTACAAATTTAAAAACCGGGACCGGACCGTAAACCGTTTAAAAAAAAAAAAACCAGACCAGACCATTCAGACCGTAGACCAGACCAAATACTTAAATTACGGTTTGGTCCGGTTTGGTTTACGGTTTAAACCAAACCCTGTTCAGCCCTACTCATGATCCAACTATTTTCTTATAGAAGTCATGGTTGCCATTTAGTTTGACTCAATTTTGATGAAGTTAACAATCTTTTATAAGCTTAAACAAACACAAATTATTTGTTTATGAGCATCATTCAGTTGAACCTCACGTTGCTTGTAGTTAGACTTGTTTAACATGTAAGCCTTTGGGGTGTAATGAGCCAATTTGATTGAGCTTTGGCGGAATTTGTTTGTAAGATGATCACGAATGAATAGATAAAACAATCAGTACATTTACATCTTTATACACATGCATTTGAGCATTAGCATAGGTGATTGGATGTCATAAAAAATTCTAATGATCTTGGTGTGATGTTCTGTGTTTCAGTGGTCGGAAAAACGAAGATGTGAAATTGCTGGACTGATGTGCTCTATTCTTAGAGCACATCTGCAGGCGCATGATCCTTTGTTCTCCATGACATTAAGATATTTAATAAGGTTTGATGCCCCTCTTTGATGGTTCTTTTACATTGCCTGTCTGAGTCTGTTCTTATTACTCTTGGTGCTTTTGAAATCAGTATACACAAGGATTTCTGCCTTCGTCAAGGAATCTCCTCACCCATATCAGACCTTACTGAAAGGTTGCTTCTTGAGGAAAAAGATGCCCCAGCAACGCCCCAAGAGTCATTATATGAAGTGCCTCCATTTGATGAGGTGGTTTTGTCCTCCTTTTTCAATTGTGTACTTTCCACTTGGTTATTTGTGCTTAATTATGTGATGTCTTGCTCTTTAGCAGTGCATATAAATAAAGAAGATATCCACATGAAATTTTCTTATTCAATAGTATTTTTTTGTCTTGTCAAATCTGTAATTCAGGTGGACATACAAGCCCTAGCTCATGCAGTTCAGCTTACTAGACAAGGAGCAGTCGATAGCTTAAGATTTGCAAAGGGCAACTTAATTCAGGCTTTTCAGGTTCTTATTGATTATAGACCCTTGCTGTTTTGTCCTCCCATTTTTCATGTCTGGCTTGTCTAACTAAAATGCAAAAGAAAATTAAAAAGGTAAAATCCCACTTTTGACCGTCCTCGAATATTAAAAATTCCACCTTTCATTTAATATCTAGAATACCCTCCTTTAGTCACTTAATTATTAAATTTTTACCTTCCGGTTTCTCAACTTATAATAACCAGTCAAGCTGTTGACCTGGACACATCCACGTGTCATATTATTACCGGTCCACATTTTTATTTTTAATTAAGTTTTAAATAATTAAAAAAAGTGATATTATCTTTTTCTCTCATCCTTTCTTCATCTTCTTTCCTTCCCTTTTTTTCTCTTTCCCTTGCTCTCTCCTTTGTTCATGACATCACTAAGAATTATTTTTGATGCTATCATCAAATTCAATTATTGACAATTTCCAATAAAGAAAACAAAAAACAGGGAATAAATGTTATGTGAAATCAAATTTTACCCAGTTTATCTCTCCTCCGTTCATGATATAGCTAGGTAGAGACTTGATAGTATTGGATTCTACTTCACATTAATGGAGATGAGAAACTGAGAATTTCAAAAAAATTACAAGATTATTTAAGTTGAACAATATGAGCTTTTGCTTGTCATCCATGTTTTTTGTGGTCAACGTGAGATTTTTAGTGTAATTGATGAAAACATGGGGAATCAATACTCTTGACTTTATACTCCTTTTTAGGAGAGCTACAAGCCTCTTGAATGCTTGTCCTAATACCTCTCTTTATATTTTCTATCTACTATTGTTATTTTTGATCTGTACTCTGATATTACATGATCCATTTACATTTCCATTACTACATTTTCTATACATCAGCTACGTTTCTGATTTCTACAAGTTCACTGCCATGGCCAACTTGGTGCCTTTTTAGTCTATTACAACTTCTCCATAAAAAGCTTTACATGTTTGGGAGGAATGTTGCAACTATTAACAGACTAAGGAATCCTGTATTGGATTATAATGAACTATAGTAAACTGACTCCTCTTATCATATGCACTTATTTATGTCATTGCAACTAGTAAACTGACTCCTTGCATTTGACTTTCCAAACCCCACCTTTGGTGAGAGCCACATAATGTCATTGAGGGTGATGGAATGTTGTTGCTACATGTTTTGTAAATGTTTCTGGATAATAAAAATTGATGTTCTGTGTGGTTTAGTTGGCGCATCTTTGTGAATTGTTGATCTTTTCCTATATGCTGTGTTTAAACTTTATTTTGTGATTTACTTGTTTTTTTTAATTTTTTTTATTTTTGCAGAATGAAATATGTCGCATGAGATTGAATGTCACTATTCTAGATGAGCTTGTCCATGAATATTGTGTTTACAGGGGTATTGTTGATCCTGCTGTGCCTTCTGCTGGTGGTATGCTTAATGCTTATTATATTTCAAGATCTCTAAATTCATCAAATCAAAATATTATATGTTATGGACAGTGATTCTTTCTGTCTGTCTCGACAGGATGCGGGTTGCGTGTTGATTTTGGCCATCTGAAGGCTGATAAAAACAATGCTACTGAATGTTTGTCCATGGCTGGAAATGATATGGATTGCGTAAATAGTAAAAATTCTGATGATGGATCCTCCGTTACTAATGCTGTTGCTGATGGCACTGAAATTAGTACAGACATGATTAGGGTGCAGGATACTGATGTAGAGATGCGCTATCCTAGTGAGAATGCAAGTGATCATGATTATTGTAGCACCAGTGGGACTCATCAAATCAAGAATTTGAAGGTTTGCCTAAGAAATCAAAGCTATGCAGTCTGTGAACGAAGGAGACGTAAAAGATGGAGGGAAAGAAACGACGAATTACAATTTTCTGCCGGCATTTCTCGTGAGAGCAGTAAGCGAGAGGTTAGTATTGCCATATTCGAGCCGGTAGAATTTGTGTCCGTTATCTGATTTTTTCCTGTTACTGACTTTGGAAGTGTTCTTCTAGAGTGGTGAAAAACACACCCCTTCAGATTTAACGTCCAAGGAGGATAGACGTGAGGCTGTTTTGTGCATAAAGGATTTAGCTGATAGAGGTATGGCTGCTGAGGTGGTTGAAGAAGTAAATACTTTGGATCCTGATTTTTTCGAGCAGAATTCCGCGTTACTTTTCCAACTGAAGCAGGTACCATCTCAGAAATACTGTGCTGCTGAACCATATAAGGATTTAGCTGATATGGGTATGTTTTTAGAGACATTTTTATTTGGTTGTTTTTTGTGGTCAGGTAGAGTTTCTGAAATTGGTTGATTCTGGTGATCATTCTGGTGCTTTGAAGGTTGCATGTTCCCATTTGGGGCGTTTAGCAGCCAATGATCCAGGCTTGCTGAAACCCTTGAAAGAAACACTACTAGCTTTACTTAGGCCTAATGATGTTGGTTTTAAAAGAGATTTGCCACTGCAAGCTCTGGCAAGTTCACTTCAGGTAAATTACTCTTCATATCTAAATTAAGAGTTCATTGGAAGTCGAGTTTCATTTATAAGATGAATCTGTTTCTGAAGTTAAGTAGTTTTACTGTTTCTACAACTCTTTCCTTTAAGTTCTATTGTTGTTTTTATCTTTTCAAAAAAGCACTGCCAGCTTATAGCTGGTCAAAATGATTTCTTCAGCTCAACTACATTTGAATTCTGCCAAGTTTTTTGTGCTTTAGAGGACTAGAATTTCTCCTTATTATGATTTCCAATAATGTAAATGTCTCACTGTTGGACAGGTTGCAATTGGTAGGAAGCTGGACATTGAAGAACCAAAACTTATGAAAGTCATGCAAGCAACCCTTCATACACATAATGAGTGGTTTAAACTACAAATGTGCAAAGACCGCTTTGAATCATTTTTGAAGATTGATGCCTTGAAAGAAGTCAATAGTCTGTTGATCGCTGATACTGTTTCTAAATCCAATATCGATTTGCAAAGTTATGGATCTTCGCAAGTCATTTCATCTAGTATCGGAGTTCCGGAAGAGGGTGATAGTCCAACTCAAGTGTCTTCTCTAGAAGTTTGTGATGAAGGTGCAATACTGAAAGTTATGGTGAGTTACAAATCTTGCTTCAGGCGAAGGCACTAGTTTTGATGTTTCAGAATTACGCATGAGGATTTTAATTTTGTGGCGTGTTATATTAAGTATTTATTTTTGCTTCTTATTGTGCTAATTAGTCCATGTTCTAATCCTAGCTTGTTAGCATAAATTCCACTAGTGTTGTCTTTGGAAAGTATGATTTCATTTGAAAATTTAAAATTGGCTCACATTTAGTGTTTAGCAAAATTAAAAAAAAATAAATACAAATTTGAGTCACATTTTTAGAATTTGAGAATGACTACTCAAACATTTTCATCCTCAAATTCTTCGTTCATGATTTTATAATTGAAATTTATGATTCAAAATAAATTACACGTTTAGTAAGAAGGGAAGTGGGCATAAATGGCCAATGGCCAGTGGCCAGTGGCTAGTGGTCAATTGATAGGTCAGCAACATTTGTGTACTGTTATTCTCTGCTATTGGATTCTTTTTGGCTATACAATTGTGTCACATTTTTAGAGTCTGGTTCTCTTAATTTTTTCTGGTTAGTTTGGGCCCAATTAATGGTGCATGTAGGCGCGCACTCGTAGTTTTGAATTAATCATTATTGCTGCTTTTGTGCAGGAATTTCTTGCTCTTCCCAGGGCTGACGCTATCCATTTGTTGGCACAGTATAATGGAAATGCTGAGACTGTTATCCAACAAATTTTTGCATAGCTGATGGCCGTCAACAACTTATTTGTTGCTTGCAGATTCTTTCCTGAGTTTGCTTTCTGTAGATATCTGGAGGTTACTTCTGTATATCCCACTCCTGGGTTCTTTATATATTCTTACAATTCATTCATGTTTATATACTGCTCACTGTTTAGGTTGAACCATTAATTGTAGTCTGATAGATTTTGATTAAATTGGTTAGCAATGCCATAAAGTCCCGTTTGTTGGACTCCAATTGATATATACCAAATCGTTTTTTAAACAAGAAAACAGAAAAAAGTTCCTGGCTTTAAAATTTGCATTTCCCTCCTATTTTTACTGTGGGTTAAATATGTCTGGTTCATCTGTTTTAGTTATGTTACATTGGGAAGCAAACCTTTTCCCAAGACTCTGGGCCTTGTTTAGCCCATTTGGATCAAATGAAGTCATGGATCATTGGTTTTTTAATTTATTTAGGACCAAAAGGAAAACAAACAAGAATTTATGTTGATAAAAATCCATTACTGCACAAAGATGTGTCTTTCATCCCCGACCCAGAAGAGAATTAAACCCAAATTCCTTTGTTTTTTTTTTTTAATATTAATTATTGTATGGACTGCAATGCACACCATATTTTATACAATCACACGTAGACAACAAATACTGAAAAAAACCGTGACATTGATATTCTATTCCTCCATGACTTTATCAGATAGAATCTTGGCCCATACGGTATTTTCTCTCTTCCGATAATCGTTCAGCAAACCTGTTTTTAAAAGAATTAGAGTGAACATAATCAATATATAGTAGAATGTTAGAGGTGAAAGAAAGTGATTGATATCTATGTGCAAACATTTCCTCATGTGATGAATTGTGTAATCCTGCAATTTTCGTTATGTATATATTTAAAGTATAAATTAGTGAACCAAACCTTTGGAGAGCATATGCATAGCTGCCAAGAAGTGGAAGTGCTTTTAGTGACCCAGTTTCAGGATCTACCCCACTGGCTGGTTTATCAAGCATTTTCCGAGCAATGTTAATCAGATCTTCCATATTCTTCTCTGTTGACACATCAATTGAAGCTGCTGCTCCTGTTAAGCTGTCATCCTGTTTTCATTTTCAAAACAATCTAGATTAGCTATTTATACAGTATAGAATAATCTCATGACTAGTATTAATTCTGGCCTTACTAATTGCTACCCCTTCCATTCCGTTCATTATGGTACATTTTCTATTTAAACTTTTATATTAAAGATGCAAATGCAGCAATTTTAATTAGAAAGCCTGAAGTGTGTTAGGTTAAAGTTGTAATTAGGGCTTCTTGCCGATCTGAGTTTTTGCAAAAGAAACCCTAGTAGTCCTTTTAGAGCCTTATGTTTTTTTGGCTAGTTTTTGCCTTGTTGCTTTGTCAAATACCTAAAAAAAATGTTTTGTAACTGGTTATTTTGCTACGATGTTTAAGTTACTTGACATAATTTTTTAGGGGAAATTGTAAAAAATAAATAAATTTTTGCTCGATTCGCTGAAATTAAATTAAATTATTGTTTATTTTTAAATAAATCTACCCATTCTGTATAATTGCTCAAAATAAATTCAACTATTGTATATTCTTAATTCATGGCTTACAAAGAAACTTTGAAGATTATTATAAACAATAGGTCAATCTATTTTAATAAATACACCTAATAGGTGGATTTATTTGAAAATAAATAATAAGTGGTTTTATTTTCAACAGCTCAAACAAATGTCGGTTATTATTAACAATTTATTTCTTTTTATTAATGTTTGCCTTTTGCTCGAGATTTTGTTGGATCAACAATAGATATATAGTTATTGATTAATATAGGAGTACTAAATATTTTCAATAACTCACTTATTCATTCAAGATAAGCCAATCAGTTGCATAGAGGTACATGGAAAAGGGCCAGGCAGGCATCTGGCCTACTTAGACACGACATGATATTGTGTGATATGATTTGGCACGAGGGTCATTTGACTGACACAATTTTTATAGTCTGTTTTTATTTTTGGGTAGACAAGCACGACATGACACTATTCACGAGATAATTTCGCATGAAATATGTCAAATACAAAACGTTAGATGATTAGGGGTAGGGAGAAGAATGTTTGCTAAGTGTTTATTGCTTTATAGGATGTTAACATCTCATATTCTTTATATATACACCTGTTTATCTAGTTGAACCTACAAGTCCAAGTCCAACTAGTAGTACGTTTACCATTCTAACATAGTTGATGTATATGGTTTTGAGCGCAATTCATAGTTTTGACCAAAAATTATTACTATTATTCTATTTTATATCAAATAGATGCAAGTATTCCATCTTTTGATTCTGTGTTGTTGCTTTGTTGTCATTGTTGCCTATAAATTTTTACTATTACTATTTATCAGTTATCGAAAAGTGTTTCGGTTGTGAAACGAGGAAGTGGAAAACACTTGAAATACCGTAAGTGGAAGCGTTATCAGGAGCGGCGATTCGTAGAAGGAAGCGACCTGAATTCCTGAAACACAACACGTTAGCCTTGTCCGGGGGGTGATCTCCCGGAAAAATCCTCCGACGCTCAAGTTAGAACGGAGATGTGAGATTATTGAATAGACGATTATAGATTGAATGCAGGAACAAGGATATCGGCGTTGAGATTGCTTGTATTTTGGTAGGCTGATGAAATGGAATATGAGTAAGGATATTAAGAGGGTTATTATCAGATGATCCTTTCCTTTCTGATGGTTGTCTCTATTTATAGTGGTGAAAAAAGAAGTTATTTCTGAGAGGAGGTTGGTTGTCATGGGTGATAGTGGGCAGTTATCATCATCAAAAGAAGAAGAACCAGTGAATGAGGAAGGAAGGGTAGTTGTCAAAAGGGAAGTTGGGTCAATCTGGAGGTTACTTCCCAGGGGAACTTAGGGTATTTTGAGGGTTACTTGCTCATGGGCCAACTAAGGAGTTTGGAGAATTCAGAAAAATCCCATTGACTAAAAGTCAAGGTCAATACGAAAGGTCAAAGGGTATTAAGGTAATATGACATTAATAATTTAAATAAATAAGTAAATTAGATAAGTGATACCATGACATTTAGCCCCGCGCATGAAGGATGATATGAAAAGGGAGCCCCAACGACTTGAAATATCTTTCTTTGTGCGGAAACGATAAGCGTTTACCAAAACACCTTAGCGTTAATGAAGGAATGTGACCGTAGAGAGCGTTCGAATACTTAAGAAGATGAATATGTTCATAATTTGGCAGATCTTTGGGCGGATTCCGAAAATTGAGCTTGCAAGCTTCGGATCGACTGTTCACATGTCGAATTCCGAGTCGTAACGAAAAAGTTATGACCTTTTCAAAATAGCCGTATGAGACGCTCCAAGTTAAAGAGAAACGAATAATGCCAATTGAGCCGCGGCTTGAAGCATGCCGCGGAGTAGCCCTATCCATCTATATCATTCAGCAGCAAAAATGTAGTTGTGGAGGCTTGATCCTGGTTTATGCTTCTTTGATGCTGCAGAAGCTCCAATACTTAGAATATTTTGGAACAAGATAGCCCCCAAGGGGGGTTCGACTTGTCTACTATACGGATGAAATTACCATAATTTATTTTATTTTATTATTTTAATCTGAAGTCGCGGAATTTCAGAGACTTGGAATATTTTCGAACGAGATCACCACCAAAGTGGGTCCAACTTGTCGACCTCACGGACAAGATACTGGTTTTTTTGTTCTATCTTCCTTCTCGTTATCATGTTATAAGCCGTGGAATCTTGGAAGGTAACATGCAGCGGCACGAATGAGTTGACTCTCATTGAAGTCTGGACAGTAATCCCGCGAGTTGATGACGCGGCTTAGATTTACACTTAGATTTTTTATTCTTCACTAAGGGACTTAGGGGAGTCCGACTTATCTACATCGCGAACGGTAAAGATACTTGGACGATCTTTACTATCTTAACAAGCCCCTTGTTCTCCAATGACGCGGAATGAGCACCAAGGTCCGTGTCATCGATCATACGAACAATACGGAGTTCCATACTTAGAATTTTTGCACCATTATTGGGGGCACCTGGGGGTCCGACTTATCGACCATACGAATAGCTTCCGTACTTAGAATATTTCATACTCGAACATTTTGACACTTGGAGTATTCCATACCTTGATAGTACAATAATTTGAAGCGATGAGGGGGATGACGCGGCATAACATCCGCTGCGTCTATACGTCGGACGGCAGAATGTGTAACTTTTCATACTTGGAATGTTTTGCCATGCTTTTCTTGGGGTGTAGTTCAAGGTCCGACTTATCGATCCCACGGCTTCAAGAGAAAATTTTGATAACTTAGAGAAATTGTCAACATTTTCTCCCACCTTGGGTTTCCGACTTATCGACTCTCCGGACACAGTCAATAGCTGATACTTTGATAAATTTTCCATATTTTCCCCTCATTGGGGGTCCGACTAGTCGACTTCTCGGACATAGATAAGAATACTTAGAAAAATCTTCGACGTTTCCCCTCTCATTGGGGGTCCGACTTGTCGACTTCCCGGTTTTAGTTTGGGATTCTACCTCTCGTTTAAGGGGTGTTTAGGTTTGAGGTTGAGCATTTATTGCTGCAATAAATAGGGTTGTTGGAACTATTCCCTCTCACCTAACCTTCATTAACTCCCTCATTTCTTCAAGTTGCTAGAAAGAGAAAGTAGAGAGAAACGCTCTGACAATCTTCAACCATCCTTCAAACTTCTGACAAAATTCTCGAAGATCTTCAAGGGTTCTGACAGAACTTCATCAAATTTCTGACAAATCTTCAAATTTCTTCAAGGTATTCAAATCTTTCCTCAAATTCTTGAATTTCTTCAAATTATTCTTCAAGATGTTTTTCAAATTGTTCTTCGTGTTCTTGAATGTTTAAAGCTTTGAATTAGTTTTATGAAATTAGCCATTATTCTTTACAAGTTTCGCCTACTACTTTATGACTACCGTTAATATGGATGTCGCGGCTACTCATGAGACAATAGCTAACTTGGACATTAACTCTGCTAACCCGACGGAAATTCCTTTGGTAGTATGTAGACGTTTTAATAAAGAGGGGTTGCTAATAAATGATTCGGACGATGGTAGTTTGATGAGAATCACCCCTCATTGCGAATCAATAAAGGCCGGGGATGAGTCATCTGTATCCCCCATATACACACCGGAGATGATGAAAACTACTCCTTGGGAAGTGAGCGTTGCTTTCTTCCCCAATTACTTTCCGCGAATAGATCCTGACCTGGAAGAGTTATTGTATGTAGATATGGAAAAGATTGAAGGATCATCCGAGTCCTCAGGAAGGGAAAGCGTAGCGCCGGTTCCTCCTCCATTTTACATCCCAAGCGGCGGGCCCCTCAATTATTTCATAGATTTACAAACCAAAAGAGATTTGGACAAGCGACGGGACGCCATCTCTCTAAAGTGGGGTTTTAAAGATGATATCAACATTATTACACCGGGGAATTATGACACCGTTAGATGTCCTCCCCCACACTATATAGCTGTATATTTTCCTTCTTTTGAATTAGGACTTAGGTTTCCTCTTCATCCCTTTTTCAGGGAAGTATTAGAGTTTTTGAACGTTTCTGTGCCCAAATTATACCCTAATGCTTGGGGTTGTATGGTGGCATTTTTGATTTTATGTAAAGTTTTGGCCGTGCCACCAACACTTACCGCCTTTAGGTATATATTTAGAGCCCGCTTATGTAATTCACAATCGTACAGCTGTGGGTGGATTACCTTCACTCACCGTCGTGGGCTGAAGATAGTCCACGACCTCCCTGACAATCAGAAGGGATATAGGACAAAGTTTGCATATTTATACAATTTAGGGGGTTGGAATATTAAGACCTCCTTTAATATCAAACCCAATCTCTCGGGTTTCAATAATGGGATCCCGCAATGTTCCTTTACTGACGCGGTGATCATAGAGTATGCGAAGATGGACGTCCAATTGGGGAAGAAACCCATGAACGTCCAACTCAACTGGATACTAGGTCGTTCTGAGTTGGAGAATGAGAACCTCCTCTCAGCATTCGGCATCAGCTTGGCTATCGATCGGAGTAAGGATTTTCGGCTTTTTCCGTTTTTATCACAGGTTTACTATTTTCTAACTCTTGATTTTTCAGGGATAGCCAAGGAGAATCTGAGAGCAAAGAATCCAGACTTGATGAAGAAGTTCAGCGTCATGCGATTTGCTCAGGGGGCCAACCAACGGGCCGCGGAAAAACCTCTACCTCTTCCTCCAAAGGTATAAATTCATATTTTATTGAATCATGAGGGATTTTTTCTAACTTTTTTTTTCGTAGGATTCGCCCACTGCCGAGAAAGGGCTGGAGGAGGTGCCCAGCGAAGGACAAGCTTTGAGGAGTTGGAAGAGAGGAGAAGAGTCCACATTCCCAATGACTCTTAGAGGGTAATCCCTTCTAAGAAGAGGGAAATGAAGAAGAAAGAGAGGAAGAGGAAGAGAGACTCTTCCTCCCACGGGGAGAGTGCCTCGAAGAAGGCTTTGGTGGGGACAATAATGACAGCCGTACCTCTTCAAATGAGCGGTGGAGGAGGAGGCGTCTTCCCAGAACAAGGCGTTGCCGATTTCTGGCAGGGGGAAGGAGAAGGTAGGGGAATCAACCGCTGCCCCCGAGTCGTGGGTTGAGGAGGTGTATCGTCGCCGGGAGGTTTTGCCTTTCCGACACGATACCCTCTTCACTGACTTGGGGCACAAGGGTTTGATAACCTGATTTAACAGGGCAACATCCCACTTAATCGAAAAAGTGGATGTTGATCATTTAGAGTCCTTATCCCCCTGCGATCGAGTCCGTCAAATGCAAGCTTCCGCGGCTGAGGTAACATCCTTTACTCTGTTTTTGATCTCAAGTTTAGTGGTGGGTTTTAATTTTCGTTATTTTGCAGACTTTTCTAAGGTTGGCTTTCGAGCTTAACTTGAGTCGTCAAAGTGCCGCGGACAAGGAGAACTTGGCCGCCCTGACCTCCCGTTGCGAAGAGCAGAATGAGGAACTACAGAAGCTTCGAGAGGATCTTGGAGAACTGTCGGGCCTAAAGGAGAAGCTGGCTAAGTGCTCTGAGCTGAAAGAGCGCTTAGTCAAGACTGAGCAGTGGCGGGAGAAGGCCAAGAAGCGGTTAGAGGGGGTCATCGCAAGCATTGACGCGGCTTCTAGTATGTCGGCTACCCTCGGCCATGAGGTTGGCCACCTGATGGACGTTCACGCTAAGCTGGTTCATCAAAACCAATCTCTTATGCAACAGGTGTCGGCTGATTTGGCCAAGTTCAAGACCTTGCTATCCGCGGTTAAGGTGTTCAGACTTCGTTCGGAGAGGCGGGCCCGGATAGCTAAAGACCGGCTTACCTCGGACGAGCCGGAGGCGTCGAGTTTCTTGGGGGATCTAACGGCGAAAAATGATGGGCGCCGGTTCCCTGATCAGCGACGAGAAGTACCGTCTGCCTGCCGCCGAGTTAGGCGTCGATTTTGATTCTCTCCAACGGATAGCCAATCAAAAGGGAGATGAAGCCTTAATCAACCTAGCACCGGTTTTGGAGCGGGAGTCGTCGGTACTGGTCAATCCGGCTGGGACGTCGAGGAGGAGAGGATCTGGTTGGAGAAGGTAGATGAAGGGGCCGAAAAGGAGGCTTTGTGCCTGGATTTAGAAAAACTATCCCTATCTCCTCCTCCGGCCACAGATTTCCCCGAGAACTTGGCCCTCTCACAATTGGAGAGTTTATGCTTAGATTTATCGAATTTGATAATTGATGAAGGAAAAAACCTCCAGGGCTTGTCCAAGGAACTATCAGAGATCGAAGTGGAGCCATTTAATATTGTAGATTTCGTAAGCTTCACTCCGAGTCTCGAGGAGGGTTTGGCCGGGTCTCCGCAGCGTCACTCTGAGCCGATGGAAGACGTTGACGCCTTTTTGAACAACGTGTGATTTGATTTTGTAATTTAAGCTTGACATTATCAACTTTTTGTAATCTGAATGACTTATATTCTTTTGAGCCGAATCATTTTGATTCTTTCTGTATATATTTTTGATCAATGATTCTCCCTGATTTCATGATATTTTGCTATGAGTGTTTGGGGTATTTCCGATTCTAACTCACAGGCCGAGGTTATTTCGACCAAAAATGGGGAGTGATGCGGCGAAAATTTACTTAGAACAATTTCGATCTTTGGACCCCTCTCCAGGGGGGTCCGACTTGTGGATGTCACTAATACCTACCGGATTAATAGAAAGCATTGATTTTAACTTGGATTAATTTTGATCTTGGGACCCCAGTCTAGGGGTCCGACTTGTCGATGTCACTGATGGGCGAGAATTTTACTTAGAACAGTTTCGATCTTTGGACCCCTCTCTGGGGGTCCGACTTATGGATGTCACTGATTCGTGATGACTTAAAATAAATTTGATTATGGGACCCTTCTCAAGGGGTCCGACTTATAAATATTACTGATTTTAATGAGATTTGCAATAATGATAGAGGAAGTAGAATATAACCGAATACTTGTGAATGTTGGAGCTGGATAATCTGAGAATGAAAATCCTGATATATTGAAAATGATAAACACTGAGAAAATGGAAATGATAACGCGACTATGCCGCGGTATGAAACTTAATGATTATTGACTGGCCTCTTGCGAATCTTATTAAATGAAGTATTTCTTCAAGTGGTCTCCATTCCATGGGCGGGGTAGTTTCTTCCCGTTCATGTCTTCTAATTCAAATGTACCTGGTTTGATGACGCGGATAATTTTGAATGGGCCATCCCAGTTGGCTCCTAGTTTTCCTTTATCTACGATTTTTCCTGTGGCTTCAACTTTGCGGAGGACATAGTCGCCAACTTGAATGCGTTTAGTTTTGACGTGTCAGTTGAAGCTGCGAATCATCTTATGTTTTTGGGCCATGGACCTTAACAATGCATTCCCCCGTGTTTCTGGAAGCAGATCTAAGTTTGCCCTTTTTTCTTGTTCATTCTCGCTGTGTGAGTAGTAGGTGACCCTTGTAGAGGGTATACCTATCTCTACTGGAAGCACGGCTCCGGACCCGTATACCAAGGAAAATGGGGTATGTCCTGTTGCCTCTTTGACGGTTGTTCGACTTGCCCATAGGATGCCGGGTAGTTCTTCATCCCAAGTACCTTTGACCCCCTCTATTTTCTTTTTGATCCCATTCAAAATCTCCTTGTTTGCTGATTCGACTTGGCCATTGGTTTGTGGTCGAGATACTGAACTGAATCGGATTTGAATGTTGAACCTGTCGCAGTATTCTATTGTGTTCTTACTGACAAATTGTCTCCCATTGTCGGTGATGATCACACGAGGGATACCGTATCTCGTGATGATATTGCGCCATATGAATTGACAGACTTGCTTGTCTGTGATTGAGCTAAGGGCCTCTGCTTCCACATACTTGGTGAAATAATCAATAGCCACAATAATGAATTTGCGTTGTCCCTTTGCCGGTGGAAAGGGGCCAAGGAGATCTATACCCCACTTGTCAAAAGGCAGGACGGCTTGCATGGCGGACAAGTAGTTAGAGGGCTTCCTTCTTATCTTTGAATGGTACTCACATTCGAGGCATCGTTTGATCAGTGTTTCCGTGTCACTCCTGAGCGAGGGCCAATAATATCCGCTTCTGAGGACTTTGCCAATGATAGTTCGTACTCCCTGATGTATTCCGCATCCGCCTCCGTGTATTTCGCGAAGGATGTAGTTTCCTTCTTCAGGAGAAATACACTTTAAAAGGGGATGGGTATATGATTTTTTATAGAGCGTGCCTTCGTAGAGGTCGAACCATCTGGCCTTCTTTTGAAGTGCTTTAGCCTGATTCTCGTCTTGGGGGAGCGCTTGATTTTGTAGATATTTGATGTATTGCTCCATCCACGTTTCCGATCTGACAATGGTGTTAACCATGAGGTTGATACTGGGGTTAGGAAGTACTTCCCAGATAATATCGCGAGCCGTGGATGTTTCGGCTGAACTGGCGAGTTTTGCCAGAGAATCGGCTTGTGCATTTTGGGATCTTGGGATGTGGATTAATGTAAATTTCTCGAATTTCTTGACAAATTCTCTTACTTGTTGCAAGTACATCTTCATGCTATCATCCTTGGCTTCAAATTCCCCGTTCACTTGTCCGACTATTAGTTGGGAGTCAGAGAAAGCGGATAATACTTTAGCCCCGGCCTCATAGCAGATTTTGAACCCCATGAGTAATGCTTCGTATTCTGCCTCATTGTTGGAGGCCGCAAACTCGAATCTGACCGCTCTTTCCATACGGACCCCGGCGGAAGATACAATCAGAAGCCCTGCTCCACTTGCTGGTTGTGTTGAAGACCCATCTACATACAACCTCCATTCTTGATTGGGTTCAGGATGATGAGGGATAGTTGTAACATTTGGGAAAATTAATATTTTAAGACGAGTAAGTTTAAGAGAATTATCTGTACGAGAATGATCTTAAATACGCATGACATGAAAGATTCTCAATTTAATTTCTTCCCTCTTTTCCTTTTCTTTTATTTTGATTAAAATACCCCAAAACCTTTCTCCCTCTCTCACTTCGTTAAAACCTTAATCTTATGAACTTCAAGAATTGAAACAATTGCTTTCCTTCTCAAACCATTCGAAACCCATGCCTCACATCCCGTTCTTCTTGTCTTCGATATTCGAAGGAAAGCACAACCCTAATCCCATCTTTTCCTCTGAGTTTCGACAGCCATTGCAAGTGAGTCCTCATTATTTTGGTTTCCGATTATTAAAAGTTTAATTGTTTTATTATTTTTTTTACTAATTTCTCCTAATATGTCCATCCACTTCTTTCTGGGGTCTCTTTTATTCAAAGGCAAATTAAGAATCAACAATAAGAGGATCCTTTTCTTTTTACCTACCATTTATGGTTTTTGATTCATTATTTCACCCAGGATCTTCAAGGAAGGTAATTACTACTTAGATTTACTTTTCTTATCAAGTCATATTATTATACACCTTCAATATTATTAATATAACCTATTTTCTTTAACTTTAAAGAATCTCTAATCATGAGATCAATTTTTGTTCTATATAAAGACTTGCGAAGTATATTATTTTAATTAGATAATTGGAAAATCTGACGATTGACACCAATTTATGAGATTATAATGTTAGTAAGAGATTATTCTAATGATAAAGGATTGAGTAATTTGGGTATTCTTGGATGTTTCTTTTTGGATATTGTTGATTGGGTAGTAAAATGTTAAAATTGATGGATCATATGATAATTAGTATCAATTTTTGGGATGTAGAAGTCATGAGTTTATTGGAAAATACTTGTCATTGATGAATATGAAATAATGTGATATTTTTGAAGGAATTTCTTGGTTATTTGGAGGAATTATTGAATTAAATTGGACCATTTATAGTTATAATGGTTTGAAATATTAGGATAAAGTCTTGACTAAGTTAGGATTTTTAGGAGGAGATGCAATAAGCTATATGAACCTAGTTTGTAGTATCGAACGCTTTGTTGTGATGTTATGTTTGTTATGCTTCAGGAGGCAACGTCATCGAGGAACCTTTCTAGCTGATAGCTGCGAAACGAACCTGACTCTTTGAAGTGTCGTCTTTGGTGAGTAGTAGCAGTCCCTTAGAGGGTCTGATCAGACTACTTTCTTGAAAATAAACTTTTTACTAAAGCTCTTTGAATTGGAAATTTTTGAGACAAATGTTGTTGTGAATGCTTATGCTGATATTGAGATATGTCAATGGATCGGGCTTGCGAGCTGGTCATTGACGGAGTTGAGGAACATTGTTCCCTACTCCCTGTTTTTGAAGCGAATTGTCATTCAGATATTGACTAGCTTCACCCGAGAGTGACATAGCCTTAGAGCTATGGATGTTCCTCTCAACTAGACTCCCTGTGTGCACATAGATCTAGGGAACTGATGTTGCTTTTAAACCCATGATATGAATTACTGTGTTTTGTTGTTTTGGATTGTTACTTCTCATTCAGTTAATCTGATTCCTTCTTGTTTCCATCTTTTAGTTTGATCACAGATCGGAACCGGTCGGGAACGATGGGTTAACGGTGTTGAATAGCGTTCCAAGGATGTATATTGAGCTGAGCACGTAGGAATTTGTAATTTTGTATTAGGTTTTTGGTTAAATGTATATTTGTTTTGGTTGTGCTGGTTATATCGGTCTTGTAGAGAATTGTATGATTATCTTGTGTATTAGTTAGATGTTGGCTTTGAGATTTAGCTGAGTTAGTCACGTTGAAGAGCTTGTGAACCCTTTGCTTGAGTTTTGGAAGTGTGATTTCAGTTTCTTGGGAAGCGAACCCAGTGATGACCCTGTTTACCCAGTCAACGGTAACTCGGGTTTTTACAGTTGGTATCAGAGCCAACCCGCGACCGTGGCTAATCCTTAGGGTTAGTTCATCTAGCGGGCATACAATCTTGGGAGTAAGGAAAAACGTGATTTGAGGATTTAGATGTTTAAGATAAGAGATTGGAACAGAAATGAATATGATTATGGTATTAACCTAAGTGTTTGAGTTATTCATGTTTTCTTAGGAACGTAGGATGTGAGGTGTGAGGATTACGGGGTAAAACGGGAAAACGCTCTTAACGATTGATCGTGACGGCAAGAAGATTCAGTTCGACGATGCAACGTTTGAATTTGTTTTCTGATGATGCCAATGTCTTGTTCCTTATCAGAGTTCCTGGTCGATTATCGTTTTAATAACTAGAATTGTATGTCCTAAGTTTGCGAATCATGTCACCTTGTTGCTAGCCCTTTCCAATCCGCTTTTGTTTGATCGAGTGCATGATGTCTTTCACGTATCCCAGCTGAGACAATACATCAAAGACGACTCACTCGTTCTGCAGCCGAACAGTTGACCTTGGATGACACCATACAGTATGAGGAGATTCCCGTTTAGATCCTAGATATAAGACGCGTGATACACGTCGGGGTAGTGTAGCACTTGTGAAGGTGCTATGGTCTGATCACGTTACCGAAGAAGCCACGTGGGAGGCAGTAGATGCCTTAAGACGCGATTATCCCTGGTTGTTTGCTTAGGTATTTCTATGTTTATCGCTTTATAGCTATTGCATCTCCTTAGTCTTTGTGAGTTAAGTTCGAGGATGAACTTCATTCTAAGTTGGGTAACATATCCTTATCATATGTATGATAGTTGGATATTTGAGTGTGTGCTTGAGATTTAGTTTAACTTCGAGGACGAAGTTTATTTCAAGTTGGGTAGAATGTAACATTTGGGAAAATTAATATTTTAAGACGAGTAAGTTTAAGAGAATTATCTGTACGAGAATGATCTTAAATACGCATGACATGAAAATTTCTCAATTTAATTTCTTCCCTCTTTTCCTTTTCTTTTATTTTGATTAAAATACTTCAAAACCTTTCTCCCTCTCTCACTTCTTTAAAACCTTAATCTTATGAACTTCAAGAATTGAAACAATTGCTTTCTTCCTCAAACCATTCGAAACCCATGCCTCTCATCCCGTTCTTCTTGTCTTCGATATTCGAAGGAAAGCACAACCCTAATCCCATCTTTTCCTCTGAGTTTCGACAGCCATTGCAAGTGAGTCCTCATTGTTTTGGTTTCCGATTATTAAAAGTTTAATTGTTTTATTATTTTTTTTTACTAATTTGTCCTAATATGTCCATCCACTTCTTTCTGGGGTCTCTTTTATTCGAAGGCAAATTAAGAATCAACAATAAGAGGATCCTTTTCTTTTTACCTACCATTTGTGGTTTTTGATTCATTATTTCACCCAGGATCTTCAAGGAAGGTAATTACTACTTAGATTTACTTTTCTTATCAAGTCATATTATTATACACCTTCAATATTATTAATGTAACCTATTTTCTTTAACTTTAAAGAATCTCTAATCATGAGATTAATTTTTTTTCTATATCAAGACTTGCGAAGTATATTATTTTAATTAGATAATTGGAAAATCTGACGATTGACACCAATTTATGAGATTATAATGTTAGTAAGAGATTATTCTAATGATAAAGGATTGAGTAATTTGGGTATTCTTGGATGTTTCTTTTTGGATATTGTTGATTGGGTAGTAAAATATTAAAATTGATGGATCATATGATAATTAGTATCAATTTGTGGGATATAGAAGTCATGAGTTTATTGGAAAATACTTGTCATTGATGAATATGAAATAATGTGATATTTTTGAAGGAATTGCTAGGTTATTTGGAGAAATTATTGAATTAAATTGGACCATTTATAGTTATAATGGTTTGAAATATTAGGATAAAGTCTTGACTAAGTTAGGATTTTTAGGAGGAGATGCAATAAGCTATATGAATTGTAGTATCGAACGCTTTGTTGTGATGTTATGTTTGTTACGCTTTAGGAGGCGACATCATCGAGGAACCTTTCTAGCTGATAGCTGCGAAACGAACCTGACTCTTTGAAGCGTCGTCTTTGGTGAGTAGTAGCAGTCCCTTAGAGGGTCTGATCAGACTACTTTCTTGAAAATAAACTTTTTACTAAAGCTCTTTGAATTGGAAATTGTTGAGACAAATGTTGTTGTGAATGCTTATGCTGATATTGAGATATGTCAATGGATCGGGCTTGCGAGCTAGTCATTGACGGAGTTGAGGAACATTGTTCCCTACTCCCTGTTTTTGAAGCAAATTGTCATTCAGATATTGACTAGCTTCACCCGAGAGTGACATAGCCTTAGAGCTATGGATGTTCCTCTCAACTAGACTCCCTGTGTGCACATAGATCTAGGGAACTGATGTTGCTTTTAAACCCATGATATGAATTACTGTGTTTTGTTGTTTTGGATTGTTACTTCTCATTCAGTTAATCTGATTCCTTCTTGTTTCCATCTTTTAGTTTGATCACAGATCGGAACCGGTCGGGAACGATGGGTTAACGGTGTTGAATAGCGTTCCAAGGATGTATATTGAGCTGAGCACGTAGGAATTTGTAATTTTGTATTAGGTTTTTGGATAAATGTATATTTGTTTTGGTTGTGCTGGTTATATCGGTCTTGTAGAGAATTGTATGATTATCTTGTGTATTAGTTAGATGTTGGCTTTGAGATTTAGCTGAGTTAGTCACGTTGAAGAGCTTGTGAACCCTTTGCTTGAGTTTTGAAAGTGTGATTTTAGTTTCTTGGGAAACGAACCCAGTGATGACCCTGTTTACCCAGTCAACGGTAACTCGGGTTGTTACAATAGTGCTCTCGGCAATGAAGTCAGCAAGGGCTTGGGCTTTGATTGCTGTCCGTGGCTCATATTCAATGCCGAAATCTGCAAGTTGATTAGCCCAATCAGTGACGCGGCTCGATTTGTTTTTTCTTCCAAAATCTTTTTCAAAGGTTGGCTGTTCCGGACGATGATCTGGTGGGATTGGAAGTATAGTTTCAATTTCCTGCTCGCCATCACGATTGCAAATAAGACCTTCTCTACTTCGCTATAGTTCCCCTCCGATCCTCGAAAGCCGTGACTTACGTAGTATACGGGGAGTTGCTTCTTTTATCTTTCAGCGACTAATACTCCTGATAGGGAGTATTTGGAGACCGAGACATATAAGACCAGCTTTTCCCCGTTGATGGGCGAAACTAGTTTTGGAAAAGAGGACAGGTGATCCTTTAACTGCCGGAAGGATTCTTCTGCTTCTCTTGTTCATTCGAACTTGCTTTGTTTGAGGGTTTTAAAGAAAGGCGAGCATTTGTCTGCGGACTTGGATAGAAATCTCCCTAAGGTAGCTACGCATCCTGTTAGTTTTTGGACTTCTTTTACGGATCTAGGGGACTTCATGTCTTGGATTGCCCGAATCTTGTCGGGGTTTGCTTCTATTCCTCTCTCGTCAACGAGGAAGCCAAGGCACTTCCCTCCGGTGACTCCAAACACGCACTTGTCAAGATTGAGTCGCATTTGGTGTTTTCGGAGGGTTATGGGCGTAAGTCCGCGGCATGCTGAGACGCCTGCTTGTCTTTGTGATCATGTCATCCACGTATACCTCTAAATTTCGTCCAATCTGAGACTGGAAGATCTTGTTGACCATTCTCTGATAAGTGGCTTCGACATTTTTTAGCCCGAAGAGCATGACTTTGTAGCAGTACACGCCGGTGTTTGTAATGAATGCTGTGTGCGTCTGATCTTCAAGGGCTAACGGGATTTGATGGTAACCTGCGTTAGCATCCATGTAACTCAGTAGGCCGTGGCCTGCCGTGGAATCCACCAAACGATCTATCTTGGGGAGAGGATAATCGTCCTTGGGACATGCCTTGTTTAGATCCGTAAAATCAACACACATCTTCCACTTTCCATTCGGTTTCTTGACGAGAACAACGTTGGAGAGCAAATCGGAGTACTTGCACTCTATGATGAATCCGGCTTTCAACAATTTCTCCACCTCTTCTCGGGTGGCCTCTATTCGCTCTTTCCCTTGATGTCGCAGCTTTTGCTTCATGGGTTTGTAGCCTGGTTTTATGTCGAGTTTGTGGCACATGACACTTGTAGAGATGCCAGGCATTTCTTCTGTGGAAAAAAGCAAAGACGTCGCGGAACTCGGGGAGGGTGGCCATGATATCCTGTTTGACCGTTCCAGGAAGATCTTTCCCTATCTTGATGTGTTTTCTCTCGAACATGTCTACCTTCTCATATCGCTCTATGGGGTGAGGCCTTTCGTGCGTGTTAGGGTTATCTTGCGGCTCGGATGGTAGGATATTCTTCAGTGTATCCTTCAAAAATCATGTTGATAGTTCCTTGTGTGTTGGAACTTTCGTGCCTGGCCTCATCCCTCTTGGGGGATCTGCGTCTTTGATTTCACGGTCTCCTTTCCGCTTCTCTTCTTGCGTCATAGTCCTTCCGGTTGATGAACCTCGACAATTTTCCCTCATCGGCCAGTTGATGTAGGATACGTTTGAGTTCGCGGCATTGGGCCAAAGTGTGGTCGTGTTCTTTGTGGTAATCACACCATAGATTGTAGTTGCGTCAATCAGAGGGGGTGGTAGTAGGAGGTGGAGTTGGCAACTCATCCCGGACGGCGAAGAATATGTCCTTCCTGTTCCGGTTGAACATCAGATCGTTACCTCCATCTAGTAAATTCCACGTCCTGGACTCCCCTTCAGCGACATATACGTGTCTGAATCGTGGAGGTCCCATATCTGACGGAGGTTCTGGACGACGCGGCATGTAGTTTCTATCCCTCCTTGATGAATGTTCCTCTCTGCTCCTTGAGGAATGATTGGATATTGGATCCTTCTTTTATGATCTTCGTTTCTTGGGGTCATGTGCCTGACATATCTCGGAGGCCGTGACATAGCTTTGACATTGCTTCATGGCCTCCGCGTATGTCTTCACTTGACTCTCGACCAACTGGAACTTCAGCCTTTGAGCCTTCATTCCATTGATCAAGGAATTTAATGCGACCGATTCTTCCAAATCAGTTACTTCCAGCACCACTTCGTGGAACCTCTTTAAATATGACGATATGGATTCCCCTTCCAATTGCGTTATGCTGAGCAAGTGGAAGTTTGATTTCTATTGTCTTCTGGATGCTACAAAGTGACCTAGGAATTTGCCTTCTAGTTGGGCAAAGTTGTGGATACTTCCCCCTGGAAGGGAGGTGTACCACGTCAAAGCTACTCCAGTAAGAGTAGTTGGGAAGAATTTGCACCACAATGAGGGGTTAGTGGTGTACAGTAGCATCAGGTTCTTGTAGGCCATCAGGTGTTCCTCTGGGCGGGATGTTCCATCGAAGGCCACCATGTTTGGGATCTTTATTTTCCCGGGGTTGGGAGTATTCAGTATCTCCGGAGCCAGCGGGGAGATCATTGGTATGAGATCTTCGGGAAGGCTACTCTTGCCGGCCTCATTCCGCGGCATAGTGACGGGACTGATCGGACGGCTAGATCCCGCGAGTTGTGCCTTCTTCCTTTCTTCCCTCCTCTTATCCACCAGCGATTGAACGCTTTCGGACGCCCTTTTCTTCTTGCTTTCTAGGTAGGTACGGGCGTCTCGAGAGGCGATTTTAGATTCGTCATTTTGCGGGTCAGTCCTGTTGAGACTTGTGTGGGTCCTTGATTTCTCCCGCCTTTTCTTATTGCGTCTACTGGAGTGTGACATCCTCGAGTTCCCATCTTGAGATTCATGGGATTTTGGTATCTCTTGATGGGGTTCGATTCGTTCTTGCAGATTTTTTATTTGGTCCGTCATGTCCTCCAACACTCGTTGAGTAGGGGTATTATTTATGACGGCGCGGAGTTGTTCGGAGAAGGCGGCAGTGAGGTTTCGTGCTAGCATGTCAAGATCACGGCGAGTCACGGCTTGGTTGTTAGCGTGGCCCGCTGAAGTGTCTGTATCTGTGCTGTGCACGATAGCGGTTTGAGTTGGATTCTTCTTAGAAGCCATGACTTTTTATTCAACTTCCCCACAGACGGCGCCAAACTGTTTCGGTTGTGAAACAAGGAAGTGGAAACACTTGAAATTCCGTAAGTGGAAGCGTTATCAGGAGCGGCGATTCGTGGAAGGAAGCGACCTAAATTCTTGAAACACAACACGTTAGCCTTGTCCGGGGGTGATCTCCCGAAAAACCCCTCCGACGCTCAAGTTAGAACGGAGATGTGAGATTATTGAATAGACGATTATAGATTGAATGCAGGAACAAGGATATTGGGGTTGAGATTGCTTGTATTTTGGTAGGCTGATGAAATGGAATATGAGTAAGGATATTAAGAGGGTTATTATCAGATGATCCTTTCCTTTCTGATGATTGTCTCTATTTATAATGGTGAAAAAGGAAGTTATTTCTGAGAGGAGGTTGGTTGTCATGGGTGATAGTGGGCAATTATCATCATCAAAAGAAGGAGAACCAGTATTTGAGGAAGGAAGGGTAGTTGTCAAAAGGGAAGTTGGGTCAATCTGGAGGTTACTTCCCACGGGAAGTTAAGGTATTTTGAGGGTTACTTGCTCATGGGCCAACTAAGGAGTTTGGAGAATTTAGAAAAAGCCCATTGACTAAAAGTCAAGGTCAATACTAAAGGTCAAAGGGTATGAAAGTAATATAACATTAATAATTTAAATAAATAAGTAAATTAGATAAGTGATACCATGACAAAAAGTAAAATGGTATCAATAAATAATCTTACTTGAACACGGAGATAATTGTCTTGAGAACGAAATGATTGGAAAACGATATTGTTCTGGTAATCAACCAAGTCAGAACCTGCTTCATAAAAAGCTTGAATTATTGGGGATGAACCTTTCTCATATACCCAAGACATAAAACCCCATTTTGCAGTTATTTTTGCATCGTATTTTTTGTCATTTTTTGCTGATCCTGTTCCAATCGATAATACAAGTAATTTGTCGTGGATGCTATCATAATCTGGATTTTCTCTCATTACTTGTTTCGTTACTTCATTTATCGCGATAAAAGCCTGCCCATAAAAATAAAACTTGACAAAATTAGGTTTAATGCGATGAGCCAAGCTATATAAAACCTTTGTCCAAAAGAATGAGAACAAAAAATTTCTGCTACTCACCTCAAAACAATAAGCTTATAAGCTCAAAGGGTGTAATTTTTAATTTTTAATTTTTTTTATATGAAGTTACCTATTGGAATTTGGAAATAACGTTTTTTTGTTATTACTAACACATGTATAGTTGCGTATATTCGAAATCTCACTTAAGTGCAACATTAAGGTAATAAAATGTTGAAATTGCAATTTTTAAAAATTGTAAAAAGTATATATGGTTGAGCATACTGGATTAGTGGTGACAATTCCGCCATCAATGAGGTTGAATTCTCGTATCATTCCGTCATCATATATATTTTCGAATTGATGGGAAGGAAAAAATGTTGGAGCTGCCGATGTGCCGAGACATATATCCAATAGTTTTGCATTCATATCAGGGTAGCTTGAAATCTGCATATAGTCCAGAAAATTGAAAAGTTAACACTTTTTTCTAATGTTGTTTCATTCTAAACCATTTTATATTTATTTTCGTATATAAAATATAAATGAATAGTAATATTAATATTGAGCACTATTCACCCAATTATAATTTTGACAAATCATAATCATAATAAGATATTTATTTTCATTTAATTTTAAGTGAACAATGCTCTATTTAAGTGATCTATTCATTTATATATAATGTATATTCGATAATAAATATTTTTGATGATGTCTAGTTGATAATAAAAGTGTTAACCTTATACGAAGAAAAAATAACAGGTTGAAGCGTCTTAATGTCGAAAGTTGGAATGACAACATTAGTTAGTGTGTGATGCAACCTTGTCTCTTTCAAAAATTTTTTAGTATTTCTTGGAGGTGCTTCCCATCATATTTAGGCCCCCAAATGGCTTTCACAAAACTTACAAGCTTACCGAATGGCCCCCTACATTTAAATAAATGAAAATATATCAGTTTTTAATCATGATAAATAGATATTACAAGTTACAACTATTATAATATAGCCCATGAAGTTTATATAGTTAAAATATAAATAAAAATAATCATGCGAATCACAGTCTTAAAATTTAGCACTTTTGCGAATTACAAGCTTCATGTTTATTTTTCGTAACTTACAGGCTTATAGCCACTAAAGTATTAAAGTTTATTGGTTCAAGCTAAAACACATAATTCAAACCATTTCGATGGTCGAAATTTTAGGTTAAGTGATTGGAGTTCAGTGTTTTTGGCCTGAACATATAAACTTTAATACATTGGTAGTTGTAATTCGTAAAAAATAAATTTTAAAATTGTAATTCGTAAAGCTACTAAACTTTAAAATTGTAGTTTGCAAAATTATTCTATAAATAAATAGAGAAAAAATTATATTGAATAATTAATTACATTAAGTGTGGATGACAAGATCAGCAAATTAGTGGAGCAAACTTTTTAACATGTAACATGTTGGACACCCAGCATAATAGTGGAAGTGGGAAGAAAAAGATTTTTTTTAAAATTTATTAATTAAATAATTGAGGGAGTGCAGAGTCTAGTGATATAAATAGTTGAATCATTACTAAGAAGAAATAATTAAAATTTGACCCAGAATAAAGACTTATTCAAATCATTTTTGGACATTTCTCCAGGAGCTAACTCCGTAAAAGAATAAACTAAGGAATTAACTGAGCGAAAATTTTAATATGATGGTTAAGATTGTATGATATTTTAGATTTATCAGGTGAGAGTCAATTGGCTAGAAGAGTGAATGCAATACAAATTCTCTTTAAATCTGGCTCAAAATATTTATCTTTATAAGGGGTGGTTAAAATTTGAAGTCGTGAACAAGAAATGTTATATACTCAAATATTCCCTCCTTAACGTTGTTCTACAATGATGTTCACGGAAATTAAGAAAAATAAAATCTTTAGATGGTTGATATGTATTATTTTATGGAAAAGTTACTTAGAATAATCTAATTTTTCATGATTTTCCAATAATAATCCCATCTATTAATTAATCATGAATAATCCCAACTTTAAGGGGTATTTGTCTAGAATAAACTTGGATAACCAGATGACCTTCAATAATAGGTAATTCACCTAAAATGTAAATTGAATATTAATGTAAAATAAGAGAAAAAGTTTGAAAATTTACATAAAAAATTTTGAATAATAAAAATAAATAGAATTTTTTTTTACATTTTTTTAACAGTTTTTTCGACATTTTATGTTAATTTGTCTTTTTTTTAAAAAAAAAACTTGCTAATAGCAAGTCATCAGTTTACCAAGTTTACTTTGGAAAAAAATACCCTTCAAAGTTAGGATTAGTTACGGTTAATCGATAGGTGAGATTATTGTAGGAAAATCATGAAAAGATTGGATTATTCTAGGTAATTTTTCCTTATTTTATTGAACAATAAATTTAATAGAGCAAAATGATCAGGACCATAAGCATTTAAAATATGTTAAAATAAAGTTAGTAGAAAAACTATGGCGACCACAATTATTATAAAAATATTGAAATAAAGTTCGCAGAAAACGTCTGAAGACTATAAGCAATATAAAAATGTTAAAATGAAGTTAGTGAAAAATACGTGCAGACCATAAGCATTAATAAAATATTAAAATGAGAATAAATAAGTTTTATCATGTCTAAAGGTGTTCAACGGGGCGGGTCGACCCAACGGGTCAAGGGTCGGATCACATTTTAACCGATCATTGGCGGGTCGGGTCAATAACGGGTCGGGTCATTAACGGGCCTTGGTGTAATGCGTTGGGTCTAGTCGGGTTCGATAATTATAGAAATTGGTTGCAAAAAACAATTTACCACTTTTTTATATTTTTATATGATATTATTATATACATAGGTGGGTCGACCCAACGGGCTATAAAGTAGAATAAAAAATTATTATATGAACTTTTTAAAAATGGTCAAAGTGGGTCGGGTTTAAACGGGTTTTAACCCGCTCGGCCCCGTTTAAATTTGACATGACCCGCCCCAATCCATTGAACACCTCTAATTATGTCCACAACTTGTGATATTATTAGAAAATTTTTCTTAGAAAAATAATAAATAGAATAATCTAAGATGATAATAGAAACCACTTTAAGGAATGGAGGAAGTAATAATTTATTGAAACTTGTTAAATAGTAGTATTTTTAATAATTTGTATAAGTACTTCAATAAAATTTCCTACCCTTAAGGATAAGTTTTTTAGTTTTTTTTTTTAAAAATTGAGGATATAATTAGAATCATGTAAGTTTGGAATCCATTTAAAAAAATTAGATCAAATTCTAAACTGATTAAAAACTTGTTATACTCATTTTTTATGATTAATGAACTGCAGGTGAATACAGGACTCTTTCTTAGGATAGGTAAGGAATGCCGTGTCTAGAATCCATCATACGTAGATAAGGGGCTTAATTTCACCGTAAAATAGTTTTTAGGTTAATTTTATTTAAATGTAAATCCAACTTCCTAGCCTAATGAACATCTTTTGTAGTAAATGAGGATTTTGTGGTTGATGTGTTTACATATTAGTGTGTGAAGTGATGTTAAAAAAAACACATGTGCAATAATTTAATTAATCCCAGATAAAAAATTCAATCTAGGTAACAAAATATGTGGCAATTTGATTCAATTAAGTATATTCTTGATGATCATAACCTTAAAAAAAAAAAATTTTAAAAGATAATTTTATTTTTGAAGTGAAACTATTTTCGAATTGTCTAGTTTAACATAGTACTCTCTTGATTCATACATAAGTCAATGTCTGCTTCTTGAAATTGCAATATTTGGGTATGTATTTAATCTTCATGTGAAAGGTTATAAGGTTAAATGAAACAATTTTGGTAGTATTGAAAAATACCTCTCCTGAGGAAATATTCTTGGACATTGTTTCAAGTAGAATTTAGGAATATCTTTAGCATCATAAAGAGGGCGATTCTGTTGATTTGGTGCAGTTAACATGGCTGTTATCAGAACACCTGTGCTTGTTCCTGCTATCACATCAAAGTAATCCGCTAGTCTTGCTTCTTTTCCATCCAACTCCTACATTTTTATAATATATATCTTTTGTAAGGGTTTTTGAGAGAATCTTTGTAACTAGACTTGGGTGAGTCTAGGGGGAATTAGAAAGCTTCTAGTGAAGCTAGAGAAGAGAATAGCTTTGAGTGAAGCTAGTGTGGAGTTTAGCTTTTAGTGAAGCTAAGTTTGTTGCTTTGAGTGAAGCAATTTGAGAGAGAAGTTGGCCTAGTTGATGCGCTTCGAGTGAAGTAAGATGTTTAATGTAATTGTAACAAGTTGCCTTAAACATAGTTGAGAATTTAGAAATCCCGAGGGGTCGTGGTTTTTCCTTCTGTTTAGGCCCAGAAGGTTTCCATGTAAAAATCGTTCGTCTCTTTTAATTATTTCGCTCTAAGTTTAAGATTTATTTATTTTATTCAATTTCGCAAAAATAGGGCAAAAACGCTTAAACTAGTAACAATAACAATTCACCCCCCTCTCTTGTTGCTGTTCCCGTTCCTAATTGAGTCTACAATTGGTATCAGAGCCCTGTTCCCAGTAGATCAAGAAACCCTGAGGGCAGAATCCTAGTGTTCCCGAAAATGTCAATTATGAACGAGCGAATGGAAGAAGGGTATTCTACTCAAAGACCACCCATGTTTGATGGAAAATTCTATACTTACTGGAAGAATATGATGGAGATCTTCATCAAAGCGGAAAATTATCAAGTTTGGAGAGTCATCGAAATTGGAGATTTTGAGGTAACCATTACTAACTCCAATCATAAAATTGCTCCCAAACCCAAACCGTATTTGAAAAAGAAGATTTTCAAAAGATAGAAATTAATGCCTTTGCCATAAAGCAGGTATGTTCTTCTAACTCATTTTCTGTCCATCCATCCAAATTGAGTAAAAATAAATTAATAGAGTTGCTAAAGGAGACACAAATTAAACTTCAAAATGGTAATGATAGGTGTCTCCAATTGGAAAAGGAGCTCAAAGTAAGTAAAGACCATGTCTCCTATATAAACACCTTTAGATCCGATGTCCAAATCAGATTTTTCGGTTTGTTGGACCAAAACATAATTCTAAAGGAAAATATGGAGAGAATTAAAAAGGAAAATGTTATTCTTAATATTGAGTTATCGCAATACAAATTGTTAGGCTTGAATAAGGAATTAAACGACGCATCTATTAAGAACCTGTGTACAGATTTTCAAAATCTGGACAGTAGCTTCGAATTCAACCACTCCAACAGTGATAAAATAGAGCTTGAATTAAATTCAAGAGAAAAAGGGAAAATCAAAAGTGTTCCCAAATGGATTCAAGAAGCTAAAAGTAAAAATTCAAAACGCCTAGATCACTTTAAGAATAGCAAGAAGAAAAAGGTATACGTTGATCTCCCTAGTGACAGAATCTGTTCCTTCTGTGGAGGAACTGGCCATCTGAAGGACCAGTGCACCAAAAGGGAACAGTACACTGTCTCTAACAGAAACTATGTCGATAACGTTTGGACGAAGAAAACAGATTCTTGTAAAATCGACAAGGAACCCAAGACAACCTGGGTTCCTGTAACTAACCATTAATTTCTTTCAGGTCCAAGTGAGGGGGAACAGCTCATGGTATCTCGACAGTGGGTGTTCCAAGCACATGACGGGTGACAAATCTAAATTTCTCTCACTTGAAGCCTATGATGGGGGAACAGTAACCTTCGGTGACAATATGAAGGGTGAGATAATCGCCAAAGGAAAAGTTGGAAGGTCATGTTCCCATGCTATCGATAATGTGTTTTTAGTCGAGAATTTGAAACATAACTTACTTAGCATTTCTCAATTTTGCGATAAAGGTAACTCTGTGAACTTTACTTCTGAAAAATGCATTATTTCTAGGAATGACACAGGAGACATCGTTCTTAAGGGAATCAGAAAAGGGAACACTTATGTAGTGAACCTGGACACTGTTCCCAAAACCAGTCTAACGTGTCTAAGCGTTGTAGAAGACGACCCACTTCTTTGGCATAAGCGTCTAGGTCATGCTAGTTATACATTGATTAATACATTAAGATCAAAAGACCTGTTAGAGGACTACCAGCTATAAAATTCCTTAAGGATGAAATTTGTGATCCTTGTGCCAAAGGAAAACAAGTGAGGTCATCTTTTAAATCAAAGAACATTGTGACCACCACTAAACCACTTGAATTATTACATATGGATCTATGTGGACCTATGAGAACACAAAGCCGGAGTGGCAAAAGATATGTGTTTGTTATTGTTGATGATTACAGTAGATTTACTTAGATTTTATTTTTAGTTAGTAAAGATGAAGCTTTTGATGAGTTTGTTTCTTTCGCTAATAAAATACAAAAATCTACCAATAATCAAATTATTCACATAAGATCAGATCATGGAAGAGAATTCGAAAATTCAAGTTTCATGAACTATTGCAATGAACATGGATTAAGTCATAATTTTTCGGTACCACGCACACCACAACAAAATGGTGTAGTAGAAAGGAAAAATAGGACTTTAGAGGAAATGGCTAGAACCATGTTAATTGCTAGTGGTTTACCTAGAAATTTTTGGGCCGAGGCTGTTAATACTGCATGTTATATTTTGAATCGTGTATTAATAAGACCAATCACTTCAAAGACACCCTATGAATTGCTTAAAGGTGTTAAACCAAATATTTCCTATTTTCGTGTGTTTAGATGCAAATGTTTTGTTCATGTGAATGGAAAATGAAATATAGGGAAGTTTGATGAAAGAAGTATGAAGCAGTATTTCTTGGCTACTCATCACATAGTAAGGCTTACAGAGTTTATAACAAAAGAACAATGAGCGTGGAAGAATCCGTTCACATAATTTTTGATGAAACTAACTTTTTGTCTAGTGAACAGGATACAAATAATTTTAAGATAGGTCTTGCAAATCTAGAGAATGATGAAGAAGAAATGAAAATGCAAGATCAAGGAACAGCAGGTGAACAACTGATCCCAGAAGATGCAGAAAGGAACGTTCTTGATCAGGAACAGCCGGGACTTCAGAACCAACAGACTGTTCCCAATCCTGCTGTTCCCACAGAAGAGCAAGCTAATCCAGTAGCTAAACAGAATGACGATCAAGCTGATGAACCAGAACATACTACTGTTCCCACAAGAGAATTTGTGCCCAAACCTTGGAAATATCAAAGTTATCATCCTCTTGATTTGATTATAAGTGATTTGAATAAAGGAACACAAACTAGATCTTAAATGAGAAACTTTTGTGCACACTTTGCGTTCCTATCATCACTCGAGCCCAAAAATCATGAAGAAGCTCTAAAGGATTCCGAATGGATCGTGGCCATGCAAGACGAATTAAATGAATTTGAAAGAAAAAAAGTATGACACTTGGAACCCAAACCGAAACACAAAAAGGTAATTGGTTTGAAATGGGTATTTCGGAATAAACTAGATGAGCATGGAATAATTGTTAGAAACAAAGCAAGGCTCGTGGTCACAGGATACAATCACAAGAATGTATTGATTATACCGAGACATTTGCTCCGGTAGCGAGGTTAGAGGCTATAAGAATCTTAATTTCTTTTGCTTCATTCATGAACTTCAAATTATATCAAATGGATGTGAAATGTGCTTTTTTAAATGGCTTTCTTGATGAAGAAGTTTTTGTTGAACAACCCATTGGCTTTGAAAATACCTCTTGTCTTGATCATGTCTACAAGCTTGATAAAGCTCTTTATGGCTTGAAACAAGCTCCTAGGCAATGGTATGAAAGACTATCAAAGTTTTTGATTCAAAATGACTTTGTAAGAGGCAAAATAGACAAAACCTTATTCTTTAAGAATAGAGGTTAGGATATTTTAGTTGTTCAAATATATGTTGATGATATTATTTTTGGAGCCACTAATGAACAGTTGTGTAAAGAATTTGCTAACTTAATGAGTAATGAATTTGAAATGAGTATGATGGGAGAACTAAACTTCTTCCTTGGGTTACAAATAAAACAAACAGCTAATGATATCTTCATTCACCAACAAAAATATATAAAAGAACTTCTCAAGAAATATGGCTTGAATAATGCTAAAACCAACAATACACCTGTGGCTACAAATGTTAGATTAGATGAAGACCCAAATGGAACAAATATTGATCAAACTATGTATAGAGGCATGATTGGCTCTTTATTATATCTAACTGCTAGTAGACCCGATATTGCTTTTAGTGTTGGTTTATGTGCTAGATTTCAATCCAATCCTAAAGAATCACATATCACTGCAGTTAAACGAATTTTAAGATATTTGAAGGGAACAGATGACTTGTCCTTATTTTACCCTAAAATTGATGTCTATGATTTGAAAGGTTTTAGTGATGCAGATTATGCAGGAGATCTGGTAAATAGAAAAAGTACGTCAGGTATGGTACAATTTCTTGGCTCATGTTTGTGTCATGGTGTTCAAAGAAAAAAAACACTGTTGCATTATCCACTGCCGAAGCTGAATACGTAGCAGCAGCAGCTTGCTGTTCCCAAATGCTTTGGATAAAACAGCAGCTAAGAGATTTTGGTATTAAGTTTGAATGTGTTTCTATTTATTGTGATAATACCAGTGCCATATGCATATCTAAAGATCCAGTGCATCATTCATGAGTAAAACACATCCTCATTAGGCATCATTTTCTTAAGGATAATGTTGAAAATAAAAATATTATTGTCAAGCATGTAAACACTAACGAGCAAATAGCTGATATCATGACTAAACCGCTTCCAAGGGAACAACATGAGAAAATGAGATTAGAACTTGACATGATCAAGCTGCATTGAAGTGAGTGACATATGTGATCTTTAAAGACAAAATGAAAAATAAAAACGTCGATCAACCACAAAAATCTTGATTGAAAGATCGATTATCGAAAGGATCAGGTACGCACTATTTAAAAGTATATACTGTTAATGCTTTTATGATTGCATGTTTAATTTGATCAGACAGTAGTAGCATAAAATATCCTTTATTTTATTCCCATAAAATTTCATATTATTCAATTTATTTTATTTTCATAAAATATATTTACATATGTTTACCCAACAATTTCCATTAAAATAGCGGGAGTTAAATCATCATAATTCTTCACTAAATCAGTTTGTTTCCATTTCACATTTTGTTTTCATATGCGCGAATTAAATAAAGAACATGAATCACCTATACACACGTCCCCTCACATTCATTTTATACATTGTCACACGCCAAGCCCTAAAACCTTCATTCTCAAACGCAATCAACTCTGAATTCCAAAATCATCTTCATCCTCTCACATTTCCTGCAAAATCTCGCTCCATCAATTCTTCAAACCACCATGAAAACCAAGAACCAAACACCAAAGATGAAGCAACCCAAACCTCTACAAATCATCCATCCAACACCTCTCATTATCGGAACTGAGTCCTCATCAAGAAAGCAACAGGAAACCCCGGATGTTTCTGAAGTGCATGAAAGCTCAAAGAGGAAGGGAGATGCTACAGTAAAGAAATCATCTTCAAAAAGGGCAAAAGTTGGTGTTCAAGTAAGTGCTGAGGAGATATCCAAAGAAATGATTGTTGGTTTCGGGCTAGACAAACAATGGTATGAATCCAATTTCTTTCCACAATTTCACGCCATTTTGCAAAATCAATTTTGGAAATCTTTAATGGCAGAACACTGCTGTAACCCAATGTACCCCAACTTGATGCGCGAGTTTGTTTCAAACTTTTCTTTTGACCATGGCGTTTGTACTAGTGTTGTTAAGGGGATTAAAATTGAATTTAATAGTTTGATTTTAGGAGGATGGTTAGGTGTTCCCTCCACTGGATTTGATATATACGTTGTTGGGTCAAAAATCAATTTTTCTGGGATAAATGAAAAGGTAGTTTGGAAGTTTTTAGGGATAAAAGAAAAAAGAGGAAAGGTTAGTCACAATGTGCTGTCACCTATGTAGAAGTTGTTATACAATATAGCAAGACGATTTATTTTGCCTCGCACATCTAAAAGATGTGAGGTTAGTTTAAGGGATGCTACGTTAATATATTGTATGGCTAATAACATTAAGATTAATTTTCCCCCTTTGATGATTTGTCACTTGAATGATTGTATTTTTAAGGGTAATGTGTTAGGATATGGTGGATTGTTAACATGGATATTTATGAAGTTGGGTGTTCCTCTTGATGGTCCAAATTATCCCATGGGTCCAAACAACAAAGTAGGTGTTAAGTGTTTAAATAACTTGCATCTAAGATTAAATGAAAATGGGACTCTTGAGAATATTTTTGAACAATCTGAGGGCACCAATGAAGAAGAAAATGAAGAAAAAGTTGAGGAGGAGGAAGTAAATAAGGAGGAACAGGAGCCTGTTCCCTCTGCCACTGAGAAGGCAGAGGGGCATTCTGAAGAGGAACAGGAGGAAAATTCATGTAAGGGGGAAGTTGAGAAAGAACCTGTGGAGGATGCTGTGGAGGAAGAAGAAGAGAAAGATGAGGAGAGTTCTTTACCTAGTTCAAACCCTAAGAAGAGTCGTAGGCTAGCTTCCAAAGGAAAGAAACCTGTTGTTATTATCGATGATGACTCAACCTCTTATACAACAGCTGAACCAAGCCATCCTTCCTCACCTAAACCTGCCACACCGTCATTCCATAATTTTTCTTCACCACCACAGTCGCCAATACAACCATCTTCACCACCACAATCACCAATTCAACCATCTTCACCACCACAGTCACCTATACCATCATCACCACCACTAGTACACACATCACCAAATCAAGGTTTAGGTGACACTACAGTTCCTACAGCCCCTTTATACTCCATTCTCCTCAAACTTGATGAATTGCAGGATCGCTTCTATAAATTCCAAGATGAAGTTCGTGTTTCCTTAGCCTCACTAACTGACCAGATGACTCAAATGGAGGCTCGTCTGGGTGCAAAATTGGATACTGTGGAGGTGAAAACAGAATATATAGATGATGAAGCTCCTGCATCCTAATTCTTCCTGATAGCTTTTTAATATCTTCTTATTTGTTGCAACCATCACTTTCATCAAATAATCTTTTCTTGTTTTTGAAGTGTACCAGCTGGGGTACTGTTTGTCTAATTCATACTATGAACTACATTTTCTTTTATGCTACTAACTATCTGTGACGATTAATCATAGCTGATCTTGTTTGCATTCATTGTTACTACTTTTACTTTGTGCATCCTTATTCTCTCTTTGACTATGACTATATGCTTAGTGTTGTGGTTTGATTGCTCCAATTCTTTTTGAATGATGTCAAAAGGGGGAATATTTGACACAAACTTAAATAATGCTTGAGTATACTTAGCTCTGATTATATCTATTATGTTGGACTTTAGGATTAAGGTTATGATTCATGATCTAAGGCTGTTTGGCTGTATGCTGCTGATGTGCTGCTGATGATTGTTTATTGCTTGATTGCTTGTTTGTTTGATTATCAAAGTCCTTTTGTAATGCTCTGATGACTCTGATGATGAACTGTTCTAATAATTGTTTTGAATGTTCTGTTGATAGGAGTATAAGATATATGCTCTGATTATACGATAAATTGTTCTGATTTCAAAGTTATTACATTTGAAATACTTAGTGATTTATGTTAACTATTTTTGGAAACTATTTAAAAACATATATTTTATATTGTGTTTTTATACTATATGGAGTAAACTGTGTTGCTATGATTGCTTGGTAAATTATATTGTAACGAGTTAATTTACTAAGTTATGTAGAGTTGTTTTAAATTCTGACATGCTCTATAATATTGATTTTACTCTAATTTTATTTTAAGTTTGTTTAAAAGTTTGTCATCATCAAAAAGGGAGAATTTGTTGGACCTCTTGAGTTTTGATGATGACTACACTTTATTTAAACAAATATGTTTTTAGAGATTGTGTGCAGGTCGATATCCGGTCGTGATTATGATCGTTGATAGTACCTATGACTGGGTTCATGGAAAAGTACGTGTCAAAAGGATTCAAAAGATGTTAGAAGAAGTATATCGCTTGGGATGTAAAATGGAGACAGCAGGTCTACTGTTCCTAAGTTGGATGTTCTAACAAAACTGGAAATTGGAGACAGCGCACTGTTCCTGAACTAGAGTCAGCTTACGTCCACTGAAAATTCTGGTTATTATTTTAATTATTATTTTTAGTTGATGTATTAATTAAATTAATTTGTTGCATTTATTTGTTATAGTTAATTGGCAAAAAGTTTTCTAAAAATTACTTTACGTATGAGTCTCTAAATAAAGATCCTTTATTTTAGGATCTATATTTAGTAAATATTGGATTTGCTAAATATAGGAATAGCTGTTGTTGAAAAAGTCTTTGCTATTATTTTTAACCGGTCTTTATCTTAGAAAATAGGTTATCATTCCTATAATTAGTTAGCATGTAACCATTCCTATTAAGTATAACCGTTTCTATAAATAGCATAAACGTTCCAACAGTTATTATACGAACAGGAACTGTTGCTGAAGAAACTACTGCCTAAGGGAACAGAACCTATTATTAGGGAACAGCGGTTATTATTAAATAACCGTGGGCTTGAATTTGTCAAGTTTAATGCCTATTTTAAGATTAACCGTAGGAAGACTTGGTTATTAAAATCCACATTATTCCCATGATCATTTTGGATAAGGAATAATGGTTGGAATATTTCTTTTTATTAGGGATTTTAGCTCTATAAATAGCGGACTCGGTTATTCTTCAAAACTCGCCTTAGTATGAGCCATTAAATCATACGTAATTTTGGGAGAATTTTTACAAGAAAATTTTGTTTTAAAAATGCCAACTAATTTATAATATTTTCTTGTGCAACTTATTGATTTTATTTTTAGAGAATTTTTATCCTTTTGTAAGGGTTTTTTAGAGAATCTTTGTAACTAGACTTGGGTGAGTCTAGGAGGATTTAGAAAACTTCTAGTGAAGCTAGAGAAGAGAATAGCTTTGAGTAAAGCTAGTGTGGAGTTTAGCTTTTAGTGAAGCTAAGTTTGTTGCTTTGAGTGAAGCAATTTGAGAGAGAAGTTGGCCTAGTTGATGCGCTTCGAGTGAAGTAAGATGTTTAATGTAATTGTAACGAGTTGCCTTAAACATAGTGGAGAATTTAGAAATCCCGAGGGGTCGTGGTTTTTCCTTCTGTTTAGGCCTAGAAGGTTTCCACGTAAAAATCGTTCGTCTCTTTTAATTATTTCGCTCTAAGTTTAAGCTTTATTTATTTTATTCAATTTCGCAAAAACAGGGCAAAAACGCTTAGCCGTTTACTGAGATATATAAAGAGTCTTTTTTGATTTCCTTGATTCACAAATCACACCGCTAATTATGTTGTCCCTTAACTAGGCATGGCCACGGGGCGGGTTACCCGGAACCAAACTGGTCCCGAACCGCTTGAAACCGGATCCAGATCCGGAACCGGAACTGTTTGCGACAGGTTTCGAACCGCCCCGAACCGCGAAACGGTGAAGCCGCCGGAAAAAAGTTGCCGGAACCGTGAAACCGCCGGAAAAAAACGTCGTGAACCGGGTAAAAAACCCGCGGTTTGGAACCGGAACCGGTCCGGGAGAACCGGTCCAACGGTTCCATGGAACCGGCTCTGGAACCAGAACCGGAACCGGTCCGGTTGAACTTGCTCAACGGTTCCGTGGAACCGGAACCGGGACCGGTCCGATTGAACCGGCCCACCGGTTCCATGGAACCGGTTCGCCAAAATGTTACCGTTTATGACCGTTAACTAGCCGTTGGAGTTTCCTCTATATATACTCATCACTTTCAATCATTTTTATTCACAACTCATCTCTTCTCCTACTCTCTCTACTTACTCTCTCTACTTAATTCTTTAATTACGCAATTATTCTCTTAATTACATAATTAGTCTTTTAATTATTTCTTCATTTAGTTAGTTACATAATTAATTATTTATTTATTTCTTAATTCTATATTTCTATTATTACTTCCATATTATCAATCATGTCTTCATTTTTGAAAAAAGCCTCAAAAAAAGTTACTAACGTGGCAAAATCATTGGGAGGTTCCAGTTCGTCCAAAAGAAAGGCCAATTCTACTCCGTCGGTATCAACAACACCTTCCATTAGTAATTATAATTATGAACATAATTATCCGAAAGGGTACGACCTAGAATTACATAATTATGCAGAAGAAGTGGAAAGAGAAATACAAATTGATTAAGAAGAACAACAAGAAGAGGAACCAACGACCCCTATTGGGATACATATATCTCGACAGTCATCAACAAGATCACATGAAGAACAACAACAACAAAGACAAGCTCGTGGTAAACGAGTCAATTTCCAAACTATTGGTTAGTTTTATAATTTTATTCTTCAAATTAATTAAATTTTAAATTATTTATTTATTTAATTATAGTTTTATAATTTTAAATTATTTATTTAGATGAAGATGAACCAGTAAGACAACCTTTTCCGGCAATGCCACCTCCTAGTGGTAGAGCTGTTTCACATGTGTGGTCGTATTTCACAAAACAACCAATCGAGAATCCAAATATTTTCTTATGCACTTGTCAAATTTGTGAAAGTCAAGGAGTAAAGCCCTTAGTTGCATACAATTTCGCCAGAGGTAAATACTTTTTAAGTTTTTTATACATACATTATATATTCATATTTTATAAAAATTTATTTATTGTGTTTTGTGAATACGTGTTAGGTGGTGGTACGGGATCTTTTAACAAAAATTTGGCAAAGAAGCATGGAATCACAAAAGAAACTCATGCAGCAAGCGGCAGCGGGACCACAAGTGGAAGTGGAAGCCGACAGACACAGTGGGACATTCCCAGCACAGGTATGCCTTTTAGATATAATCGTAATGATATGATTGATGAATTTTCTAGGTATGTAATTTGTGATGAATTGCCTTTTAACCACGGTGAAAGTAGGGCATACGAGCGTTACGCTAGAAAAACTATGCAACCACAATATAGAGCAATCCCTAGGAGCACTCTTAAAAGACGCACAATTAAATTATATGAATCAATGCGCTATGAATTAGTTGAAATGTTTAAATCTTTTAATGGTAGGGTTAGCATAACAACTGACATTTGGTCTGCTCCCCCACATTTAGAATCTTATATGTGTGTAGCAGCACATTGGATAGATCAAAATTGGATTATTCAAAAAAGAATAATTGCTTTTGAGACAATGCCAGAAAGACATACCGGTGAAAACATAAAATATAGATTAGTAGAGATATATAGAGAATGGAACTTATTAGATAAGATATTTTGTTGTTCAACTGATAATGCAACCGCGAACATTAAATGTCTAGAACTTTTGTATAACGAACTTGCATTTAGTTTTATCCTTGGGGGTAGCTTATTACACATACGTTGTTGTGCACATATAGTTAACTTATCTTGCCAAGCTGGCATAAAACAATTAAGCGATTTATTAGAACCAATTAGGGATATAGTGAAGTGGCTTAGGATTGGAAAGATAAAGAGACGATACAAACAATTATGTGACCAATATCAACTTAAAAAAGTGTATTGGTCATTGGATACTCCTACACGTTGGGGCTCAACCAACGATTTATTAAGAAAGGCGATTGCTTATCATCCAGTTATAACACAACTATATAGTGAGTGTACAGATAGTTACATAGCTGATGACACTTGGGAATTAGCTATAGGTGTACATAACATATTAGAAGCGTATGACCACGCGACTAAGATTTTTTCATATGTTTATGAACCGAACGTTCACTTAGTAATAAGTGAGTGTGTTACTATTTTTTATCATCTCCTTAAATATACGCATGATGATACTAACCCATATTTGAAGCCGATTCTTGCAGATATGATGGAAAAAAAGAAGGCATATTTTACCGAATTTCCTTATATTTATGGAATCGCAACCATTTTGAACCCATGTTTTAAAACTGAGGTCCTTACTAAAGTAATAGGATTTTACTACCACTCGTTAGATCGCCCGCCTACTGATGTACATAATTATGTAGGAACATGTAAAAAATATTTAGCAAAACTCTATGATTATTACGCTAGTGTGTATAACCCAAAACGCGATACGTCTAGGCGTGCTAGCGTTGCGGCACGTCCCTCTTACTATAACTCGGTAATAGCTAATATAATGAGTCAAGATGATAGTTTTGTAGGATCATCTTCTTCCTCGACCTCATATTTAGAACTAGATAGTTATCTTAAACACCACTTTGAAATAGACCAAGGTAGTTATAATATTTTAGAGTGGTGGAAAGAAAAATCTGTAAAATTTCCCATTTTATCGAGAATTGCAAAGGATATCCTTGCAATTCCCGCGTCAACAATTGCGTCGGAGTCTGCTTTTAGTGCAGGTAGAAGAGTTTTGGACGAAAAGAGATCTCGTCTTGCTCCACAGAGTATTCAAATATGTATTTGCAAGAAAGATTGGGATCAAGCAGAGATTCGAACACAAGGACTAAGGAATGATGATGATCAAGACGACGATGATGATCTATGGATGATGATGGATACATCTGCATCATCGTCAGGAGGAGAGTCAGCGGAAGCATCTAACCAACCACATGATGATGACGAAGACGAATAGGATCAATCCGACATTATCATTGATTCGTTTGTTATTAATTTATTTTTTTCATTCTTTTTAGTAAATATTTCAATAACGATGACAACTTGACATGCAATGAATTTCGCTAATAATCAAGTAATCATCAAAGGTACGTCCGCAATATTATAGTATTTTTTTATTATATAAATGTTTAAAGAAAAAATAAAAATGGAACCGATGGTCCGACCCGCCCGTCCCGTGAGTTGGAACCGCCGGAACCGCCTCATGAACCGCCAAGGACCCGTCCGGAACCGGAACCGGAACTGGAACCGGAACCGTTCGCGACAGGTTCCAAATGGAACCGGAACCGGGTGGAACCGGAACCGGAACGGAACCGGACCAACCCGGACCGTGGCCATGTCTACCCTTAACGATCTTGCAATGCCTGATAATAGCAACAAGAGATAACTTCATAGATCAAATAACACATACTACAATTATTCCACATAATCATAAAATATCATAATCAAAATCATATATACTAATGAAAAAACGACTTGATACACGTGTTACATTGTCATTAAAAATTTTCTCACGTTTTTTCTATTATTAACAGAGAAACTTTTGATATTTGACTTGATATTTAGGAAAACAATTAACTCATTAAAACTTATAATATTTGTTGACTGACTATAATTATATGTGATAATCTATTGAAATACTATATTTAATTTATTCCTTATATAACCCCAATAAAGAATATACATGTAAATCTTCATTTTAACTTGGATAATAAATCATCATTATATAATGAATAAGCTAACTAATTTGGCTATTTTTTCAATTAAGTCATCCCTTCTATCTATCATAGTTGAAGACTTTCAAAAATTTAATATTTTATTTGTCTCAATTATCAATAATTATAATGAGTATATATTTTAATATTGTTGTATAATAGATTATTTAATCCCTTTGATAATGATAAGATATATCATAACAAATACAAAGATTTAATAATTAAGTTTAATGTTGTAAATGAATTAATTTTAGGAAAAAATTATAAGAAACTACTTAATCTATAGGTCTACTTACAAAAAACTACCTAATGTATTTTTTTTTTTTGCAAAAAACTACCTAATGTGATATATTTCTCTGCAAATGAATATCACTTAACGGAAAATGTTAATAGACCTTTAAGCTTGAGGGTTTGACCAATTTGAGAGGTTAAGTTGTCTCTGTGATAGTATCTCATTGGTCCTCGTATTTTTAAATAATTAAAAATTAAAACACATAAATTAACAAAATAAAAATAAAATATATTTGACTTCATTTTTACCCATCATAACGATTTTTTCAAAAAAGAAACGGACATATAGATTACCCTTATGGGGTAACTCTTTCGAAAATCCGGTCGAAACAAGTACTTATTCGCCTATTTTCTGATACGTAAACTGAAAAAGATATTTAACATCATTTTTACCCATAATATTGATATTTTTTCATAAAACGGACGTCGCGATTATCCTTATGGGATAACTCTTTTCACTTGTGGAAAAAACCTCGTTTGCTGCGGTTTTTTTGCCATTATTTGCTGCGGTTTTGGCCCCCAGCAATAGTGATAGCAGCAAATGTCCTACTTTAAATGCTGCGGTTCAAAACCGCAGCAAATAAGGGCATTATTTGCTGCGGTCATAGGCTAAAACCGCAGCAAATAATGTGTGTTATTTTCTGCGGTCAAGGGGAAAAACCGCAGCAATTAGTGTGGCATTATTTGCTACGGTCTGGCCTAAAACCGCAGCAATAAGTCTCTTTTTTTTTTTTTTTCTTTTTCCGTTTAATCCTTATAATAATGCAATAATATTACAATGTAATAACAGTGATTAATCCAATGATAATCACAGATAATCAACATTAATCTCTTTGTAATAATAAACTCTCGCTCGTATATATATATATAATATAATATGTACGTACATATATATATATATATATATATATATATATATATATATATATATATATATATATATATATATATATATATATATATATATATATATATATATATATATATATATATATATATATATATACATTAAATAAACTATAAAAAATAATCAATATATACTAATTACAATTTATCAAGGACAAATATTAGCAAGATACACGGCAATCTTGTCTTTTAATTCGCGCATCTCTTCACTTCTCAAAGCGCGTGTTTCCCTCGGAATGTCGTTTAAAACCTATATTATAATATTAAAATAATAGCTATTAATATAGAAACATTTAGATTTTACCAATAATATATTTAATTAAGAACGTAACAAATACTTACGGCATCTATATTTTCGACTCCAAATTCATTCACGGAATTTATAATATCGTCCATAAACTTCAGCGCGTAGTAGCCGTAGTCAACGGAAGAAGGAGGTTGTTGAAAGCACTAAGAGAAAATAGAAGTTAGTGTCAAAAACGGTTAAAAACGCATAAAATCACAACTTAACACATAAATTCTAGAATATGACTATGATTTTCAATTCTAACAACTTCTACACAATAATATATACCAAATAGTGTTGTGTGCCAAGTTTCGTGCAAAACAAACAAAGTTTGAGCTACTTTACGCGCGGAATTGACAAAAAACGCTTAAAAACGCATAAAATCGCAACTTAACTTCTAATTTCTAGCATATGACTATTATTATCAATTCTAACCATTTCAACACAATAATATATGCCAAATAGTGTTGTGTGCCAAGTTTCGTGCATAACAAACCATGTTTGACCCACTTTACGCGTGAAATTCACAAAAACGCTTAAAAACGCATAAAATCGCAACTTAACTTCTAATTTCTAGCATATGACTATTATTATCAATTCTAACCATTTCAACACAATAATATATGCCAAATAGTGTTGTGTGCCAAGTTTCGTGCATAACAAACCATGTTTGACTAACTTTACGCGCGAAATTGACAAAAACGCTTAAAAACCCATAAAATCGCAACTTAACTTCTAATTTCTAGCATATGACTATTATTATCAAGTATAACCATTTCAACACAATAATATATGCCAAATAGTGTTGTGTGCCAAGTTTCGTGCATAACAAACCATGTTTGACCTACTTTACGCGCGAAATGGACAAAAACGCTTAAAAACGCATAAAATCGCAACTTAACATCTAATTTCTAGCATATGACTATTATTATCAAGTCTAACCATTTCAACACAATAATATATGCCAAATAGTGTTGTGTGCCAAGTTTCGTGCATAACAAACCATGTTTGACCTACTTTACGCGCGAAATTGACAAATAAAAATGCGAAATTGACAGCATCAAACTAGTGACCAGACCACCTTGCACGACACGTGGAGACCAAACCTATGCATCCAGGACCTAGGCTAAAGTGGAAATGGAATCTTGGTACTTGGATCTAGCTATCAAGGTCCTAAAACCATTCTAACAATCCCCGTGGACTCCTAGAAGCTGAGCCGAAGGAGGGCTGGTCGACAGTTTGCTAGATCAAAATTTTGTTTAAGTGTTTGTGGTTGTTTCGTGTTCTTTTCATGATCATTTGTAGTTTTTGACCGTGTCATTAATCAAATCTTACGCACAACATTAATCCTTGCATAACCAAGGCCTTAATCAGCCCCGGTTTCGCATTAAAACCAAGTTTGAGTACTTTACGCACGAAATTGACAAAAACGCTTAAAAACGCATAAAATCGCAACTTAACTTCTAATTTCTAGCATATGACTATTATTATCAATTCTAATCATTTCAACACAATAATATATGCCAAATAGTGTTGTGTGCCAATAAATTACGAACCTCATCCCCAAAAGTCTTATGCAACCTATCAATACTCTTCCACTCCGAAGAATCAGATGGATGTGTGAGCAAGTGACCTTTCTTCACCCTATCTGCATGCCACCTCAAATTTAACGCATCTTTCTTTATAGAAAACAAGCGCTTGAATCTAGGTATTATTGGAAGATACCACAATACCTTAGCCGAGGGCCCTTTAGCATCCCGAGCCCCTTTACGCTTGTAGCGCGATAACCCACACCTAGGACACTCTTCTAAGTTCTTGTTTTCATTCCGATACAACACACAATCATTCGGACACGCATGAATCTTCTGGTACTCTAAGCCGAAAGGACGCATGAGCTTTTTGGCATAATATGTCGATTTTGGAAGTTCATTTCCCTCAGGAAGCAACTCACCTAACGCTTCTAATAACATTGTGAAACTAGCGTCACTCCAATTGAACTTTGACTTAATGTTGAAAATTGTCAACACTGCTGTTAGTTTGGTGAACTTTGTACATCCAGGGTACAAAGGCTTTTGAGAAGCCTCTGTCAACAAGTCAAAAACACGAGGACGTTTTCCTAACTCATCCTCGACTCCCTCCATCATCTCATCAACACGATCCACATCCTCATCGACATTCTCTTCATCTGTCTCATACCCATCAACATGATCTACTACATCCTCATTGACATCGGCCACATTATTGACGTCCTCAACAACACTTTTCTCTTTGTAAAATCCCTCCTCACCATGCCAAACCCAAACATGATATTGAGGCCTAAACCCACGTCGAAGTATGTGCTCCCTAAGGATATCAACACTATCTACCTTTGATACATTGCCACAACTGACACATGGGCAATAAAAACCAACTCCCCCCGTCCTAACTTGATGTTCAACCGCAATACTACAAAATTCTAATACGCCATCAATAAATTCCGACGATTCAATGCTTCCATACATCCAAGAACGATCGTTTGTCATCCTAATTAGCGTGATTAATTGATTCAAAACAAAATTAATACACAACTTTTAAACATATATACTTATTTATAATAAACATATTTACTAAATATGCTAATAATTAATTAACAAACCACAAACTACAATATAAATAATAAACAACAAACCACATTCCTAAAAACATATTTACTCTAACTTTTGCAAGTGAAAATCAAGATGGTGAGAAGCTCACTAACTTAACCTTAAACAAATCACAATACATTTCATAGTCTACTTATCATTAACAAAGTTCAAGTTGCACTAATATATCGTTCATTCCCTCGACCCTTTTAATTCTACGATGATCACAAGTGGGTAGTTCTCTAACACAACTATAACCAATTCACAATACATGCCATAGTCTATCTAGTAAGTAGTATCTATCATCTAAACGTAATTCACAATACATGCCATATATATATATATATATATATATATATATATATATATATATATATATATATATATATATATATATATATATATATATATATATATATATATATATATATATATATATATATATATATATATATATATATATATATATATATATATATATACACATATATATATATATATATATATATATATATATATATATATATATATATATATACACACATATATATATATATATATATATATATATATATATATATATATATATATATATATATATATATATATATATATATATACACATATATATATATATATATATATATATATATATATATATATATATATATATATATATATATATATATATATATATATACACATATATATATATATATATATATATATATATATATATATATATATATATATATACATATATATATATATATATATATATATATATATATATATATATATATATATATATATATACATATATAAATATATATATCTATATATATATATATCTATATATATATATATATATATATATATATATATATATATATATATATATATATATATATATATATATATATATATATATATATATATATATATATATATATATATATATATATATATATAGATATATATATATATATATATATATATATGTATATATATATATATATATGTATATATATATATATATGTATATATATATATATATATATATATATATATATATATATATATATATATATATATATATATATATATATATATATATATATATATGTATATATATATATATATATATATATATATATATGTATATATATATATTTTTTTTTCATCAAGATTGGATAAATGATATTTTATATGCAATCCTATCTCTAAAATAAGATGACCATATCATACAGATCATTTAGCCCATATCATACATATCATACAGACCATACCTATCTCTAAACGATATTTTCATTTCTTTGTTTTGATCATGATCTACATTAGAACAAAGCAACAAGAACAGAAGGGTTTTGACATTAAATGCGACCAGCAACAAGAACAAAGCAATGCGACCAGCAACAAAAACAAAGCAATGCGACCAGCAACAAGAACAGTAAGCAACAATGAGATATTTCAATGCTTATTGAAATTAAAAAGAGAAATACTACCTTAATTCGTGAGTTTTGAAGATGAACAAGCAAATGCCTTTGGTTTCAAACGCTTTTGAAGAATGCACACACACGCAGATGAACAAGCAAATGCACGAAACAGCAAGCAAACGTTTGTGAAGATTATGTGTTCGAAGTTTATGAAGAACAAGTTTGAAGAAACACTCAATCACTCAGTTTTTTCGAGTGTTTTTCAATAATGGTGGGTTTGAAATGATTTTATGTTTTTTAGAAGAAGATGAAGATGAAGAATGAAATGTTGAATGGCGAAAATGGTGCGTTTATTGCTTGAGTCGAGGATTTTCAATGGGTTTGTGAGAAGAGAATGGCGAAATGAAAAGAGAATGGCGGGCTTTATTTGCTATACTTGTATTTTGAGAAGTTGAAGAAGCGTGCAGTGTACATTGCGGTTTATTGCTGCGGTCACAAGCCAACCGCAGCAAATAAGGCTTTCTTTTTTAATTTTTGCTGAATTTGAACGGTTGCTTTACGTTATTTGCTGCGGGCCCTAGCCAACCGCAGCAATTAAGGCTTTTTTTTTTAATTTTGATGAAATTTAACGGCTATTTAAGGTTATTTGCTGCGGGCCCTAGCCAACCGCAGCAATAAATGCTTTTTTTTTTAATTTTGCTATTTGTTAACGGTAGAATGGGGTATTTGCTGCGGTCAATCAACAAAAACCGCAGCAATTAGTATTTTTTTTTTTTTCAAATCTTTTTCCCATTTATTGCTGCGAATATACTAAAACCGCAGCAAATGTTGAGCAGCAAATACGTTTTTTTCCACTAGTGTTTGAAAATCCCTTAACGATGTTCCGATCAATAATTGCCACGTCCGTTTTTTTTTTGAAAAAGTTTTATTATGATGGTAAAAATAACGTTAAATATCTTAGTCTATTTACGTGTCAAGAAATAGGCGAATAAGTACTTGTTTCGACCGAATTTTCGAAATAGTTATCCCATAAGGGTAATCGTGTCATTCGTTTTTTTAAAAAAATTCGTTATGATGGGTAAAAATGACGTCAAATATCTTTTATTTTTATTTTGTTAATTATGTATTTTAATTTTAAAATATTTTAAAATACGAGGACCAATGAGATACTGCCACATAGACAACTTAACCTCTCAAATTAGTCAAACCCTCAAACCTAACGGTTAATTAGCGTTTTCCGTTAAGTGATGGTCATTTGCAAAGAAATATATCACATTAGGTAGATTTTTGCAAAGAAAAATACATAAGCTAGTTTTTTCAAATATACCTATAATTAGGTAGTTTATTATAATTTTTATTTCTCTTATGAACTCATACCTCCATCACCTTTACGAGCACCATCTGCCTCAGCCCCAGGATTTTGGTGGGGTGTGATGGGTGAAGGGGTAGGTTTGCAGTGCTTAGGGTGGGCATCAAGTTTTCAAATAGTTGACAATGGTGAGGTATGATGAGGGTGTAGTGGTGGTTTTAGATGGGGAGGTCCGTTTTGTGTACACGATAAGTGGGTCGTTGCTTTCTTGGATAGGGAGATGGGGTATTCGCAGGTGAGACTGAAGGGGTGCCGACCCAAGGTTATTATATAGATCTGCCTTTGAGTACTAGTAATTCAGTAATCAAGTAATATGCAAGAATGAGTCTTAAACACGACAATAGAACATCTTCGATCAATATTTGTCCTCTACGGGCCGTGGATTAATCCCAATGATTTGCATTATAAATTTTCATAATAAACTATTTTGTTAAATGGAAATACTTTAAATAAACTTTACAAAAATATTGAAATAATTGAAGTAGAAAAAGCAATTTCATTACACTTGTATAGCAATTTTTCTATCATAATTATATTAAATTTTCATTGATATTTCCTCCCTCTAATTTCAACCTCCAAAAAGGCGGTTCGATTTTTGATGATAACAAACATATTAACCTTAAAGAATTTTTCAAATTTTGATTATCTAAATATGTTTTAAAAAAGGAACTTGAAAATGTTTACTTTCTTGATATCAGTGGACAAGTGTAGCTTAAAAATGAATTTTATTCATGTAAAGCTTAATTATAAAACAAAAGGATTGTCTCTAGAGTTCTAAGGAAAAGAAACTACAAAGACAGCTAGGCACAACTAGGATCTATCAAACATACAATGTAATAAACATAATAGAAACTTGTTAAAGATTCAACCTTTCGTATTCACTCGTACCATTTTGTCTCTTAACATTATATAAATAGGAGGTACGATTTCTTTGATTAATCAATGCTAAATTAGTATTCACTGGCCAAACACTCAATTTTCGCATTATTTATTTCTTTATGGCATTAGAGTCGGTGGTGTTTTCTGACGATCTATAATCGGCACACCATAGGGTGTTTATCATCTACCAAAATCTAACCTGAAATGGAAAACATAATCTAATTGACATCATTGACTCCAATGTTGCGACATGAGTGATTAAACACCATCATCAGATTTCCCTTTTCAGTGACCAAACCTAGAACATCCCAACCCAGATTAATCCGGATCGACGGTATAATAGTCCGGGTTAAAGTGAACCGGATATTCACATGTAAATATAAATTTCGGGTCACACGTCGGACATTTAAGTTAAACCATTTATAGGATCGATGACTTTCAAGTGATAAAGAAAAAAGTAATCAAAAGAAAACGATAATAATAAATCACCGGAAGTTTTCAAGTTTACAACTTGAGAGCCTGTGAGCCTCATCAAAATCAAATAAAGTCCATAATAGAACATACTTGCTAAAGTAAATAGTAAAGTTCGAACGATAAAACGAGATAAACTCATGTGCGATAGTCAACTCATTAACAGGTTCTAATGTTTGAATCCTCACATACTAGCCCCACCTACAAATCAATCTGCAAGTAGTCGAATGACAACATCATAGTAAGTACCAAAGAACACAAATCAATACACGTCAGAGACTTCATAAAATATATTATACAAGTTACATACAAGCAATGAGTTCATTCTAACATGAAAAGACTCTAATAGTTAAGATATCATATTTGACTTTCCAATTTCCATTTCATATCGTTGCCCGTATATTGATTTATGCTAATATGCCCGGCAATTTTACCCACCACTGCTAGGTTTCAGGTTTCAAGGTTCCCAACTCCAAGACCCCCGACTTTTTTGGGGGTGCACACATTTGCCCGGCCAGCTAACATTATCAGGGGATTGGTGTTACCGTTACCATGCCATAGATTAGCGCGACAAACATTATTTACCTCCTTTAGGACTTTCTTGGGGAGGATGAAGATCTAACACCTGTAGCTCGATATACTCATTAACACAACACTAATCAGTTGGAGCCTAGCAGCATACGATAAGAACTTAGTATTCCATGATTTGATTCTTTTAGCCATCTTCTCCACAAGGATATCACAGTCCATAGCAATAATACGTTTTGAGGAGAGAGAAACACAAAGATATTTTACAGGGAGGTTTCCTGGGGGGAATTGAAACTCTTTGGACAGCTCCTGCTTGTAAGAGGTGCTCAAGCCTGCTAAGAACATCGCAGATTTGTTGAAGTTAGTACTGAGGCCGGAGGCCTTAGAGAAGTTTGTGATGCTCTCCATGAGGACCTGAATGGATGTATGATCTCCTTTGCACATCAGCATAAGGTCATCTGCAAAAATAAGGTGATTGAGCCTTAACTTCTTACATCTGGGATGATAATTAAATCTGCTTAACTTGCTAGAAGTTTTCAAGGTTCTAGATAAATATTCCATTCCAATGACAAAAAGGAGGGGAGAGATTGGGTCTCCTTGCCAAATGCCTCTCTGGCCTTGAAGTGTTCTGCGGGTTGGCCATTTATCATGAGGGTAATTGAGGAGTCAAGATACAAGTGTAAATAATTTTCTCGAACTTATCAGGAAAATTGAGAGTAATCATCATCTCTTCTATAAAATACAAATACATCATGTCATACACTTTGCGGAGATAATTTTGAGAAGGCAGCTAGCTGGGCAATTCTTCCATTCATAGTGCTTCATAATATCTTGACAAAGGAGAATATTGTGAAGGATGTTGCGACCTGCAACAAAAGCTCCCTGCAAACTGCAAATGATGTCATTTAAATATATTTCTGCCTGTTACAAAGATGTTTAGAAATACATTTGTATATGACATGGCAACAG
>NC_080049.1:14658476-14725976 GCF_026212465.1 Amaranthus tricolor
TTATCACAAAACAATTTACAAGCCTTCTCCTGTGGGAAGTGTAATTCACTTAGGAACTTCCGTATCCATATGATCTTAGTTATTCCTTTGGCAATACTACGAAACTTGGCCTCTGCACTTGATAAAGCAACACACCTATTGCTTTTTGCTTTTTAGGTAACCAGATTTCCCCCAAACAATGTAAAGTACCCCTCCAGAGGTGGATTTCCTATGATTTGTGAATATTCAATTATTTCTTTGTTTCCTAGATTAGTGCTCTTAAAATTTTATAAATAGGAGCTACTATTTCTTTAATTAATCAATACAAATCAGTATTCACTGACCAAACATCCAATTTTCGCATTATTTATTTCTTCATCTAACTTATATCTTCACATGTGTGGCTTTCTGAATAGGATATGTTGGCTAATCCCCAAGACATGATGCTTGATGACCAAGCTTCTATTAACATCTTAGACCTCTAATTAAATTTAAATTGTAATGTAGATAAATAAAGAGACATTCTAACATTCCCCTCAAATAAGGAGGTATAAAAAAACTTTCAATTTGGACAACAAAAGTTTCATTTCTTTTTGAGGGAAAAACTTGTAGAGAATAGTGGCGCTATAACACACACTTTCTTCCCTTGTGTTGTTAGATTAGAAAAATAAATCAGTCCAATAAAGCGATAAAAATAATCCTGCAATCACACAATAAAGTAAAAAAAATGTAAAGTAAACTCGATATTTTTACGCGAAAATCCAATACGAAACCGTAGATGGTACCAAAACCTTTCACTAATCACTAATAAATTATTGGTCAACCATAGTATTCTCTTAGATAAACATTAAAGGCATCACAAACCTTAAACTCCCCTAATTCATCACTCAAAATTAAAGTGGAAAAATATCATTTAGAGGAAATTAGGGTTAAATATGAATAACGAACTTACAATGCACAAGACGACAATACAACCATTGAATATGCAAATTGGGTAGGCAGGAACATCGACTCAAAGTTTGACATAAATTGAACCACAAATGGCCTTCGATCAGGATGATTCAATGTGAACAAGCACCTTCGTTGAACTCCCCGGCCTACGCCCTTTGTAATCGATTCCCATGATTGTAACTTTTTGACTCTTGATTTATGTAAACCAAACATCACAAACTGACCAGTATCCAAATAATAAAACTCAAAAATATCATATAACTCAATAAATAGCACAAATCTCTAACAAATAGCTCCCGAAGTACGCTCCACTAACGATCACAGCAATAATAAATTTTCAATATACAATAACCATGAGCCTAAAAAAACATCTTTCCAACACAACAATAGACTGGATAAAAATTTCTTATAGATAATGATAATAACTCGTCTTGGATATTATAACTCGTAAACACAAAATACTGACAAGAAACTAGGATATACGTTCAGCCTAAAATGATGGCAGATGTGACATTCCTCTGAAATTATGTGATTCTACTCAACTTGAAATAGAGTTTGTCCTCAAACTCACTATAATTCGCAAATATAAACAATAATCTCTTAATAGACTACGAAGATGTTATAAAAATTAACCCAATGACTCAATCATGTGCTTTTCATCTCCAAATAACTACACCTCATGGCATCATTTCTTTACAAATAGCCTACTTGACTACACGATTAAATAACCACTTTCATAAGTGTTACTACACCACAAAAATATTACCAATATTCTTATCCATAATTTGAATAAAGCTTCCTCATTAAAAGAGAAAGAAACATTGTAGCAAGCTTCTGTCTTATGGAACTTTAATTATCTAACAAACAAATATACCACACAACAAGAAATGCAAATTACAATCGTAATGGTACGCGTTCTAACTAATGCAGGCAAGTATCTCATAACATACAAATTTCAACATACTTAAGACACGTCAACCTTCTTCCTTAATCGAAATAACAATTATACACACATCTCACTTAATGTCAATTGACCAATCTCAAAAATTTTCAACCATAATATTTACAACCCTCATAGCGTTAAGAAGAAGAGCTAAATAGTCTAAAGTTAATTTGCTCTAACAACACAGATGATAGATTCTCATGCATCCTTAAGGTGACTGTGTGTATCACCCAAACCACACACAATATACATATGTAGTCTATCAACAACTTAAAAGGTCTTATTTAGTTTTTGATCACAATCAAATAAATTACTCAAAGCTTAATAATACTTCCCAAGGTCTTGGTTACTCACAATTAATATTTTTTACATCCTCAAGTTTATAGTTTAAGATACACTCATGACGTACGATCTACGTCGCACTAACCCTCAAGCATTAAACACGTCAAAAAACTTGTCATTACCTGTGAATAACAAAAACACAAAACATGAGCACAACTCAGTGAAGAGTTACTCAAACGTGTCAAACTATTTATATACTTGAAAACGTTTGACTTTAAAATAATATTTATTTATTTTATTTGAAATCCACAAAATCGTAAATTATTTATATATTTAATATAAACCAAAATGTACTCATATAGTATAAAACCCTTGAATTGTCACACACACTTTGTAATGTTTTTTCAAATATACATTTATACAATGTCACAAAAAAAACACATCCCCTTTCATGATCTTCTCCCAAAAGGTCGATGCACCAGACACATCAGAGAGGTAATTTGCCTTTGGCAATGTAAAAACATGTCACGTTTAGGTGCACCAAAGGTTGACCTATCCTACACAGTCCGGGGCAAAAATCATTTCACAAGTAATATAAATTGTTTAGCACAAAAATCACATCACACTATTTAAAATAAAATCTTTTTACAGAAGAAGCAAGTGTCACGGGCTCAGTTATTGACTTAGTAAAAATCGTGTGACACTAGTGTCAATGGCTAAAAATTGCACTAGCTCAGTTGTGCTTTAGTATGAAGAATTTAAAGGCTTTAACTTGAAGATACTAAAGAGAATACTTGAAGTAGAGTGTTTTTGTAAAAAGGCTTTGTATTGCTTGAATGTTTTGTACATAACATGAGTGAGTTTCAAATGAGGAGGCTATAGAGTTTTGGAGAAGTGATAATGTCTCATTAAAGTGTTAAGCCTTTATATAGGCAAGTACAAGAAAGAATATACGGAAGAATGTTGAAATAAAATTCCTAAATTAATGCTATAACGTTAGAGTAATTCTAGGAAAGCTAATAAGGAAACTAAGTAGCTATACATACATAATGACCACATTCATAATATACAATAGAATAAAATCCTTCAATTATGCATGGTTGACTTTGATGGACGGTCTTTGAACAGGTCCAATCTTGGTAGATAAGTCATGAAGTCTAGACCTTGCTAGAGGCTTTGTGAGACCATCAGGTAATTGATCACGTCCTGAGATATGTTGTACACGGAGTGTACCTCTTTGAACTTGCTCTCTTACAAAGTGGAAGGCCAATGCTAGATGTTTCATTCGTGAGTGAAAGATCAGATTAGCCGCATAGTGAGTTGCTCCAATATTGTCACAGTAAATGCTAGGAGGATTATTAACATGAACATCTAGCTCTTGGAGAAGAGACCGGAGCCACATGACTTTAGCACTAGTTGTTGCCACAGCTCGAAATTCAGCTTCTGTCAAAGACCGTGCTAGACTCTTTTGCTTCTTTGAGCTCCGAGAGATAGGATTTCTTCCCAAATAAACATGTAGCCAGTTGTAGAGACATAATTATCACGATCACCCGCCCAATCCGCATCACAAAACGCATGAAGTTGAGTTGGAGAGATACGATGAATAATGACACCATGATTAGAAGTACCATTAAGATAACGAAGTACCCTTTTTAATGCAGCATAATGAAGATCAGTAGGCTTGTGCATGTATTGAGATAACTTGTTGACCGCAAAGGTAACATCCGGCCTTGTTAATGATAAATATTGAAGGCTGCCGATTAGTGCACGATAATCAGTAGGATTAGATAGGGGTGACCCATCAGTAAGATTAAGAGGAGGATATGTAGCCATAGCTGTTGGAACTAGTTTAGAATTTGACATCTTGGCACGGTCTAATAAATCTTGGATATATTTCTTTTGACTTAAAAACAACCCATGTTCATGAGGTAGTGCCTCAACACCAAGAAAGTATGATAGTGACCCCAAGTCTTTGAGAGAGAAGCGAGAGGCCAAACTAGTGACAAAAACTTGTAGAGCAGAAGATGAAGGACCCATAATAATAATATCGTCAACGTATACCAAAAGATAAAATGTGACATTATTATTCTTATAAATAAACAATGACGAATCAGCAATAGAATTGCTGAAACCATAAGAGAGAAGATAAGTACGAAGTTCTTGATACCAAGTTCTTAGAGCTTGTTTGAGACCATATATAGCTTTATGAAGTTTACATACATGAGTTGGATTATCTTTATCCAAAAATCCCGGAGGTTGTGCCATAAAAACATCCTCATTAAGATGACCTTGAAGAAATGCATTGTTAATATCAAGTTGTCTAATGTTCCACCCATTTGTGACCGCAAGAGAGAGCATAAGACGTACCGTTGTAGGCTTAATAACCAGACTAAAAGTCTCTGAATAATCAATCCCGGGTCGTTGATGAAACCCCTTAGCAACAAGGCGAGCCTTGTAACGCTCAATTTCACCTGTAGGCTTGTATTTAATTCTGTATACCCATTTGTTACCAACAACATTTTGAGATGGGTGAGAGGGAACAAGTTCCCAAGTAACATTATGTACCAAAGCATCATATTCCTCTGTCATTGCACGACGCCATTGAGGAACTTTTAAGGCTTGGGTGATGTTTCGGGGCTCAAGTGATTGAACTCGAGTGGCGATAAGATTAGCAAATTTTAGGTTTGGTTTGACAATATTATTTTGTAGTCAAGTGAAAATGGTTCTCACTAGAGGGGGTGGTGGTGGCAGTGGAGTAGGAGATGAAGTCATAGAGGTTGTTGGTGTAGTTGGAGATGATTGTAGAGAGTTTGAAGGCAAGATAGGAGAGGATAAAATTGGTGATTGAGGTTCAACATTGGGTTGTACAATTGGTGGTTCCACAATGGGAAGAACCACTGTACACCATTCATCAACATTAAAAAGAGATGCAGGACTAGATGTTGGACTAAAAGCAAGAAATGGAAAGACATCATCTACAAATTTTACATGCCTAGAAACATACACTTTGTTAGTGGGAAGATGTAGACAATAATATGCACTTTATGATGGAGAATAACCAACAAAGATGCATGGAAGAGATCGATTGTCAAGCTTATGACTAGCATATGGCCGAAGCCAAGGATAACATAGACTTCCAAAATTTTTTAGTTTTGAGTAGTTGGGTACAACTCCAAGAAGACAAAGATAAGGAGAATCATTGTGAAGAGATTGGGTTGGGAGACGATTAATTAAATAAGTGGCTGTAGAAAAGGCATATGGCCAATATGTTGAAGGCATTTTTGCATGAGTAAGTAGAGCTAGCCCTGTTTCAACAATATGTTTATGTCGACGCTCTGCAAACCCATTATGTTCCGGAGTATGAGGAGGAGTAGTAAGATAGGAAATGCCATGAGTAGCAAAATAAGGTCTAAGTTTTTCATATTCTCCTCCATTATCACTGAACACTTGAATTATGGGCTTGTTAAAATATTTTTCAAGCAGGGCCCGAAAATGATAAAAGGTATTTTCAGTGTCTGACTTTTGTTTGAGAGGATATAACCAAGTGTATTTTGTAAAGTGATCAACAAAAATTACATAATGTTTGTAATTATCATTAGATAACACTGGACTAGACCAAACATCAGTAAAAATTAAATCAAGAGGGGCATTTGAAGTGAAAGTAGAATCGGAAAAAGGCAATTTTTGGCTTTTATTAATGTTGCATGAATTACAATATGACATAGAGAAATCAGGAATAGCTAAAGAAAACTTAGAATTTAAAATCCTAAGGATAGTACTAGATGGATGCCCAAGCCGATGGTGCCAATCATGAATGGGTGTTTTGAAACTTGTGAAAACTCGAGGAGGTGACGGGTGCCATTCATAAACTCCAGCTTTAGAAGGCCCCTGTAGAAGAGTTGTACGCTTCAACTGCTCCTTGACACGAAAAAAAGAAGGTAAGAATTCAATAGAAGTATTATTTTCTTTACAAAACTTGGAAATAGACAAGATATTTCGTGATATAGATGGGACATGTAAGACATTAGAAAATGTAAAAAATTTAGAAGGAGTGGTGAGAGAGAAAGAACCAGTATTTGCTATAGGGAGAGACGAGCCATCACCAATCACAATTTCATCCGAGCCATCGTAGAGAGAGATTATTGAGATCATTTGTGACATGATGCGATGCTCCACTATCCAAAATCCATCCATTAGAAGAGGTGTTGGAGTTAACTGCTTGCATCATATGAGCCTGAGGTAAGGATGAAGATTGCTGACGCATCTGACCCGCTTTAGCATAGACGGGACCGGGTACCTCAATGTTAGGAAAGAGAGACTTAAATATAGTGCATTTGTCGAGAGCATGACCAGTTACCCGGCACCATTGACACTTACCCAAAAAAGTGCGTTGTGGCTTTGGCAAATAAGAGGGGCGAGGGGTAGGAAGCAAGCCTGATGAAGAAGGGCTTGTCTGCTGACCCTTGGAATAATATTTCTTATATTACATGCACAGTGGCTGGGAATTGAGCAGGGGAAGATGTATTAGCAACAACAACTTCCTTAGTGATCAATTTTTCATGGAGCTCTGTGAAAGAGATAGGAGTGTCTCGCGCATTGACAGCACCAATGACTGACTTGTACACCTCATAATCAAGACCTTGGAGCACCTTATCAATAATGTCCTCATGGTCCATAGGCTTTCCCATAGAAGCGAGACGATCAATGCAATTCATAATAGCCTGCATATACTCATGAATTGATTGATTAGTATGAGTAATTTTGGAAAGTTGAGTCTTGATTTGTTGAAGTGACCACGAGATGGATTGGCATAAGTGGAGGAAAGGATTTCCCATGCCTCCTGGGCAGTGCCAGTTTGAGAGACAAGGGGGACTAGGTCTTGTGTAAGGGTCCCAACTAGTGCACCAAAAACAAGTCGATCTTGGCGGAACCATGTTAAGGCTGCCAGATTGGAAACAGAAACACCGTCAGTAGTGATGGAGGTGGGTGGAGAGGGAAAAGAGCCATCAATATATTTCCACAGATCATAGCCAAGAAGTGTTGCTTGCAATTGAGTTTTCCAGGCTATGTATTTGGTGGGTGTTAATTTGATGGTGTTTTGTAGTTGTAAAATGGTAAATAGTCTAGTGGGCTCAAGAGAATTAGGAATAAGGGGCTGTTCGTTAGCCATTGGAAGAGAAGAGAAGGAAAAAAAAGAGGGGAAAAATTAATCACAGAGCAATTGAGATCTTTTAGGCTCTGATACCATATAGAGTTTTGGAGAAGTGATAATATCTCATTAAAGTGTTAAGCCTTTATATAGGCAAGTACAAGAAAGAATATACGGAAGAATGTTGAAATAAAATCCCTAAATTAATGCTATAACGTTAGAGTAATTCTAGGAAAGCTAATAAGGAAACTAAGTAGCTATACATACATAAAGACCACATTTATAATATACAATAGAATAAAATCCTTCAATTAGGCATGGTTGACTTTGATTGATTTATATCTTCTACAGAGGCTTGGGGTATTTATAGTGATAGCCAAGCCCCTAAAGAATACTAGTGATTTTCATAAGTTACCCTACATAATGTCTCTAGAGAATTCTAGGACATCTTCTATCGTAGGTCTTTCTACTAGTTTTTGGATAATTCTACATGTACAATAGACATTATTCTAGTGTATACAAGAGATTCTAGAAGCTTCTTGAGAATTCCAGAAAGCTCGTGACGACGCGGGCTGATTCGAAAAACGAGTTGGCCCGTGTCACAAGTATGTTTTAATTATTTAAATCATTAAATAATAATAATGTAAATCCGTAATAGTTTGGAATTGCAAATTATGTTTATATGATGAATCTACTACATGTTGTAAAGTGTATTAACGTTAGATCATGCTTCTTCAAATACTAGTAAAATTAAAATACCTCTTTTAAAGAAATACTCTAAGAAAACGAAAAACCTATATATAAGACAAGAAACACCGTAGTGGATTGCTTCAAATAACTCAGTAATGCAGTTTATAATAGAGTAAGGTTAGACATAACAACTTACCTCGTGATAGAGACTATAAATGTAAGGAAAAGAGATTAAATGAACCACCCAAACGAGCACTTACTCTTACTCTCACAAGTCGTCGATCTGACGTCATGTTTACTAATACCCTAAATATTAAAATAAAAAACTCTATTATTACTATAATGAAAAAGAAGAATGTGGAAGAGTTCATAGCTTCTCACCATAACTAGAGTATTTATAGAGGAAGATAGGGAGGATGAAAGGTTAAGACATTGATAAAGGAACCAAAACAGACGGCCGGTAAGCATGAAATTATACTCACTCGTCATTATTTCCCCCCTTTTTTTTACTTAAATTAAAGTGTTTATTAATATACTAATTAAATTTTTAATTTTAGCCTAATAAAAATAAATTATGGTGGACAATTACCAAAGATATAAGTTAATATGACCCTATATGATATCACTTGTTATATATTAATAACTATATTTGATATGTAATTTGGTCTACGATTATTAAATATCAATTGGTCATAAGACACAAAGTATTATCATATGACATACTCATGTAATCGTAAAGAAATTTAAACGTAAAATTATGGGTATTACAGCACACCATTAACTTCATATTATTTATGATTAATCAAAAATTGAGATTATTGTAGAGAAATTAAAAAATATTAGATTATTCTAAGTAAATTTCCTAAGAAATATTCATGTAAATAAAGAAAAATTTAATCTTTTAGATGGTGAATATATTATTTTATTGAGTAATAAAATTAATGAAGTAAAAGTGAGAACCATAATCATTAAAAAGTATATAAAATAAAGTTAGTAGAAAAAATATAAGGACCATAAACATTAAAAAATATTAAAATGAAGCCAGTGAGAAACGTATGGAAACCATAAACAATATAAAATATTAATGAAAAGTTAGTGGAAAATATGCGGAAACCATAAACATTAAAAAATATTAAAATTAAAATGACTAATGTTAATTATGTCAAAAAATGAGATATAAATAGAAAAATTTATTAGGAAAATAACAAATGAAACTAACTAATTAAATAAGAAAATTAAATAAGAACATAGAAAAAATTGAATATAATGTTGCCATGCATAACATTTAATGTTGACTTGCTATGTGTAATAAATGCAATTTATAACTTTTTCTTGGTATGAAAACTTATGTAGAAGGAAGTTCTTTGAATGGACATTTACAAAAACTCAATTCAAAACTTTTATAGTAAGAGAATAAATAGGGGCAATTTGAATGGATAACAAGGGTATTAGAAATTAATAACAAATTAATAAGTTTGCATATGCTATTTATATAGCTATAATGTGAAACTCAACTGAATAAAACATGCCTTCAATTATAAAACATTACCGGCTCGTTTGATTGATGGTAATGAAGTAATGGGAATGAAATGTTGTAATGGCAATAGTAATGAAGGAATGGATATGAGAATTGGTAATGAAAATTCTTTTGTTTGGTGTGCATGACTAAAGAATGGTAATGGAAGATAATATTCCATTGATTGCATTTGGTTGTTAGTAATAAAAAATGGTAATGACTCTTAGTTTCATTATTGTATATTTGTATCTAAAAGCATTATTGTATCTAAATTATTCTATCTAATGATTCTTTTTTTAATAATAATATTTTTTTGGATAATTACATAAATTACCTTTTTTTTTCTTCATTATTTTTTTCTTCAGTTCAAAACAACATTACCTTATTTTATTACCACAGTTTTACTTCATTACCATTACCGCCTAATACTATGTTGTTTGATGGTAATGAAAATGGCCCTTTTTGGTAATTTCATTACCTTATTTTATTACCATCCATTACCATTAGAGGCATCCAAACAACCAAAATTTTCATTACTTAATTTTATTACCATTACCGCCCTCTAATACCATGTACCAAACGTGCCGTACATTCCAATAACATTCGGTTTTGTGCAATATTCGACCAAAATGACCAGCTTCATAAAGTAGTTAAAATAAATAATTTATTTCTTACCTTAATTAGGTACATATTTTATATTTAAACCCAATAAACCTAAACTGAATAAAAATAGCAACTTGCTGGAGGAACTAAGATAAATAAATTTATTTCTTACCATAATTATATATATATATATATATATATATATATATATATATATATATATATATATATATATATATATATATATATATATATATATATATATATATATATATATATATATATAAATCCAAATAGAATAATATGGGACTTTGAAAAATTTTAATGAATTAAACTTTTTTAATGTATTTTATATTGTCTTGTATTAATTGATATGACATGTTCACAATATTCAACCAATAAAATTAAGTCGTGTTGAAGAGTGCCAAAGAACATCACATTAGTTATTTTCCAACACTTTTATTAAGTTGTATGATACGATACTTGTATGATATGGCCTTGTTCAAGCATTTTAGTTCAAAAAATGATATTATTTCAAAAGAACAGAGGGTTAATACAATTTACAAGATTCTAACTCATAAAATCCAATTTACAAGTTTAAGTCACCCAACTTGTAATTAGGTGTTTCTAGGTAGAATGTGCAAACTGAACACTTTCAATAATCCAAAAACAAATAATTATGTATCTTTAGCTCTAACGACAATTCAAATTGACATATATAATAGTAGCATTTAATTTATAGCTCGCTATAAGAATATAGACTTCATTATTCGAATATCACTTAATATTTAATATAATACATACAATCGCACCACACACAACATACAATGGACTAAATAAATAGGAGTACATAATACTTAAGTTCATTGGACAAATGTATTCATAATATTCAAATACGAATGGTTTAAATAAATATTGTATAATATAACATAGAGGTATAATATATTATTCTTAGAAGTGTAGTATTACATCGTCCACACTTTTTGGAAAATCTAAGCTTGTTTGTTGGTTCTCTTTTCACTCAGTTCGTTCACGCCTTCTCTTTTCATCAGAAAGTGTTTTGGCAAAGCTGTGAATTGGAATCAATCAATTAATAGTTTATTAATATATCTAATTTATGTTTTCACTCAGTTCTGTAACAAAAAAGGATATACTTATATTATGAATACCTTATCAAGGCATCCTCATTTGTACCAGCATTGGGGATAGGTTGATAAATGCCTGTATCAAAATTAACCCTTGAAACAGGTTTTTTTAGGAGTGCCTTTCCAATGTTGACAAGATTTTCTAAATTCTCCTTTGTTGCAGCATCTGATGATGTAGCTGTTCCTGTTAGTGTGTCATCCTGCAATTTCAAAATTATTATTGATGGGAGATATTAGAGTAATGGAGACTTGAATGCACCAATTATGATGCACATTGATGTGTGATAGAGATGTGGAATAATATGGATGTTTATGTGTGACTTAAATTATGTTTAAGTTGATGTTCAATACTCAAAGTTATGGGTATATTGATGGAGTCTTATATATATATATATATATATATATATATATATATATATATATATATATATATATATATATATATATATATATATATATATATATATATATATATATATATATATATATATATATATATATATATATATATATATATATATATATATATATATATATATATATATATATATATATATATGTTAGAATATTCATATTTAGGCAACATATTATTCTCCATATAATTTGATATATATTTTGATGTATATTTAGGAATTAGAATATTTTGTATATTCTTTTCTAGGAAACAATTCTTGTATATAAAGATAGCTATGAATGAATGAAGTAGACAATTGAAAACACAGAAAACACAGAGACTCGATTTGTCTCGAAATCAAACTCGATTTGTCTCGAAATCATGGTATCAGAGCCAAGACGTTTCTGAGGAGAAATCGTCTAAGCAGCTTCATCACTTACCGAAAAAATTAAACCTTACCTTAACGGAAAAAATGGAATCAAACGACACCCTAATCATGCCAGACCAACCTGTCACAATGGGGCAACTGTTGCAACTGTTTTCACAGTTAAACACCAACAAGCCACCTCCACCACCACCCGAAACAATCACAAACACCACCACAATTTCGATTCCCACATTCTCAATATCAGAAAAGTTAACCCACCAAAACTACACCATGTGGTCCAGGTTGATGCAATTAGCCCTAAGTGGTCGTGATCGGCTCAACCACATCATCGCCGATCCACCACCAAGAACGGACCAAGAGTACAGCCAATGGACTAGGCGAGATTCAATGGTTATCTCATGGATAATCGAAAGCATTCATCCGGATCTGGTCAACCAATTCATCGATTTTCCAACCGCAAAGACACTTTGGAAGGGGATCGAAACGGTATATAGCAGTGGCAGTGATGGTCTCCAAATCTTCGACCTCACTGTCAAGGCTAACAAAATCGAGCAAAGGACCGATACATTGGAAAAATACTACAGCAACTTAATAACCTTGTGGAAGAAAATCGATAGAAGGCAACCAAACCCGATGAAAGATCCAGAAGACAAAATAATTTACAATCAATTAATCCAGAAAAACAGATTATATCAATTCCTTGCAGGGGTAAATGAAACGTTTGACAAAGAAAGGAGAGACCTTCTTCTTCAAGACCCATTACCCACTGCAGAGGAAGCATATGCATGTATATATGTCTATGTATGTATATATGTATATATATGTATATATATGTATATACATATATATATATATACATATATATATATATATATATATATACATATATATATATATATATATATATATATATATACATATATATATATATATATATATATATATATATATATATATATATATATATATATATATATGTCTATGTATGTATATATGTATATATATATGTATATATGTATATATATATGTATATATGTATATATATATATATATATATATATATATGTATGTATATATATATATATATATGTATATATATATATATATATATATATATATATATATATATATATATATATATATATATATATATATATATATATATATATATATATATATATATATATATATATATATATATATATATATATATATATATATATATATATGTATATATATATATATATATATATATATATATATATATATATATATATATGTATATGTATATATATATATGTTTAGACACCTTGAAACCTTAGATAAATCTATCATTATTTATGCCTACTTTTCTTTCAAAAAACATTTAGTCATTGTTGTTACCTGTGATACAAAAATAATAACTTTGGCCAAAAATAGTTAAACAATTCGAATATTAAGTATTGTGTTTGTTTGGGGCGTAGTTTAAAAATTAGTTTTCATTCAAAAGATTATTATCTATTGGTGATCTGAACATCGCATCACTTGATGACGTAGTTGTACACGTAACTTTTTAAGTGGCATATGTGAATTTTTAGGTGGCATATCTTTAATTTAATTTAGTTGATTTTTTAAATTTAAAACTTTTTAGTAATATTAAATTTATTAATTGATTTCACTTTTTAAAGTAACCTCATTTCATTGAATTTCATTTAATTTTTTGATTTATTGCATTTTATTTTAAAAAAGTTTTCAATGTTTCTATTTTATTATAGTAAATCATGTTTTTCTTTAAGTTATATTTATTTTGAAATTAGTCCAATAAACTTATAGTTTTTACCGGTGCAAAAATTTCTTTCGAGATACAACTTTGTGATCACTTATAAAGGGCACATAGTTGGAGTGTAGTTGCAATGTGTATTTAAATGCCAATTTTTCCGACACATAAAGTGAGAAGATAGTTAACATGTTTGATAAATTTATTTCCAATAATATACATCGCAATTACCCTTATGACGTGCCTAGTTTGATAAATTGCCGAATATAGTATTTATATACTAATTTATTTTTTCTAGAGGTATTCATTCGGGTGATCGGGTCGGTTTCGGACGGGTGTCATTCAGTTCGGTTGCATTTCGGATCGGTTATTTTTCGGCTGTGTGTTACAACAGGTCACACTCGGGTCGAGTCGGTTAGTCACGGTTCGGTTGGAGATTGGTTATTCAAGCTATCGGGTTAGCATCAGTTCGGTGTCGGTTGAAGTTCGTGTCGAGTGTCAATCGGTCTCCGGTTGTCATCGATTACTAATTGGTTCGATTTTGTCGAATACAGATCGGGTTCGAGTTTTTTTTAAAAGCAAAATTCACACTACAAGAAAACTTGTTTTTAGCAACAAGTTTTAGCAACGACTAAATTTTTTTCGTTGCGAAAAATATAAGTTGTTGCAAAATCCATTGTTGTTGCTAAATAATCGTTGCCAAAAAAAAAAAAAAATTTTCCCACCCCTTTGATAAATTTCCCGGTGTAACCCAATTTTTTGCAACAAACAATGTTGTTGTTAAAATTAAATAAATAATTCGTAACAGTATATATTGTTGCGAAAAATATTTAAATATACAGATACAATAAAGTCGTTGCAAAAAACCTTATACTAATAATTTTTTTTTCATTTCCCTCTTAAAACTAAACCCAATCCCTCATAATCCCGCGCCCATACCCTTCCCTCACAAACCTGCTCCCTTCGAAATTTCAGAAAATCAAACGGCGCCCATACCCTTCCCTCACAAACCCGCCTCCCTTCGAAATTTCAGAAAATCAAAAGGCGCCCATACCCTTCCTTCACAAACCCGCCTCCCTTCGAAATTTCAGAATATCAATACGGCGCCCATACCCTTCTCTCACAAACCCGATTCCCTCACAAGCCCTAATCCCGCACACCGGAGATAAGCCATTGCCGCCTGCACAACGGAGCCTCTGCCGCCTGCACGCCGGTTTTTCAGCCACCTTCTGCACGCCGGTGCTGCCGCTATGCTGCCCTTCAGCTGCCTCTGAACCCACGACAGGTAGTTTTAATTTTTTTTTGCCTTTCGTTTTATTTCTTTAAATTTGTTGTTCTTGTTTCTTGTTTATTTCAATTTATGGGTTGTTCTTTGAATTTCTTGGGCTTTGTTGTAATTATCAAATTAATGTATGTGTATTTCATCACTTTGAAATGTTGGGTTGTACCTGTTTTCGGTCTTGGCTCTGCGAAGGAACAAGATTTCTCCTTTTTGTTGGGCTTTGTTCTAATTATAAGATTTATGTATGTGTATTGGAAATTACTTGCGTTTTTCTGGATTTACTTGCGTTTTCTAATTACTTGCGTTTTGAAATGTGAGATTCTTTCAAAGTAATGCTAAGAAAAATTGATGGAGTTACTTGAAAATTGAAGTTGTAGATGATAAGATTAAAGCAAAAGTAAGTTTTTGGCCTATGATTTCACTGTGTAAGGTTTTGATGTCATGGTGGAATTAGATTTTTCTTTTCAAATTGAAGCAAAAGAACTCATTTTTTGCGATTGTGATGATACATACTTGATGAGGGAAAAGATTTTTAGTTTATTTGTTTTAGATTATAATGAAGCCTAGTAAAATGGTTCATGTGAACTTCTTAAATTGTTCTTGTTTATTCAAATTGATTTTTCTAAGTTGATTTGTCATGTATTGAAAATATTTTCTAAATTGATTTGTCACGCATACATTGGAACAAATGGTAATCTTTGTTCTTGTTTTTATTGTTCTTGTTCTTTTGGAATCGTTAAATTGTTTTACGAACAACTCGAAATTAAATCCTTCTACAAGTTGTTAAATTGTTCTTGTTCTTGTATGAATTGTTAACAATATTATAAGGAGTTCTTGGTGATATTATTGAATGTTATATAATCTAATTATTATAAACTTTAAATATAGGAAATGATTTTGAATAAGGCATGGGTCAAAGTAAAAGATCGTTCATCTATTGATTATGTAAATGGTGTTGATGAGTTTCTAAATTTTTCTCTTTCCAAAGTAAGAGAAGATGATCGAGATACTACTACTATTAGGTGTCCTTGTAATTGTTGTCGCAATATATTTCTTAAAACAAAATGTGATGTAAGATTAGACTTGCTTAAGAGTGGAATGTATGAGAAGTACACTTTTTGGGAACTTCACGGGGAAGTATTAGTTGAATCAAGTGAAGGGGATGATGTTAATGAGTCCAATGACACTGATAGTGGTTTCACAATGTTACAAGATGCTTGTGGAGTTGGTGCTATGAATGTTGCGAGTGCTCAAGAGGCTTTAAATAATGTTGAGGAGTATGAGAAACCTAATGCAAATGCAAAAAAGTTTTTCAAACTTTTAGAGGAGTACCAAGAACCATTAATAATGCATGGCACAACAATGTCTAAGTTGTCATATATTGTTAAATTATTACATTTAAAGGTTTTGAATAATTGGTCTGATAAGTCTTTTGATAGTTTACTCCAATTAGAACGTCAAGGCTATGGCGCTTACCTTCCAAATTCTTATTACGAGGCTAAGAAACTCATTAAAGACTTGGGCCTTGATTATTATAAGATTGATGCTTGTGAAAATGATTGTATTGTGCTAAGATATTTTCCATTGAAGCCTAGGCTACAAAGGTTGTACATGTGTAGAAAGACATCTAAAGACATGCGTTGGCACAAAGAAAGGGATGCTACTAAAGTGAATGATTGTGATAGGATTATAGATGATGATGCCCTTTCCAGGGAAGAGGAGGATGATGGCTTTTTGGAGGATGACAATGCAAGTGGGTTGGATGATATAATGAGACATCCATCTGACTCTTTTGCATGGAAATCATTTGATGAAGAATATAGTGAATTTGCTAAAGAGGTGCGAAATGTTAGACTTGGACTAGCATGTGATGGCTTTCAGCCTTTCAATAATTCACAACATAGCATATGGCCAGTGGTTCTTATCCCTTATAATTTTCCTCCTTGGTTATGCATGAAACCTTATTCATTTATGCTATCTTTACTAGTACCAGGTCCAACAAGTCCTGGAATTAATATGGACGTCTACCTCCAACCACTTATTGAGGAGTTAAAGGAGCTTTGGGAGGTTGGTGTTGAAACCTATGATGCTTACTCTAAAACAAATTTCATCTTGCGTGCATCACTACTGTGGACTATCTATGATTTTCCTGCGTATGCAGATTTGTCTGGATGGTCTACCAAAGGTTATTACACTTGTCCATGTTGTCATAAGGAAACTAAATGGACTTCGTTGATGCATAAGGGTGGTTATTTAGGGCATCGATGTTGGCTTCCAATGAATCATAAGTGGAGAAATGATGCCAATTCTTTTGACGGTAAAATTGAAAAAGGTGTTGCACCAGTTCCATTGAGTGGGGATGATGTATTACAACATTATAGCCGATTCTCACAAGCAAAATATGGGAAGATTGTAGGGAACAAAAGAAAAAGGGGTGCTTCTAATAGCTTGTTTGGTTGGAAAAAGAAAAGCATTTTCTTTAGCTTGCCTTATTGGAGGAAATTAAAAGTTCGTCATAACTTGAATGTTATGCATATTGAGAAAAATGTCTCTGATAATATCTTGGGTACTTTAATGAGCATACAAGGCAAAAACAAAGATACTTTGAAGGCTCGATTGGATTTGGTGAAGATGAAAATCAGAGATAAGTTGCATCCTAAAGTGGTTGATGGTAAGGTGCGTGTTCCTATTGCTATATATACATTGAGGTCAGATGCTAAGGTTTCCATATGTCGTATGTTTGCAAAAATGAAATCTCTCGATGGATATCTATCAAACATTTCTCGTTGTGTTAAAGATAATGGAAAAAAGATATCATGTTTGAAGAGCCATGACCATCATGTTTTTATTGAGCAGTTGCTTCCCCTTGCACTTCGTGGGTTTTTACCTAAAGAGGTTTATGACCCTTTGGTTGAACTAAGTTTTTTTTTCCGAGACCTTTGCTCTAAAAACATAAGTGTTGGTCAATTGGAAGAACTTGAAAAAAAAATTCCTTACACCTTATGCAAGTTGGAAATGATATTTCCACCGGCTTTTTTTGATGTTATGGTGCATTTAGTTGTACATCTGGCAACCGAGGCAAAAATAGCTGGACCAGTTCGATATCGGTGGATGTATCCTATTGAGAGGTATACTTTTTCTTTGAGAAATATACTCAAATTATTCAAATACTAACATAACATGTCTTATTGAATTAGGTATCTCCGAACATTAAAATCATATATTCGAAATCGAGCACATCCAGAAGGTTGCATTACTGAAGATTATTTGGCAGATGAGTGCTTAACATTCTGCTCTAGATACATGAGTGACATTGACACTAAATTCAATCGCAAAGTAAGAAATGACGATGAAGATATAGAAGAGGATACATTAAAATCAAACCTTGAGGTTTTTAGACCACTTGGACATACCATTGGGGGGAGTACACCAAAACATCTAGAGTGTGATCAAATCCATTTTTATATTCTTCAAAACTACGATCCACTTCTTAAGTTTGTCCAGTAAGCCATTTTTATTCCTTATGTTTAATTAGTTTGAATTGTATAGTATATTTTAGGCTATGGAAGCCACATTTATTTGTTTTTATATGGTGTCATAGAAAACATAAGTTGGAATTGGAGAAGGAATGTCCAAGAAATGTAGAACGGAGGCACAAAGAACAATTTTCCAAATGGATAAAAAATCAAGTAAGAAAGCTTTTAAGTAATACATTGTAAATGGTTTCCTTCTTAAGTTTCTCCAGTAAGCCATTTTGCTAATAAAGTATGTTAACATTTGTTCATTTAGGTACAAAAAATTTATAAACTTGGACGCTGTGATAAAGACTTGTACAATTTGGTTTGTGGTCCTTCTAGAGTTGTAGGGCGTTACACAGCATATATTGTAAATGGTTTCCGTTTCCACACCAGTGATAGGTCAGAAAATAGGGAAACACAAAATTCAGGTGTCATGGTGCGTGGTGATGATGCTTCAGATAAGGAATACCATGGCGTTTTGAGAGACATATATCAAATGCGTTATCCTGGAGAAAATCATGTATTTGTCTTCAAATGCAGTTGGTTTGATGTAGAAAACCTTGGTAGAGGGTATAAGGTAGATGAGCATGGTTTGGTTAGTGTGAATAAGAATAGACTTTTAAAGTCGGATAATGTGTTTGTGCTAGAATCCCAAGTGGAACAAGTATTTTACATACAAGATGAAAACAATGAGAATTGAGAATTTGTTGTAAAAGCACAACCAAGGGATTTGTATAATATGAGTGCTAGTGATCTACATAAGGAGGGTATAGATGTAGATGCCTTTCAACAAGTACAGGTGGAAGCTAATATTGAAGCTGAATGTACTTAAATGACCATAACTTGATTCATGGAGACGATCTTCAAGGTTATGAAGAAATTGCTACACCAATCTTGAATGACCAAGCATCAGAAGGCGTCATTACCTTAATGGATGAAAGTACATTATTGAAAACTCGACTTTCACGTTTCTAGTTTGTAATTATTTACATATTATTGATTATTGATTAATGACCATTATTGTAGGCATACTTGGTAAGAGAAAGAAAAGAAGCAACTTTGTTAGTAGAATTGAAGTGGGCTTGCAAGTGAATGAAGCTTTAGATCCACAACAAAGGCAAACTATCACTCGAAAGGAGGTGGAGCAAGTTAATGGTGATGAGATAGATAGAAATACAGGTAATTAACAGAGATGGAGCAACTTTTTTAGATATTATTGATTATTGATTATTGATTATTGTAGGCATACTTGATAACTTTGAACATTTGTATTATCTTAGCAACTAGTAAGATCAAAGGAAGAGGTAAGAGAGGAATGTATAAGAGTTACGTGGTTGACATGAACATTAAAGGGAAAGGATCGAAATTGAAGATCACAATACCTGATGAAATTGACCGAGCAATTGGAGAAAATGCTCGTCACTTGGTTAATGAGTGTGGGCGTATTGTGAGGACAAAAGCTCCCTTGAATGTGAAAAGTTGGAAAGAAGCATTTGAGGCAGCTGGAGAAAGTATGTTGAAGGAAATACAGGTTATGTTAGTTACTAATTTCTTTATTAATATTACTTATTTAGCACTATAGAAAGCATTTGTACCTATCATCTTACCTTCTTTGTGCAGGATAAGTTTGAAATTGATAAGTCTAGCGATTACTTCCGAATGTATGCATTTGTCTTGGAGACCATGCAACGTTTATATAGATTGTACAAGTGTAGGTTGCACAATTACTACAAAAGTGCGAGATGCGGAAAAACTAACGAGGAGCTCAAAAAGAATCCTCCTCTTGACTTACCCCAACCTCAATGGGAATATCTGATCAAGTATTACGGATCTGACAAATTTAAGGTATTTCTTTAATTAAAGTATGAACTATTTATGAAAGTAAACAACTCAACCCACAATAGCAAGAACTTGATTGGCATCAACTTTTGTAATCATCATGAAGGTCATAAGTGAGAGGAACTCTAAAAATCGGAATTCTGACAAGAGAACTAAGCATACGACTGGAAATTTATCATTTCCTGAATCAGAAGATGTATTGGTAAGACAAACCTATTTTATTATGTTTATTGAATGTAGTCTAAAATAATATCAATAACGTTGTATAATTTGAATAGACAAAAGAGAATGCTAATGTCAAGATAACTGCTGATAAAGTTTGGCTTATCCAACACACTCGTAAGAAAGATCAAGGAAAACTAGAATGGCTCGATACGCGGTCAAAAGAAATCCATGTATGTACAACAACCCATTATAACTATATTTTTGTTACCCTTGTATAATTTTTTTATTATAATATGCAATTATATATATCTTGTTTATGTAATAGGTGAAGTTGAAAGATGTTGTTGCATCAGCTGGGGATTCAATGACACAAGATGAAATTTTGCTTAGAGTTCTGGGCCAAAAGTCAGGGCATGTACGTGGAAAAGGGACAGGGATACGTGCATATTCTAAAGAGAAAGCACAAATAGAACAACGTAAGATTGTGGAGCAACAACAAGAGAAAATTCAAGAGCAACAACAACAAATTAAAGATTTGATGGAAAGTCAGTTGCTACAACAACGACAATTTGAAGAATATAAGGCACAACAACAAGAAGCAATTGAATCGATGAAACAAAGCATCTTACAACAGCTACAGAATAAAGAAGTTAAATGATTGTCATGAATGCTTATTAGGTAAATGATGCTTTCTTTTGCATTTTTTTAACATATACTTAGGCTTACAACATGCTAAAAAGACATATACTTGGCCTATTTTTTGCGTCTAATCAAGAGTATTGACGGCTTGTGTTGTGGTTTTAGTTACAATAGCATTAGCTGGTTGGCATTTTAGTCCAATTAGGAGTATTGGTGGCTTGTGTTGTAGTTTTAGTTACAATGGCATTAGCTGGTTGGCATTTTAGTCCAATTAGGAGTATTGGTGGCTTGTGTTGTAGTTTTAGTTACAATGGCATTAGCTGGTTGGCATTTTAGTCCAATTAGGAGTATTGGTGGCTTGTGTTGTGGCTTTAGTTACAATAGCATTAGCTGGTTGACATTTTAGTCCAATTAGGCGTATTGGTGGCTTGTGTTGTAGTTTTAGTTACAATGGCATTAGCTGGTTGGCATTTTAGTCCAATTAGGAGTATTGGTTGCTTGTGTTGTGGTTTTAGTTATAATAGCATTAGCTGGTTGGCATTATAGTCCAATTAGGAGTATTGGTGGCTTGTGTTGTAGTTTTAGTTACAATGGCATTAGCTGGTAGGCATTTTAGTCCAATTGTGAATTTGATGGTAAATTCTAAATGCTTTCCCTATACACGTAATGCTTTTGTTAGTGAATATCATGCTAAATGCTTTGCTTATTATGTCTCAACAAAAAGTGTAGGGATGGTTTGATTGTGAATACTCAATATTGGGGCTCATTTGATTCTTAATAACTAACAAAATTATTTGGTGTAGGGAAACATATCTTCGTTGGAAATTTTTTGTACTCAATGACGAATTTGGTGATAGCTACAAGCATTTTGGATGCGCGATGTTTTGGGTTATGAAGTAGCTATATGTGCACTTGTATATTTTTGGACTTTTTCAAAGTGCCTATCACTTGTAAATTTTTGCATAAAAACTTGTGTATGGTTGGAGAATTATGTTGGAAAATTGGTTATCCAATCCGTTACATGTATTATATGAATTACGTATATTTTTGACACACAATAATATTTGGGACGTGTGATATTTTGGGATATGAATTAATATATAATGATAATTGGTGATATTAGTTTAGTTAGTTTTAAATTATTTATTATTTTAATTGTCTAGTTTATTGTAGGTTGTTTCAAAAGATAAATAGTGGTTGCGAAAAATGTGTAGGTTTTTTGCAACGGTAATAGTTGTTGCTAAAAACATTAATAACAAATTTTACTTCATTGTTTTTCCTACAGTAAAGTCGTTGCAAAAGATTGACTATCATGTATTGCAACAACTTGAATTGTTGTGAAAAACAGAAATTTAACAACGAAAATGGTTGTAGCTAAAAATGCAGGAAATTTGGCAACGAGCGTTTTTGTTGCTAAAAACGTTTGAAGGAATTGCAACGACATTTTTTGGCAACAATAGATCTCATTGCAAAAAACAGATACCTTTTGCAACCACCATAATCGTTGCTAAAACCTTTAGCTACGGCTGTACCCGCAACAATGGAGTTCGTTGCAAAAAACATTTTTAGCAACGAAATCAGGTTTTTAGCAACGACTTCTTCTGTTGCTAAAAACAAGTTTTCTTGTAGTGTCAGCTACGTATTACTAATTACTATCGATCGAATCAATATCAAATTAAGTTGTTAGTCAATTTTTAATTGATGACAAGATTCCCTTTATTTAAAGCAAAATAGTTAAAATGCAAATTAATTAGTAATCATTATTATTTTGTTACTTTTACTTGTTTGACCGGAAATTAAAATTATAAAGTTCTATCAATATTCATCTAATTCGATTAAACGTAGTTAAATAAACATTGACCATTGATTATTAACTCTAAATATAGGAAACCATGTATTTATAAAATTTAATTTATTAAAATATCTAACACTTTATTAGCTTAGCAAATAAGATGATTGAATATGAGTCTATTATACTTCTATGTTAAAAATTGGTTCAGGTTTACAGCAATTCGATCTAAAATTCGTTCAGGTTAAGTCGGTTTTAGCCGGATAGAATTCGGTTTCGAGCATGATTCGAGTCGGATATGACTCGGGTCGGTCATTATTAGGTTCGGGTAATCTCGGTTAACAGTTATGTATCGGTTACAAAAATCGGTTACAGCTCGGGTTCAGCTTTCCCATTTTCGATTGTCAATCGGTTCGGGTACTGTCGGTTCGACAAACCAAAAAAAGGAACATATTTTCGAGTCGGTTTACTTTCAGTTTCGGTTCGGATTTTCGAGTCGGGTCACTTTTGAACAGCTCTAGTTTTTTCCCATTGTAATAACATTATGAAAAATAAATTATTTAAAATATTTAAATAAATAAGTATGTAAAGTTAAAATAAATAAGAAATAAAATTAATACTAAAATAAAGTGGGTGAAAAAGAAAGAGACTTAATGTTTATAAAAATCTTTAAAATTAATATGAAAAAAAACTTGTTTAATAGGTTACTAGCCGGTAAAGAAGCATATATGATGAAACCTCACTTCAAATCTCATCCCAACAAACACAATACATGACATTAGACCTACTCCTATAAAACTTATTTTTGCCAAAATTAAACCGATTTAATTCAAATTTTCCTAAACTTTTTAGTATGAAAATTGCATCAATGTCACGTACTCTCTCATTTCGTTGACTTTGCATAATTTTTCATTTTGGTTCGTCCTATTTAATCTGCGTCATTTGTATTTTTTGACAATGACTCACTATTTTCTTTTAATTTCATCCATATATTTTATATATCTTTTAGTTTCATCAATATAATTCATTTTCTTTCTTTATTTATTATCACTTTCTTAAAAATAACTTAATTCCTCTTTGATACAAATGAAAGAGGATAGAGTTTAATGATTCATGACATTCAATAAAACTACTACTACTCTCTTGAATGATGAAATTAAAGGTTTTATAATATTAGAAATGTAACCTACCTTGGTAAGTTAAATAATTTAAACTCGTGTATATACACTATACAGTTTACCTACACGACTCTCTAATCAGCAAAAAATAAAAAAAAATGTTGAGATATTTTACAATGAATAACATATATTGATTATTAAAAAAGAAATAGAAAGTAAAAAGGGGGAAAACTTACTTGGATACGAAGGTAATTATCAAGGGAATTAAAAGCTTCAAAGGCCACAGCATTATGAAAATCAACCATATCAGCCTTAGATTGATTATAAGCATCAAGAATAGGAATTGATCCATCGTGAAATAACCATGAAATAAGACCCCAATTTGCTGCTGTCTTTGCATTGTATTTGTGATTTATCTTATCCGATCCGGTCCCTAACGATATTACCAACAACCTTTCACCATCCGTCGCCTTTATTGGGAAAAAATCTGGGTTCTTTCTTACTAATTGTTTCGTCACTTCAGTTATTGCTACTAAAGTCTGTATCACAATGTTAATTAACTTTGAGCAACTTCACTATTATATATACTTCGTCCGTTCTTTAAATCTTGCTCCATTTAATTATCGTTTTATCAACAAAATTTAACTCTTATATTGTTTTCGTTAATTATCTATAAATTAAAAACGATTAAAGTTGTGCATTATTTTTTATAAGCATAAATCGAGATATTAACAATTGAAAACAATTAGAGTTATACATTTGGAGATGTCAAAATTCAAATGATGCAAAATTTAAAGAACATTTCTACTTTATAAATATCAATAATACTAAATTTGCTTAGAAAAACAATTAAAAAAAACAACTCTTGTGAAAGAGGATCTGTCTTTGAGAAACATCTCCAATTACAAGTCCAACACATTTTAACATTCTAAAAAAACACAAATTGTTGTTGCACGCTTTGAAAAAACGGTTATTCCCCTCATTGTAAAATAACATACTTCAATATCTTCAAATTATAAAACCAAAAAACACTCGAATATTTGATGCTTGAATTTAATAATTTTAAATCAAAAAATCAATTCAAACATAATACAAATAAAATTGCAGGTATAATTTTTGATTGATATTGAAAATTTTTATTAATGTTTAATATGTTTTAGGCATTTTTATGAATAGAAGTAGGTATTTTAATGAGAAATAGTAGTTATTTTATAGGTAGAAATATGCATTATAATGGTTCACCAATATTTAGTGGCGAAATTTGAACAAATTCTTAAGGGGTGAGGTTAAAAAAAAATTGAATTCAACTAAAGTATAGCTGATCAATACAACCAAAAATTATAACGTAAATTTTAAATCAAAGTAAAGCTCGACGCTCTTTGAGCACTTTAAAATTTCTATAATCTCATTGACATTATTGTATGTGTTTGCTATTTGTCTCTAAATGTATTTTTAGTAAACTATCAGTAAGAAAATTATTGTCCATTTTGTTACGAAGTCATGACTTTACTGTCTTCATAATAGATTATTTTATTGTATGAGTTTTCAGTGATTCAAGTATTCAGTTATTCAAATTAATTATTAAATATAGATAAGAAAATTTAATTAATTAAAAATATAAAACAAACCTTTATCCTTCAATTGTAGATAGTACGCTTAATTTTTAATTTTGTTAATTTCTCCCAATCGTTTTCTTCCTTTTTCGTTTGTTTTAGTTGTTAAATTATGATAATTTAATTCTTAATATGACAAGCCATTATTACTTATAAGATTTTGTTTCTTTCGGTTATTCTTGTCCTTTAATTGTGTTGCTTTATTTTGTTGGACTAAAATTATAAAATAATATAAAATAATAGTTATATATGTAAAAAAATTGCCGAAAATCTTGGGCCTTAACTAAGTTCCGCCTCTGTCAATAGGTATTTTACATATACAAATAGGTGTTGTAATAGACTATAATATTCCCTCCACATCAATATAAACGTCCCATTTGCTTGGGCACGGATATTGAGAGTGGTGTGGGGTCCATTAAAAAGCTGGTACTTGGATAAGTAGTGAAGGATAATTAGTGAAGGGTAAGTAGTGAAGGGTAGTTGAGTAAGTAAGGTATATGGGGTATATTCGTAATTGCTTATGTGAACTAAGAAAAAAAGATTGACAAAAATAGAAATGTGACAATTAATATGGTTTTGCCAAATAAGAAAAATGTGACAATTATATTAGTGTGGAGGGAGTATATGTTTTTAACAATAGAAGTAGATATTTTAAATATGAAATATTATGGATTTGATCTTCTAACATATAATTGCTGTCACATGGTTTATATAAGAAATATATACACAAACTGCAGTTGATATTGTTGTTATTACGTATTGTAGAACTATTTTCTCACTTTTTAAGGCAATAGAGCGTCCAGATAAAGTTGAGAAGTAAATTTTTTCAACTAAATTTACTTGAAAAAACATAATATTATACTCCTACTGTTTCATTTTGAATGATCTATTTTTTTTTTTTATGTTTGTCAATGTACTAATTCAATACCTAATAGTAATAATTATGTAAAATTAAAAATTATAAAAATTGGATATTAATAAACCTCATGTTGAGACAAATTAAACAAGATTCCTTTGACCTTTTTTAATGCATAAATTAGGAATAAATACAAATTAAGTGTAATTGATGAATAGTAATCTAAAAGAAAATGAGACATTTAAAAAGAAACAAAGGGGTTTGAAATGTCTTAGACACAAAAAGACACTTAAACGCAAATTATAAAAACTAAATATTAATAAATCTTATGTTTTAAAGCAAATTGGACAATTAAAAAAAATCTATTTCATTTCAAATGATCCATTTTATTTATAAAAGGTAAATATTTTCAACGCTTAAAAGCAACGAAAATGTTTTCAGTCATAAAAGCGTCTGAAATGTTGAATGTATAAAAGCCAAAAAAAAATAATCGCTTAAATTTCTTTATTAGGCGGGCACATACATTTTAGACACCATTGAGTATCGACAAAAAAAGCTTCATTCGACGAAAGGAAGTATCTAAACTTAGGTGTTGAAAAGTTCACTTTTTTCTGTTTAAAGCTCCGTGCTTTTTCATAGTGCAAGAAATAACCCTACAGTCTAAATTATGTTCCAATTTATAGCAACCGGAATCAAGAACTGGCCCAATCCGAATTGTGGCTATCACAATATAATTAGACAAATGCTTTATTAAAACCGTCTCATCATAAAACGGCTTACTACGGGTTAGCCCAATTCTAATGTACTAAAGAAATAAAAAATTAAAAACAATTTAGAGATAGTTTTAAATTATTTTTCTTTAATACTTCTTTCGTTCCATTATACTTGTGTATACATCATTGTTAACGCAATCTATTATGTAATTTTGATCACTTATATCTTAAACTATTTTTTACAAAAAGTTATAAAAATTTGTGATAATGAAAGTATGCGATTAGACGATTCAAACAAGACCTCACTTGACTTACACATTAGCCGCAATATATAAAATAAGCTTAAAAGATGAAGAATACCATTATGTCTAATATAGCGAGTATTTTAAAATGCAGGAAATATAAACGATTTTGGTTGTTTATATGAACCCGTCTGACAGTGAGACGATTTCATAGAAGACTGGTGAATTAGTTAACCATCAACCCACTAAATGAAAAGTAGTTAACATATATTTACTGTATTTGTAGAGGAACATAATAAGACCAATCTTACAGGGCTATTGGCGGCAACGCCCCCATCAATGAGGTTGAATTCTTTGAGATTGCCCTTTTCGTCTTTGTTTTCAAAATAATGCGCAGGTAGTATTGTTGGAGCAGCAGACGTGCCTATGCAAATGTCCGACATCAAAGCGTTCAATACTGGTTCAACTGGCACCTATAATTTTTTTATTAATTAAATTTTGTTTAGAAAACATAATAATCAAATCATTTATTATATCAAATCATATCATATCATAGAACATTATAAAAATATTAAACCATTAGAAATATAATATAATATAATAGAAATATTAAAAAATTACATTTCTAATATTCTTAATTCTAATAGAATAATATGTTTTCATATTTCCAATATTCTAGTAAATATTTTGATTTTATAGAATATTAGTTGATTGTGTAAATATCTTAGGATATCCTTTGTACTTGTACTTAATCTCCATTTTATGAATGAGAATGATAACCAAAAATATATCTACCCATTGGTATCAACAACTTAGGTTCTCTTTTTGCCTCCCTCTAAACCTTTTCCTTGCTCCTCATGGCAGCCGTCACCACCCTCAAACCACCACTCTTTCCACCGTCCCCTCCTCCCTCCTTTATCTCCCTCTTGTCTTCTCCAAAAATTCATCCTGCAACCTTAGTCAGTAACATCAAAAATTGTGTACCGATTCAACTTGATGATGAAGGCACCCACTTCAATACTTGGTGCACTTTATTCAAACTTCATTGTCGTGCTCATCTTGTTGACGATCACATTATTCCCAGTGACGACTCTAAAACATCCTCTACCGATCCCCAATGACAACGACTTGACGATATCGTTTGGACTTGGCTTTATGCCACTATTAGTATTGATCTCCTTAAAAGTGTTGTTCATCCTGATGATAATGCCAAAGATGCATGGAATTGCATTCTCAAAAATTTTCAAAATAACAAAACCTCTCGCATTCTGCATCTCGAAGTCCAATTCAATGATATCAAACTTTGTGACTTTCCCAATGTCAAAGCCTATTGCACCGAGCTCAATAATATTGCCGCTATCCTCAACAATCTCGGCACATCCACTACCGATGATCATTTGGCTATGCAACTCCTTCGTGGCCTTTTCAAAGATTACCAATCTTTTCGCTCCACCATTCAACATTTGACTCTTCTACCCTCGTTTGATTCCCTCCGGTCCATGTTAGAACTTGAGGAACATTCCAATATCAAAAAACCTTCTTCATCCCAAAACTCGGCTCTCATCATTAATCAACAATCTTCTTTATCTTCGTCTCTGGAAAATTTTGTATCCACCACCCACCGTGGTGGCCGTGACAATCACCGTTGTGGTGGTTGTTCAAGCAACCGACCTTATTACTCCTCTCAACATGTTGTCAGGCCCAATTCTTCACAATAAACTGTTGGGGCCAACTCTCCAAGCCATAGCCCAAATTATTCTAATTCTTGGTTTCCTTCTCCATGGGCCTATTGGACTCCTTGTTCATGGACCAATGCACCTTGCCCTTTTCCCACTTAGAATTGGCGTCCCAAAACAGCACCCTACCAAGTTCCTTTCCGGGTATTCTTGGTCCTCGTCTGGCACATAGCTTTTACACCGAGCTATCTACCTTAACAGATTATTTTCCCACGAAAATTCATCAAGCTCTGCATACTCTCTCAATGACTTCTCCAGATGAACAATTCTACATGGATATCGATGCCACATCCCACATGACTCTCTCTCAAGGTACTTTAATTAATTATTTTCTGTTAAAGCATCCTAATAATAATCATATAATTATTGGTAATGGTAACATGATTCCGGTTCACGGTCACGGCAACTTACCCATATCCTCCTCTCATCCTTCTCTCACCTTAAAACATGTCTTATATGCTCCTAGACTCATCAAAAATCTCATTTCTGTTCGTAAGTTTACTATTGATAATAACGTTTCCATGGAATTTGACCCTCTTGGTTGAAGGAATTGAGAACGGGGACCATTTCTTGTGCTCTAATAGTCATGAAGATCTATATCCTCTTACATCATCCACCGGAGCTACCATTTCATCCTTTTCTCCATCGGCTTTCACCACTTTATCACCTATAATTTGGCATTCCCGATTGGGTCATCCGCGCGATGTTATTTTAAATTCTCTTCGTAGTTATAAGATTATTGATTGTAATAAAACTCGTTTGTTTATTAATTCTTGCCCTTTAAGAAAACATATTAAATTACCTTTTGCATCTTCTATGTCTTTTAATTCATGTCCGTTTGAAATATTTGATATGGATTTGTGGACATCTCCTATCTCAATTCCTTTGGGCTACAAATATTATGTTCTTTTTCTCGATGATTGTACAAATTTCTTGTGGACATTTCCATTAATGCACAAATCTCAATTCTATGATATTTTTGTTAATTTTCATCTTTATGTTCAGACACAATTTGCTCTTAACATAAAATCCTTTCAAAGCAATCATGGGGGTGAATTCGATAATAATCTTTTTCATACATTTTTTTACTAAAAATGAGATTGTCTCTCGTTTTTCATGTCCTCACACTTCTTATCAAAATGGGAAATTCGAACGAAAAATTCGCTCCATCAATAATATCATTCGTACATTAATTTGTCATGCATCTCTTCCATCCAATTTTTGGCCTCACGCCTTAAATACCGCTACCTATCTTCATAATATTTTACCTTCTAAACTTCTTGGGAATCTTACTCCAACACATTTTCTGTTTCGCAAAGCTCCATCTTATTCTCATCTTCGGGTTTTTAGATGTTTATGCTTTCCTCTTATACCCTACGTTAAAATTAATAAACTTCAACCTCATTCTTCTCCTTGTATTTTCTTGGGTTATCCTTCGTCTCATCAAGGTTACAAATGCTATGATATTGCTTCTCACAAAATTATTCTCTCTTGGCATGTTATTTTTTTAACGAGTCAACCTTTCCTTATTGCCACACTTTCTCTCCCACAAAGCAACATTTCTCCTTTTTAGATGATCCCATACCAATCTCACTCACTCAACACATCAAAGTAACTGGGCTTGCCTCACGCAGCCAAGCTCATACCGACAGCCCCCCTCACTCACCATTGGGCCTGCCTCAAGCAGCCCAATACAAACACCCCATCCTAATACTTCTAACTCTCCCTTAATCCTCAATCCCATTGACACTTACTGAGCCTAGTACCTCCCCCCTTCCTTACCCACCTTTGACCAGCCCACCTTCCCCCTCATCTAGGACTGCCACACGTGTCCCAAATTCAATCTCCGTTCCCTTGCTTACCATTCCATCCCTTCCAACTAACGGTATGACTACTCGTAGTCAACATGGCATTTTCAAACTCAATCCCAAATATTCTTTTCAAGCCTTTTCCGTCTCCTTTTCTCCCATTCCAAGAAATCCCGTTCTTGCCCTACGTGACCCGAACTGGACACGAGCCATGCAAGAAGAATATGATGCTTTAATTGAGAATCATACATGGGACCTTGTACCACGGCCTCCTAATGCTAATGTGATCCGATTTTTGTGGATTTTCCGTTTAAAAACTAACTCTGATGGTTCTTTTGAGCGTTACAAAGCTTGGTTAGTGGGTGAAGGGAAATCTTAGTGAGAGGTTATTGATTGTGATGAGACCTTCATTTTTGTTGTCAAGACAGCCTCTATTCGTCTTGTTCTCAGTATTGCTTATCTAAGTCTTGGCCTATTCATCAGCTTGATGTCAAAAATGATTTTCTTCATGGTTACTTAAATGAACTGTTTACATGCACCAACCTTTGGGTTTTCGTGATGCCTCTAGACCTGATCATGTGTGTTTTCTCCGAAAATCTCTCTATGGTCTTAAACAGGCACCTCGTGCATGGTATCAGCGCTTTGCCGATTATGTTACTACTATTGGATTTAAGAATAATATTTCTGGCACTTCTTTGTTTATTTATCATCGTGGTTCTAATGTGGCTTATCTTTTACTATATGTTGATGATATCATTCTCACTGCGTCCTCTGACTTTCTCCGCAAGTCTAACATGTCTCGCTTGAGCTCTGAATTTGCTATGAAGGACCTTGGCCTTCTCCATTATTTTTTAAGTATTGATGTTTCTTGTACTTCCTCAGGTATTTTCTTGTCGCAGAAGAAGTATGCTGCTGACATTCTAGAGCGTGCTGGTATGATTGATTGTAAACTTGGCTCTACTCCTATAGATTCCTCTGAGTAACTTAGTGCCAGTTCTAGTCCTCCTCATGAGAATCCCACTCTGTATAAATGCTTAGTCGGTGCTCTCTAATATCTCACTTTTACTCGTCCAGATAATTGATATGTTGTTCAACAGGTATGTCTTGTTATGCATAATCCCCGGTTTGAACATATGGCTCTCATTCATCGGATCCTTCGTTATGTGAAAGGCACTCTTGACAATGGTCTTCAAGTATACAAATCTCTTATCTCCTCACTCATCTCTTACACAGATGCAGATTGGGTTGGATGTCCTAACACTTGGCGCTCTACTTCCGGATATTGTGTATTTTTGGGTGAAAATCTTATCTCTTGGTCTTCAAAGCGGCAACAAACATTGTCTAAGTCTAGTGTTGAGGCCGAATACCGTGGTGTTGCCAATGTTGTTTCTGAGACTTGTTGGCTTCACAATCTTCTTCGTGAGCTTACATGTCCAATTTCTTCTGCCACACTTGTTTACTTTGATAATGTGAGTGCTCTTTACTTGTCTGGCAATCCAGTTAATCATCAAAGCGCAAAACACATTGATATGGACGTTCACTTTGTCCGTGAAAAAGTGAAACGAGGAGAGGTTCGTGTTCGTCATGTTCCATCCCATTATCAAGTTGCTAACATTTTCACCAATGGGCTTCCCAAAGTCCTTTTTGATGATTTTCTCTCTAGTGTCAACGTCTGTTCACCTCCCGATTCGACTGCAGGGGTGTAATAGAATAATATATTTCTCATAGAATAATATGTTTCCATATTTCTAATATTCTAGTAAATATTTTGATTGTATAGAATTAGTTAATTGTGTAAATATTTTAGGATATCCTTTGTACTTGTATTTAATCTCTATTTCATGAATGAGAATGGTAACCAAAAAGATTTTTACCCATTATATCAAATTCTAACAAATGAAGGAATTTAATTGGTTGACTTATTAAAATTAATCCTACTTGCAATATTAAACATTATTTTTGTTAATATTGTAAATATTTCTCAACACCAATATATATTTTTCATAATGATTTGTTTTCTTTCAATAATGATTTGTTTTCTTTTTTGAAAGAAAGAAAAATAGAAAACAAAATCATCTTTTAATATTAGCATTGATTATTCTGTTTAAATATTGATTAAACCAATAAAGACAATTGACGATTACATATTATTATATAATTTGATGCTTCTACAATTTATAATCGATATAATTTGGGATTACATAAATACATCAATATATATCATAATATACTTGCATACCTTTTATTACAATAAAGTCTAATTGATACAATACAAGTGTGATTGTATATGGGATTTAAATGTATGAGGTATCAAAAAATATACAATTGGTCACAAAATTCAATGGATGAATAACATGATGTTTTTACTAATTAATCAAAACAAAATATTTGTGCATTATAGGAGAATATTACAAGTACATGCCTAATAATGTTAGTAAAAGTCTAACATGGATATGATAATCCATATTTTTATTGTGTATCATTGCTTGATCTTTCTGTTAGAATGTCGAAACTGAATAATTAGAATATTGTAATTAGGAAAACTCATATATTTTGTAATCTTTTATTTTAAGTAACCCTAGGAAGCTCCTACGTATATATACCTTATCAAAATTATTGGTTGAATATACAGAAATATAGAACACAAGAATGAAACCCCAAAACCATGTTCTACTTTATATCATGGTATCAGAGCAGCAACGATTCTGAATCGTTTTTGCGGCTTCATCATCTACCTTACTTACCTAAGACAAAAAAAAACTCCAAAACCATCATAGTACTAGATCAGCCCGTGACAATGGGACAATTGTTGCAACTGTTTCAATAGTTAAACCCCAACAAACTACCCACTGAACCCGTAGCTAATAGTCAAAACCTTCACAATATCCAAAAAATTGATAAACCAGAACTATACCATATGGTCCAGGCTGATGCACTTGGCCATTAGTGGTCGTAGTCGGCTCAATCACATCATTGCCGATCTACCATCCAAAAACTACCCAAAGCATAACCAATGGACTCGATATGACTCGATTGTCATTTCATGGATACTGGAGAACATAGACACTGACTTGGTAAATCAATTTCTTGATTTTCCAACAGTTAAGGCCCTATGGTTAGGAATCGAGACATTATAGAGTAGCGGAAGAGATAGCCTACAGATATTTGATCTCACGGTCAAAACAAACAAGATTTAGCAAAGAACCGAACCCATTGAGACTTACTACAGCAAGTTAATCACACTATAGAAACAAATCGATAGAAGACAACCAAACCCAATGAAAGATCCAAATGATATTAACATTTACATCTGGTTAACACAAAGAAACCGAACGTATCAATTTTTAGCAGGGATTGATGAGTCCTTTGACATAGACAGAAGAGGCTTACTCCTCCAAGACCCTCTTCCCACAGTGGAGGAAGCTTATGCAAGCATCCGACGAGAAACAATAAGGTGAAGTATCATGCAAAAGCAGCCCTCATCAGATCTAGACTCATCGGGCATAGGAGGAGGATTTCCTATCACAGGGAAGACTTACCGGAGAAATGATGACAAAAACCACCTTAGATGCACTCATTGTGTTGGTACAAGACACACCAAAAGTGAATGCTTCAAACTGGTGGGCTACCCTGAGTAGAATGCGAAGAAGAAAGGTACCAAAGGGATGAAAAAACTGTTCGACAAACTTTAATGGGGAAGGAATTAAAGTGGAAGGAGCCGGGACTATGTCCTTTACTGAAATTCTCACTTTGAAAAATTGTTTGTATTTTCCCGATCTCTCTCATAAGTTGTTGTCTGTCAGTCAATTTACGAGAGATCTCGATTGTACTGTTCTCATGAAACCCGGTTGTTGCATTGTGCAAGGTGCTCAAACAGGACAAACTATTGGACGTGGTATTGAGAGAGGTGGAACGTACTACTTGGAAGAAGAGGTTTAAAAGAACAAAGCAGTTCTTGTTCACGGATCAGAGGAAAGGAAACTTTGGACTTGGCATCATCGGCTCGGACATCCATCTGTAGGGTATCTAGAGAAACTTTTTCCTACTTTAGCAAGAATTAAATCAGATTTTAAGTGTGAAACTTGTATTCTTGCAAAGAGTCACAAACATTTGTATCCTAGTAGTATGAATAAAACCAATGTTCCTTTTGTGCTTATTTATTCTGATGTTTGGGGTCCTACTCCTGTAGTAAGAATGCATGGTTTTTTGTATTATGTTATTTTTATTGATGACTGTACCCGTATGAATTGGATTTATTTTCCTAAACATAAATCTGAGGTCTTTAAAGTGTTTATTGATTTTTACAACATGATTTGTACCCAATTCCAAACCCAGCCCTGTATATTTAGAACTGATAATGGTAGAGAATACATTAACTCAGACATGCATTAATTTCTCACCACTAAAGGCTTAGTTTATCAAATCTCTTGTCCTGATACACCCCAACAGAATGGTGTAGCTGAACGGACAAACAAAACGTTGCTTGAAATGACTCGTGCTATCATGCTTGAATCCCAATGTTCCCACATTCCTTTGGCCAGATGAAGTCGCCACAACAAACTACCTCACAATTCGTCTTCCAACAAAAATCCTTAACTATCACACACCTTTGGAGACCCTAAAAAACCACAACTTGCTACCATTTACACATTCGTTACCCCCTAAAATTTTTGGTTACACAGTTTTTATTCATTATCCCAAACATGTACAAAATAAAGTGGAGCCAAGAGTAGTTAAGTGTGTTTTTGTTGGGTACGGAAGAAATCAAAAAGGGTACAGATGCTACGATCCTCAAGCTCGAAAGGTTGATACTACCACGGATTGTGAATTTATTGAGAAAGAGTTCTACTACCACCATCTTCGATGTCAAGGGGAGAAGCAAGATGACGATTTCAGATGGTTAACTAGTCCATAGTTGTCCAACCTAGACCCAATAGAATCAGTAGGCAATGTTGTAAAACCACCTCATCAGGCTGTTCAGTCCACACCGCTACTAGTCCTGTTTGAGCATCGGGTAAGCAATTTGGAAGGTGAACTTGAAACTGTTGATACTAGTGTTGTTGATTCTTTGACTGAGGTTTTATTTGCAAAAGAAAGTATGGAAGCAGATAATCATGAATGTCAGGTAATTGAGAAAACATCATATGTGTTACCACCTCGCACCACACGAGGTATTCCTCCAAAAAGGTATGATCCAGATTATGATGCTAGACGATCGAGATATCCTATCGAATCACCAAGCGAGGGGAATATATGTCATAGAGTGCCTTGGCGTTCAATGCAGCATTGTATGCAAACTAAGTTCCAAGCACTGTTGAAGAAGCCCTTGTACCCGATGATTGGAAAACGGCTATAGAAGAAGGCACGTGGGAGAAATGCATTTTACCGAGTAAAAAGAAAGTTTTTTGGTGTAAATGGGCGTTTACAATCAAGTACAAACACAATCGAAAGATACAAAGCTCATCTTGTGGCAAAGGGGTACACTTAGACTTATGGGATTGACTACTCAGAAAATTTTTCTCCGGTCACCAAACTTGATATAATCTGAGTTTTATTCAGTGTAGCAGCAAATTTAGAATGGCCTCTTTATCAGTTCAACGTGAAGAATGCTTTCCTTGATGGGGAGTTATAGGAAGAGGTATACCTAGAGGCACCACCAGGGTCCATTTCAGAGTTCTTAGAAAATAAAGGTTGCAGACTGAAAAAGGCACTGTACAGTTTGAAACACTCTCCTAGGGCATGGTTTGGAAGGTTTACATCTGTTATGAGAAGATTTGGGTACAGATAGAGAGTAACTCCGATCACACCTTGTTCCTTAAATGAAGAGGAGGAAAATAAACATGTAATCTATGTTAATGACATGATCATTACTGGGGATGAAAAAGAAGAAATCGAGAATCTCAAAAGCAAGTTGTTCTAAGAATTTGAGATGAAGGATCTTGGAAGACTTAAATATTTCTTGGGAATTGAAGTTCTTAGATCAAACAAAGGAATCTTCATATCCTAAAAGAAATATGGTCTGGATCTGTTAGCTGAGACAGGGATGTTAGATTCTAAGCCCATCGAGACACCAACGATGATAAACCACACACTACAAATGCATGAAGGAGGCGAACCGGTTGATCATATGCAGTAACAACGATTGGTAGAGAAACTGATTTACTTAACTCCTACTACACCCGATATCACATATGTAGTAGGAGTAGTTAGTCGGTTCATGCACAAACCACAACTTCAACATATGGAAGCAGAGTTTCGAATCTTGAGATACCTTGAAGGATCCCCAGGAAGAGGAGTCTTATACCAAAACAACGGTCATCTAAATCTTATAGCTTACACAGATGCAGACTGGGCCGGTGACAGAGGTGATAGAAAGTCAACTTCAGGGTACTCTACTCTAATAGGAGGTAATCTTGTAACATGGAGAAGTAAGAAACAGAAAGTGGTTGCTATGTCTAGCGCAGAGGAAAAGTTTAGAGGAGTTGCAAAGGGAATCACTGAAGTCTTATCGCTTATGAAGTTACTAATAGAATTAGGGTTTACCCCAACAAGAAGTTGTGTATTGTATTGTGATAATCAAGCTGCCATTAATATTTTAGGGAATCCAGTCCAACATAATCGTACGAAACGTGTAGTGGTCGACAGACACTTCATAAAAGAGAAGTTGGAAGCAAAGGTGATCAAACTCCCTCATGTGACCTCAAAGGATCAATTAGCAGATATTCTCACGAAGACAGTAAGAACTTAGTTCTTTGAAGAATGTTTTGTGCAAGTTGGGAATTGGTGGCCCTACGACCTAATTCGAGGGGAGTGTTAAAATGTCGAAACAGAATGATTAGAATATTGTAATTAGGAAAACTCATATATTTTGTAACCTTTTATTTTAAGTAACCCTAGAATGCTCCTATGTATATATACCTCATCAGAATTATTGGTTGAATATACAGAAATATGGAACGCAAGATTGAAACCCCAAAACCGTGTTCTACTTTGTATCACTTCCATTCACAAGATTATACGCATCTTTCTCTAATATTTTCGGTCACAGTCCTCAAATTTAGTCTTATCTTGTGCGGGATACTAGGTTTGTCCTTTACCTTTACCTTTACCTTTACCTTTCTTCAAATTTAAATTGTTACAGACTATATTTGTATAGACTAAGTTCATAATACCTACTTATCATTTTTTTTATTAGACCTACTTATAAGCTTACTATATTACCAAATTGCTAAAAACATCAGAAAAAAATTATAAATGAACTGTAGTATATATGATTTCTCATTTCCTCTAAATTCCTATTGATAAAATGTTAAGTTGATCACCTTTACCTTTCAACTATCAAGGCGTTTTATTTTAAGGAAAAAGCAAGTTGTATATATAAAATAATTGACTAAAACTAATCTTAATATTTAATCTCATTTAATATTATAGATAATATTTTCTTTGAATATATATATATTTTTTTTACGAAAAAAATTTTCTGCTCTTTTAACATTTAAATTAGGTAAATATTTTTTAACATATCATATAATATCATCCTGATTAGATTTGTTTAATTGATTAGCTACTAATGATTTTAAAATTATATATAATACCATATTTACTAATTTTTTACCATATACAATTAATTAAAATATGTAATATGTTTTAATTATAATGTATAATTATCGGATAACATATTAAATATGGCTATCTTCTCAATCTTCATCTCTGAAATAAGTTAGATTCAAGGCCAACTTAATTAGAAGGAATCCAATAAGAGAAATAAAAATACATTAAATATCGCTTATTTTATGCAATGTTTTCGGAAAAATTATTATACAAATAACAGATATATTCAACAAGATAATTAGGAAAGTCAAAAGGCCGAAGACACTTACTTCTAAACTACTCGGAAATAAACTCGGTTAAAGTTCGATTAGTATATGTTTTGTAAAGTTAAAACAATAGCTTGAACAAAACTTTGAGGTTGATTTAGTGAACACTGAACAAGCATAACAAAGTTTGACGCTCGTGTATTCACTCGCAATTAACTCATTTGTATTTGTATCCAGGGATCCGAGTATGAGTCGAGTACTATCAAATTCGGACTTTGATCTATTAAAGTTTGGTGGACTTCAAATTGAATAAGTACCCCAGGATTCGAAAATTTTAAACTTGGCTCAAATTCATCGTTAATTATTGGATTAAGGTCTTAAACTGAATTCAAAATGAGTCTTAATATAGTTATTCATGCATAAATCTTTTTTGTATTGTAAAAATTAATCATTAGTATTAATTTCGTTCTATAGTGTATATAGGTCTAAATTGAGTTCAAATAATAAGTCGGGTCAAGAGTGCATCTAATTGATCTAGCGATTTTGTCTCTTAAACAAGTCATTATAGAGAGAGGGTGTGGGTCTGGTCTGGGTCTGAAAAACTCAAAGACCTAGACTTTGACTCATTAATTTTTTTGGACTCGAACTTAGATTTGTTGCGTCTCAAAAAATTATGTTTGGACACTAAAATTTAGAAAGGGTGTAGAGCATGTCCAATAGAATCCTAGACCCATAACCATATTTTATTGTGTTTGATATATATACAATATAAAATATTACTTATATTAGAGAATAAAGACCATGGTCTTATAAATAATAAGTCATTAATTTAACAAGAGCTAATATGTTTATGAGATAGCAAAAGATATATAATTTATTTCAATATAAAGTTTAAAATAAATATAAAAAGCAAACTTACCTAAAATCATAACAAAAACACACACAAAATTGTACAATTTTCATAACAAATATACATATTAAAGGTAATGATATCAAATAAATGTTTGTAAAAGTAAAGTAGTTGAATTAGTATTCCAAAAAGAATCATTAAAAAATATAGTACTTGAAGACAAAAATAATCCAATGAAAAACTACAAATAATCTAGGGACTAATACGGTGTACTTAAATCAAATTTATGCACGTCATACATAAAATACATCAAAATTAATCAAGGGCAAAAGAGTTAACTGGGAATTAATTCAAGAGTGAAGCAAAATTAATACACCTTCCCTTTTTTTTTTCTTCTCCTTTATTTTTTGTATAGTTTTCAATGTAAATTTTAAATCTCAATATCTCTAACTATACATAATAAAAAATACATAATAAAAAAGAATACATTAAGAGGAATCTAACGAAATCTCAATGGATATATTTTATCGTCTAAACATGTGTCAAAAACATTAATTAAATTTCTCTCCTTAAGGTGAAATATTCCGAATGGGAAGAACATTATAGAACGGAGGGAATATATTATAATACATAAATAAATCAATAGAGAATAAATAAATAGAGAATAAATAAATAAATAAATAAATAGAGATAGAGAGAAAGTACCATAAAAGACGAAAAGAGAACAGGCTGAAGATTTTTAATATCAAAAGTGGGAATAACCACATTAGTCAAGGCTTGATGTAGCCTTGTTTGCCCTAATATTCCCTTCACTAACTGGTGTAAGTATTTCCCATCATACTTTGGCCCGTTTAGCACCTTCACTAATGTCCCCATGGATCCGAATATGCCCCTACAACAACTCCCAACATATATGACTACAATAATGACAAAATAAGTAAAATTTTACCCTTATATATAAATAATAGATCTTGTATTGATTATGAATGTTGAAATGTTATTTTAACGAAAATCACAAAGTTTTCTAAAATATATATCATACAATATAGTTTTGGGCAAATTTTAATATTGTGCATACTCATTTTGATATTTTAGTAATAATTGAAATTTACAATTTAAAACGAATAACTTGTTTTTAAACAAAAACTATAGGTGTATTTGACCCAGGGCAGGTGGGGCAAAGGCCCAGGACCCCATTTTTCAGAAATTCGGTAGGCTTAAATTTATATTTAAATATTAAAAAAAATAAAAGAATTAAGAGTTATAGTGGAATATTATTGGCATGTAATGTTCAAGATTTATTGAATTAAAGGGATTGTAATATTGGGAGAGCTTGGTACTCAGTATTTAAGAATCGGATTATATTGCTCCATCTTAATTTTACTTATATTATTACCAGTCCGTCTTGTATGAGACCGTCTCACGATGAGATGACCTCAAAACAAGAAGCCCATAAACTAAAAGTTTCTATTATTGGGCTATTTAACCAAGTATGAGGCATGTCTCACAGTGAAACCGTCTCATTTAAGAATTTATGATTAACATATCATAATAATGTTATTACAAAAATATACATATTGTTGTGAAAAACGATAAAAAAGAAAATGAATTCAATAAATTAATGAATCACAAAGTAATTTAACTTTTCGTGGATCCGATGAAAAACATTATGAGGATAGTAATGAAATTTTTTTAGTGATGCCGATAAGGGCCCTTATTTCTACTCTCGCCCTTAGGCCACCGAAAGTTAAAAACGGCCCTAACACAAACTTAAATAGTTGTCACCAAGCTAGAAGACATTTTAACAACATTTGAGCAGCTTATACTTCAAAATGTAATCAAAAGTTAGCTAATAGATACAAATGAATATGTTGATTAGCCAATTTTTAATCTCCATAAAATATTATGACAGAAAATGACATTATAGAATTGTTTGCCTTAGAATATATACTAATTAAGTATACATAATACTCTCTTTGATCCAAATGTTTTTTCCCTTTAGAGCACTTAGGCTTTAAGGAGGGTGATATTTGATTAAAGTTTTTTTTAGACATATATAGAAAATTTAAAATATCAATCTTGTTAGATTCGTTTTAATATATATTTTATTATTATATATTTTTTATAATGCGTATTTAAAGATATTGAGATTCATAATTTGCTTTAAAAACTGTGTTGAAGATAAATAAGAAGAATAAAAAAACGGAAGAAGTATTTTGCTAATATTAAAAAAGTATAACAAAAAAAATTAATGAGTATGAGAAAAGAAAATTTAATCCACAGCATGTAGGAGCATACTAATGATATTAGATCTTTTCAATGTTTTGTTATAGAACAAAATTTTTTTCTTTTTTTCTTTAAAGAATGTTATAAAGTAACTTAAGGCTTGTCTTAAATATAATTTATAAATTAATAAATTTTGTTTGCCTTGGTTGAGGAAAGATCTTTGGACTATGTTCAAGGTAGAAAGGAACGATCTCTTTGGCGGCATATAGAGGCCGATTCCGTTCATTTGGGGCGGTCAACATGGCGGTAATAAGGCCCCCGGTACTCGTCCCGGAAATGACATCAAAATAATCAGCCAACCTTGCTTCCTCACCATCTAATCTCTGTTGTATAATTACTATTATTAGCATATAATATATAAGTAAAACATAAATTAACATAATAACTTCACATTTATGAACTTATTAAATATGATAATGATAATTATTATTATTATCTTTAATTGCATACCTGGAGTTGTTTTTCAAGAAAATCAAGTATGACTGCTGGGATTGTTCCTCTAACGCCTCCTCCATCAATACTTAGAATTGTTATAAGATTACCTCTGTTTGGAGGTCTAGGGCTTATTGGGTTGCTCATACTTTTTTCCATTTTGATGGGATATATTAATGTGTATAGGAAGAAAGTGATTATAAGAGATGTATCAAAATTATTTTTAAGTATACAAATATATGTTATAATGATATTTATAGATGTTGTAACTTACATATGCATATAACATTAATTAAGTTAAAAAAAAAAAAAAAATTGCAAAGTATCTATAAATAATTTGCTTGCTTGCTTGTACAAGCTTTGTATTGGTAATGATAATGGTAGGAATGTAATGTATATTCTTATCTTCTTCCATTTTTCTACGTTGTTAATTTATAGTGTATAATTTTTTTATTTGATTATTCTCAGAAGAATAAAAATAAGTAAATGATAACAATGCGAGAGTGAGATAAGGAGAGCGTATTTTATTTATAAATGCTGATCAATAACTAAAAAGACAAATGGAGCATAATGAATACAACAAAAACAAATAGAAAATTTAATAGATGATGAGAAATTGAGTAAAATTTAAATTTTGTGACTATTATTTGTTTAAAAAAATTTCGGACTACTTAATGTTAGTTAATTTATTGTTTTCAAATGATAATAATAGAAAAATTGATTTTAAAAAATCCAACCTTTCACTCATTTGTTGTGAATAATTTCTCCTTTTGATTATTTTTTAATAATCTAATCTTTGTCATACATTTGCCCACAACATATCATATAATTAATACTCCTATTAGGTAATATTAGAAAATAATCTAAAAGTAGAATTATTCAAAAAAAAACAAGCAAAATATTGAATTATTAATGTCAATTTTTCCGAATAATATTTAGACATTTTTCTACTTAATGTAATAATCTATTTTTATTTCCTTTGACACTGAAAAAAAAAAAACGGTTCCTTTACTTTCAAGAAATTGAATTGACTTCTTGGTTAATCCAACATGTATTACATGATAAAATTAGACTTCTTCTGAGTGCTTACTTTGATTTAAAACACGTTCAACCACGTCTTTAACAAATTTAATGTATAATATAATCACTTTAACAACATACTAAGAATGTTTCGTAATCAACTAAGCAAAAAGAAAACTTAATGGATGTCTCCAATCAACAAGGAATCATGGAATTGTGTTGAGAAAAACTAACTAGGATCAAATCAATAGGTATAAATTAATACTAATGTACCCTTCATTATTCTTATAAAGTCATAATTAACATAGCTTAACATTTGGGATTTTTAAAAGATTATTTTTGAATTAGTCAAGAATTAATATTATTAAGATCAATTTATCTATGATTTATGTTGGAGTAGAATGCATATTATTCTCCTAACCTAAAATATACTCACCGTGTCTCATATACGGCCGTCTTAATATTAGGACGTTGCATATGAGACAACCCACTATTGTTAAGTAAATAATCAGTTTTATTCTTTTGTATATTGTATCTTTTATTTCCTTAATTAGTTTAGATATTATTCCTTACAGGATTCCATTGTATCCCTTGATTCAAGGTGTTAGCATAGCTAAAAATTAGTCTAGCTTTCAATCACGTCATTCTCCTATTATAGATTGATTTCATTCCTTAGTTAGAATATATTATTGTAATGCTCCTTGTATACATATCCTGTAGCTTTGATTAATAATACATCTCATTCTTCTATAATCTTTATATGGTATCAGAGCCATTATTGCGGCACTCCAATACTTATCACTTACAAGACCAGATATTTTCTTTACAGTAAATAAATTATCCCAATTCATGCAATCTCCTATAGACATTCATTGGCTTGCTCTTAAGCGGCTACTTCGGTATCTTCATGGCACCATGCGTAAAGGTCTTCTACTACGTAAATCCTCTTCTCTACAACTTCATGCTTTTACGGATGCCGATTAGGCAGGTGACAAACAACTTTCGAAGTACTACTTGATATATTGTCTATCTTGGCCATAACCCCATTGGTTGGAGCTCTAAGCAACAAAAAACTATAGCACGTTCCTCTATTGAAGCTAAATTTAGGGTTGTTGCTTCTACCACTACAGAACTTGATTGGGTTTCTTCACTTATGTATGAGCTCGGCTATCTCTCTTCTGTCACACCTACAATTTTTTGTGACAACCTTAGTGAAACACATTACTCGATCGGCTAACCCGGTATTCCATTCATGGATGAAACATCTTGCTATCGACTTCATTATATCCGACACAAAGTTCGACATGGAACTCTACGAGTCACTCACATATCCAGTGATGACCAACTTGCCGATGCCCTAACTAAACCCCTTCCCAGCCCAAATTCAATACTCTTATATCCAAGATTGGACTCGCCGATGGACCATACATCTTGCGGAGAAATGTTAAGTAAATAATTAGTTTTATTCTTTTCTATATTGTATTTTATTTCCGTAACTAGTTTAGATATTATTCCTTACAGGATTCCATTATATCCCTTGATTCAAGGTGTTAGAATAATTGTAGATTAGTCTAGCCTTCAATCACGTGATTCTCCTATTATAGCTTAATTTCATTCCTTAGTTAGAATATATTATTGTAATGCTCCTTGTATATAAATCATGTAGCTTTGATTACTAGATCTCATTCTTCTATTAATCTTTATAACTATAACCACATACTACTTTAAAACGCGCACATTAAGCTAAATATTCGTCACATATAGCTTAAAACTGGACACATACAACTAACAGATAAAAATTGATCACATACATCATAAAACGAGTCATATACAACTTAAAGTAGATAACATAGTGCTTACTAGTGATCATACACAGCTTAAAGATTGATCACAGTAAAACCAATTACAGGCACCTTACATACAATCAAATATAGCTTAAAATCATCATATAAGGCTTAAAGTTGATCACATAACACTTATTATTAACCTTCTCCATACTTCTTTAATTAATCAAGAATAATAATCTATTACTAAAAAAATTATTTATTAATAATAATCACTTACACTTAAATAATGATCACATATGCCTTAAGAATGTACAAATAGATAATAAATTAAAACATATAATGTAAAGTTGCATTTACAAAGTAAATCGTATATAGCTTAAAACCAATTACATATTAATGGGGACAGTCCTAAATAAAAATTTGTGAAATGTACTTATACTCTGTTTGGATGGGAAGTGGAAGTGGAAGGGATGAAAGGGAAATGAATGAGAGGGTTAAGAAGGGAGTGTGCATCAAGTTGTATGTTTAGAATGGAAGGGAAAGAAAACTGTAGAAAAGTGAGTGTTTTCCTTCTAAATCTTTCCACCTTAGGAGTATTACAAATAATAATATGAAATACAAATTACAATTTGGAGGAATTTTTATTTTCCCTTTGTTGATGGCTAAAACAAACTTACACAATTACACTAAAAGAAAACTTGAAGATACTTTGGTAACGATGACCGTCACCTGAAAACTTGTTATTTGTTGTCGGCGATCACTTTTTTTTGTGATATTTCCCCCACAAAGGTACTTGGGTTTGAAACTTGAAAATTCATAATGAGATACAAACAACACAATACACCCTTAGTACTTAGGGTATATCACTTAATAACAAAGTTGAATAAACTATAAACTTTGGAAGACTGAAATAAAGTTTATAATTCTTCTTGGAAATCACAAGTAAGAGAGAAAGCCAGAATAAGAGTAGAATTTAAAAATAGTGTGTGACATCCTTCCCAAGACCCCTATTTATACTAGTCATAGTATACCAAAGGGTCATGGATCAATAATTACCATTGATTATCATGTCTAATAACCATACATCAATACCATGTTAAATGTGGTATTCATGAGCATTATTCCAATCAATTAAACCCATTGAAACATAAGAATAAGAATGAAACAAGAAAGGAATCCAATGCCCATTCATCAAAGAAGACGAAAAGCCAAAACTAAGCCTGGCAAAACCAAAAGCCGAGTCGACTTCGGTTCCACCAACAAGATAACCCAGTCGGCTTTTCCTGCTGACTCGATTTTCTGTTTTGCCTTTTGTCCTTCCCTTTAACTCACTTTGGACCTTGTATTTTTAATACACTTTTTCGCACTACTATTTTTAGTACTTGATAAAATATCTTAGAGATTAATATATACTAAATTTTTAACAAGGAAAAATTATATTCTTAACAAAAATTGTCCTTGTGTTTCCTCCAAACACCTCCCCTCCAAATCTCTTATCTCCAATTTTGTTATCTAAACAAGATATTCTCCATCTTTCCAAATCACTCCCCTTTCTTTTCCTTTATTTCTTTCTATCTAAATATAGTGTTAGTATTTTTCCATAAATTATCTAATACTAATATACGATAAGGTAGTCGAAAACTTTTATATCAACATCAGAAAACTGATTTTACATGAGATGAACATATCGGTATCATTTTCAGTGTACTTGAAGATTTTTGTTTTGATGCAAGCTAGATTAGCAAGTATTATAATTCATTATGATCTGATCTATTCTGATTCAGTCTGATCTGATCTGAATCTTTGTGATTTGATCTGATCTGGTATGATCTAGTCTAGTCTAATCTGATCTGATTTGATCTGGTCTGATATGTGATCTAAATTAATTATATATTATTATTATTATTATTATTATTATTATTATTATTGTTGTTGTTGTTGTTGTTGTTGTTGTTTTTGATTTTGTTGTTGGTGTTGTTATTATTATTATTATTATTATTATTATTATTATTATTATTATTATTATTATTATTATTATTATTATTATTATTATTTTACTTATAATAATAATAATAATAATAATAATAATAATAATAATAATAATAATAATAATGATAATGATGATGATTGTATTTGGAAAGCGAGAAATGATTGTATCTGGAACTTAAAGCTAATGTTTGTTTAGAAGCTTATTAGTGATGTTAAATTTCTTGTAAAACATCGTATGCAAAGTATGTACCCCTTGTTTGTTAGTATGCTTGATTAACTTGTCTGCCTTGGAGGTGTATAGGCTCCTTTGGCCCTTTGAAGGCTTTTGCCTTTGGCTTAGTTTGTACTGTTTGTTTGGTTTAATGAAAATCTCATTCCTCCATAATAATAATAATAATAATAATAATAATAAGTAATCAATTTGAAGTTTTTGATTCATGTTTAAAATTTTAGTAAAGTGCATTTATAGTACTTAAAAGTTCAGATTTTGTCCTTTCGATTCTTGGCTGATTTTGAGCTCTTTTTTTTTTGCTATTTTTGGGTTTTGTTTCTGCATATGATTTGTTGAGCTTCGAGTCATGGTTGCGGGGCTACTTGAATCATCCCATTTATATTCAGTATGAATGAGTTATGACTGTTTTTCTACTAAGGTTTCCTAAAATCATTATAGAACTAATATTTTGGGATCTAATGTTATGGAATCAATTGGGAATTCCTTTAGTCAAGTTTTTAGGATTAATATTTTTCTTTATTGAGTGATGGTCATGCAAAATGTATCTTGGATGGTCATTGTTTAGAGTAAAGTGTTGATACATGCAAGGTGTTTGTTCAGATACGTCAATCATGATGTTTGGTTTCTAATTTGATTATTCACTTGAAACTTTGCGAAGGTAAATTTCTAAACATTTTGACTTTGTAAATTACTTATATCGATGAGTTAGTATCATCATATTCATAATAGTTGGTTGTTGGCTTCGATCACTCGAGGATAAATGGTTAGGTTTTGATCCAAGTATTGCAGGTGGAGTTAGAGGAATGTGTCGATTGGGATGAGGTGCTAGTAAAGTTTAATGTAGAATATCAGTAATTTTATAGACTTGTTATATGTTTATGTTGAATGAAAATTTGACTAAAGTGACATGTTTTAGATATAAATTGAACACGAAGTATGGTTATGTATACAATGAATATTTATAAGTAGAATATCATTTTCGATAGATATCATTCTTATTGTTTGTCGATAATAATATATAAATGGATAAATATATGTATGAGACATGTAAGATACCTTAAAATTAGAATAACCATATTGATGGAATGATTATATTCATATAATGATGTTGTCACCGAAATTATACCATAGGTATATATATATATAGTGAATATTTGAGTATGAATACTAATGATAAATAAAAGATTCGAATAATACTTATCGTTGGAACAAAGTATGCAATCTGGATATTCGTATGAAAGAGGTTATTATACTGGTGATTATGAATCAAGTTGTTTTGATATGAAAATTTAACTATATGATTTTAATAAACGGGAAATAGACTAGCGATATGACTTGAAAGATAGTATATCATGGTTTTAAATGCGAGTAAAGACACGAAAGTCCTTAAGCATGATTTGTGGTAAGATTCTATTCGGCCTAGGTACTTTTATGTACAAGGTCTCCGACTATGGTTAGTGACTTGAAAATTCACGATGATAGGGAGTTGACGATGGTCACTTCAAGGATGGTGTGTGTTTGACTAAAGACTTACCGCCCACCAAGTCCTAAAGTTTCTTTAAGTAAGATACAAAGAAATAAATGTATTTTGTAAAAACAAAAATGATGTCGAAAGTGATTGATATGCCTTTCAAATATCTATTTTAGATATGAATAGGAGTTTATAAGTATTCATAAAATGATATAAGTAAATGATTTACATGATGTCCCATAAATATCAATTAAATAAGTGAATATTGTATGCAAGTGTGATGAATTATGTTCTTAACTGAATATGAATGCCTTGTATATAGGTCACGTTGAATTGGAAAGTATGAATTGTTATAACAAGAAAATATATCCACATAAGTTCAATTATTAAGAGTTTTATGATATATGATGAAGTTATAATGTGTAAACTAGTGGAACTAGTTTAATAAAGAAATGTGTTTAGTTTAGAAAGATATATGGTAGAAAATGGTATATATGTTTCACTATTTTGTGGAGTTAATGTCGAACAACTACTTTTTTCTGAAATAGCTTTCAAGAGATAGGAAACGATTCCAAAGATTTTCTTGTTTTAATTCGGATATTTAAAGATTTAAAAAAACAAATAAACCAACAATTATGTTTGATAAGGAACACTCACTTGAATAGAACTTAGGATATGTAAGCAAGGAACACTCACTTAAACTTACTAAGTTGTAATATTAATTTAATGAACACTCAACTTAGATTAGAATATTAAGAATGAAGATGTATGGAACTCTAACAAACACTTTAATCTCATCAAAGGTAAGAAAACTCATAATTTGGATAAAACATTCAATACTTAAGCACAAGTATATGAATATGAAAAGTTTTACAACTTTCATTGGAATTTCGTTTGAATCTTGTATTGTTGTACATCTTTTCTATTTATCAACTAGGCCTTTATAAAGACTTACAAAGCATATGTAAAATCATAAATTAAACTAAACATTTACTTGAATAAAAACCATTCAAGTAATTACATAAATATTACTACATCTATTGACATGAATGATGAGAGGAATAAATGTCTGAATTAAGACAAAATCTATAATTACCTTATTAGATCTTCAAACCTTTGACAAAATAGTCAAATCAACAATAATTCCCTACTTAATTCTTTGATTGACGACTTCAAATGGAATTATTCTCTTTTGAAAACTTTCCTTATTCAAGGCAAGAAAAATCCACATTTAATTCAGAATTATTCAATAATAAATTACCCAATTAGTTGGCAACTTAATCACCCAATTACTTCATAAAACTCCCTATCACATCTGCTAACTTTACATAATTTTATGTGATTAAAATAAGGAAAAATTGATATTAATAATCCAACCTTTCACATCCCACCTTTTGATTATTTTTTAATAATTCAACCTTTACCTTTTGTTTGCTATCAGCACACGCTTTTATTTTGTAATAATCCAACCTTTACCCTTAGTTTGCTACCGGCATACCCTATTAGTATGCTGACAGCAAACTAAAGGGAAAGGTTGGATTATTAAAAAATAAACTAATGTTAGATTATTCACACTGAATGGGTGAAGGGTTGGATTATTAATTTCAATTTTTCCTTAAAATAACACCTCAAAATATGTGGCATCCCCTAAATAAAACCGTGAACTTTTATGTATCATCACCAAGGATAAATTATTATGCTACTGTTCCTTAATAATATTCGAGTAATCCTATACCCATGCGATTCGAATAAACATACAAGTACGTTCACAAGTTAACTTCAATAATATAACTTTGAGTAGACCAAGAGTTTGACCACATTTTCGACCTTGTTGACTTTGACTTCAAATAATCCCAACGTAAATGAGTTTAGTAGGACCATTTTTACTCATTCCTATCGAAGAAATGTACTAGAAAGGGTTTTCCATGTAAAATGAAAAAGAGGTCATGATGGATTTTACATCATACTCTCCCTCTTGAAAAGAATTCGTCCTTAAATTCAAAAGGATCAAATGAAGAGTAACACAAACCATGAATTTATGAAAATAAGCTCCGGGATCGAATACCTTAATAACAAAATCAAATGCTTTGAACCGTGTAGTAAGAAACTTCATCACCATCTCCAACATCTTGGAACAAAAATTCAGCAGCTCCAATATTTTGAAATATAAAATCAGCAACTTCAAGATCTTTGAATTGAACATGTAAAAACCCGGTTTGATTCGTTTAGGGAACGAATCAAAGTAAGAAACAATATGATCTCTATGGAACTAGAAAACAAAGAAACTCGACAAGAAAATCAAAAGAATAACATAGCTTGTATCATGAACACCAAAATAAGATTTAGACCCATAAGAGTGTCTGTTTGTACCAAGATAAATCCACCTAAGCTTTGAAAGATAATCATACCTCTTTTTAGCTTTACTTGGACCATCCAAGAATCAATATATTCACGTTGTAATATAATCGAACCAAGTGACCATTAGTCATGAAAAGAATCATAATCAAGCTTCCTTAGAGTACTTTCACCAAGTTTCAAGATTATTTCCTTTGTCAATGAACTATTACATGAATAATTAGATAACCCCCTTGACAAGGTTTTGTCATCATCAAAAATGAAACAACTAGTTTCACCAATCATCTCCAATTGCTCGAAATAATTATGATCACAATTATAAATCAATAGGATTGTGAGCATATGATCGAAACATACTATCAAGAGCATAGAATTAACACAATAAGGAGAAAATGAAATGGGCATGTCATCCAAATATATTCAAATGCCACTTGCTGGAAATGAAAGTTCAAACCCAATATAAAGATTGTAATATGTCGAATTGATAATCACACAATCATCAAAATTGTCTTCACAATCCATCATAGCATTATACATTTCATCACCACTAGATTTGTACGTAACCATTCTTGTATCATCACATAAAATCATCAACAATAAAAGGATAATAATATACCTTAAATGATGGTATAGAAATGGTGTAACAGCAAGAATCATCAAAAGAAAAATAGAGTTTTTCATCAAATATTGGAGGTAATGTTTCATCAAAATGCAAAGAACAATTTGATACATCTACTTCTTCATCATCAAAAAATCGGAGGCAAAGTATAGTCAAGTACTTGTGCCTCTTCTTCATACTCACAAGATGAAAAAAATTATATTGATGTACGAGTCTTCTTCATGAGCTTCCTTCTCCACACAAGTATCCACATAAAGAGACTCATCACAAGGATTTTGTCCCTCATTCGAAATGAAGGATATGGGGGAGGCCGATGTGATCTAAGTTATTAAGATCATGAGACAAGGTAATAGAATCAAGCTGAGTCAATCACACTATGTTGAGAAAATACTTAAGCAGTTTAGCATGCTTGATAAGGCACCGGTCTATACTTCCATAGAGCTAGGTATGAAAATTTCCAAACATATCGGACAAATAATTTAACAATTGGAGTATTCAAAGGTCATTGGATCTTTGATGTATGCCATGACCTGTTGATGTGTTTGTTTTTAGAGCACATTTATCTCCTCATTGTAGTGTCGAGTCTCGCGTTTTAGAATGATTTCACACACTTTACGCATGATTTTACCTTATTCTTGTCTCCATGGTGTTTTAAAGTAATTTTAGGTATTTTTGGAGATTTCAAGGTATTTTTGCGTACGAGACTTAGACGCTTTGATCGAGGATTAGACACGCGTATCGAAGTTTTCCCAAGCATTCCAAGTCTTTCCCAAGGTCCTCGCAAAGCCCGGATTCCATCAAGGACTTCAAAAGATCCAATTGGGCCAAAGAAAGGAAGCATTCGACCAAACCCTAGCACCATTCAGTCGAATGGACCAGGATATGACCGAATAGGATACTAACTCGGGTGAATAGGCACTTGATACCCTAGATTTGTGCTGAAACTTGCTGGAAACCCCGAACGGAGCCCTATTCGGTCGAATAGGTGCCCATTTGGGCCAATGGACTAACAATTCGGTTGAATGGACCCTTCGAACTGCGTATTTTTATTTCTTCGTAAGCTACACTTCGAGGGATTTTTGGAATTTTTACCCCTTTTGTTCCCTAACTTATAAATACCCCCTTGTATATGAATAAAACCTATGCCTAGTTTGAGTGCCTTTGTGCCTCACTTTAGAACATCACTCCATTTTTTGTTATCCTTAGTTTAAACCCTAGATTAGATTTAATGCTTTCATTTATGCTTTCGCTACATTTAAGCTTGTTCATTTATGTAAGTTTCTTTCATTTATTGCTTTTATGTCTTTATTGCTTTTGGTTTATGCTTTCATTTAATACTTTCCTAGTGTAGATAATGCTTTCTTGTTCTCCATTTCCTTTAATGCTTTCTCTATTGTATTCATGTCTTTAATGCTTTCCATGTTTATTGCTTTTGTCTTTAATATGCTATAGTAGTTCTTTAGGGGTTTTAGATTGGTGAAACCCTAGGTTTGGTCTTGTCTTCAATGTTTAGGATTAGGGTTAAGGTTGATGATGATTGATTGATTGATATTTGATTTGAATCTTATGCTGCCACTCTTTAAGAGATATAGGGCGATTATGGGTTGTTTGTGTGGCTTATAAGGTCACAAACTTCCCCTCGTTATCTATAGTATCTCGATTGATTACCGTTCGATCTCCCTTGAACTAACTTATCTTTATTTCCAATAGATCTTCCGAGGGTGGACCTAGTCTAGTCCCCGCTTATCTTTCATTTTTTAGTTTAGCTTTTCCTTCTTGTCATTATTTAGTTCACCCACCAACCAACCTTCCATATAACTTTCCCACATCAAGTCTTTAGTCTAGCATCCTTTGTCCTTGTGGTTCGACCCTCGACTTACCATTACACTCGTTGGAGTTGTATTAGGGTGAATATAAATTTTGTTTGCATAACCAAGGCCTTTAGTATTAATGAAGTGCAAAAAATCGGTTATCAAAATGGCGTCGTTGCCGGGACAGGGCGTTTTGTTTAGATTTTATTCTTGGTGTGGTTTGTGAATAGCTTTTGTTTTTGAAATTTTTGTTTTTCTTCATGGCTTATTATCCCTTGCAACAATACAAACATGAATCTTTTTGGAGATTCTTTGTCAGATATGAGGATTCTCTCCCTTATGAGCATAATCTTGAACAATGGAAAATTTGTCTTGACCTTTATGAGGGTTTGAATAGTGAGAATAAGGAATTCGTGGATGATGTCCAATTTAATGCATTCCTTGACCAAACCTCAATGTTATGTTTGAATTTCTTTAGATGGTTAGCCAAGGATAATATTGAGAAAGAATATCCAGGTTTCCCTCCCCTTGATGTTTCGCTAGCCTACCCCTTCACCGATTACATTTACGATGATATACCAATGGGGGATGAGTTGGAGAGAACGTGGAGTGTTAACTAGTCGAATTGGGCTTTTGAGGAGAGCCTAGGTACCCATGACCACCTTGTGCCCTTGGCGCTAGACCATGACCTAGACTCCCCTTACTCTATTGCTTACTCCCCTCCATCTCTTGATGATCAACTTATATGGATGAGTTTTTTGATAATATGTATAATTGGGATGAGTTTACATTTCCTACACTCTTATATCATGACTCTCTCGTTCCTTGTGTTGATGGACCACCTACCGGTGAGGTTCTTGTTGAGGTGTCTTATGTGATTCATACTAATGAACCCCTCACATATGTGCATGATCATCTAACTAGTGAACCCAATGACTAAGAGGTAGGTATGCCCTTGATTGAGGAGTCTCAAGTACATACCCTTAGTGTGTCTTCTGTTGAGTCTCACCCTACACCTCTTAGTCATTGTGAGATGCTTCCCATCTCTCTCCATCATGCTCAACTTGATGCTTTTGTTGACTTGCCAATTCCTTCCCTTTCCCCTTCCTTTCTTCACTCTTCATTCGGTTTTTCATCTCGTTATGAAAAGTCAATCTTTGTTGTGTTTCTGCTTCTCTACTTCTCTTCTCTCCCTCTTCCACTCCCTAACTTCTGCTGTTGTGGGGAGTGAGTTTGACAAACTCCTACAGAGTTTGACTCATTATATAGTGAGTTAGGTCTAGCTAAATACCTTAAAGAAGCGCTTGTTGGGAGGCAACCTAACTGTAAATATTATCTTTTATTCACTAGTGGAAAAAAAACGTATTTACGTCTTATCATTTGCTGCGGTTTATGTATATTCGCAGCAATAAATAGGAAAAGAATTGAAAAAAAACAATTAATTGTTGCGGTTTTAAGGTTTGACCGCAGCAAATACTCAGTATAATATTAATTGCTGCGGTTTTTTTAGGGACCGCAGCAAATAACCCTTACACATAACCGTTACACAACACATTTAATACATCAGCAGCATTAGTTGCTGCGGTTAGCTATGGCCCGCAGCAAATAACCGTTGGGAATTAAATATACACAGTATACAGTGGCATTAAAAACCCAGCATTCTCTTTTCACAAAACTCGACTACAACGTATTACATAGTATACACTTTGCTTCGTTCTCTCAAACCCATTAAAAAAACGCTTCATCTTCATCTTCATCTTCATCTGCTTCCTTCCTCTTCTTCATCTTCACAAACGTAATAGCCTTCTTCTTCAAAGTTCTTCATCTTCATTTGCAAACTTGAAAAACATTGTGTGTTAACATTTTCTTCAAAGTTCTTCATCTTCTTGGTTCATAAACCCACGAAATTTAATACTTATGTCTTGTTCATCTTCAAAACCCACAACATTAAGGTATCTTTTCTCCTTTTAATTTGTTAAGCTTTTAAGTTTTGCAAGATATTCATGAAAAACTCGAAAATTATGGCAACCGTTTGTATATATACTAATTTTGTTTCTCTAATTTTCGTTGTAGATAACATAACCCACGAAATCAAGGTAATTATATTTATTTTACTAATTTGCAAGTTCATATCTTTATTGTTTAACATGTAATTTAGTAATTTAGTGAATTTTTGTTTGAGTTGTTATTTGCAAATGATATGTACTGTTTTGCTTTTGCTTGTATGCTAGTATGCCAAATCTGGATACTATTTGTGCAAAATTTTACTATTTGTGAAGTTTACATTATTCAAGTTTATGTTATTAGTTTGTTAAATATTTGTGTAATTTGTTAAAAATGTGGTTTGTTGTTATAGTTATGTCTTTAACTATTAAAATTAGAATATGATTTTATTTACAATGTAGGGCTTAATATTGAAGTATGAAGTATAGAATTAGAATACAAAGTATGTATATTTAGGGTTAAATAGATTTGGTATAAATAAGTATATATTTATTTAGGGTTAAATATATTTGTTAGAAATAAGTATATATGTTTAAAAGTTGTGTATTAATTTTGTTTTGAATCAATTAATCACACTAATTAGGATGACAAAAGATCGTTCTTGGATGTATGGAAGCATTGAATCGTCAGAATTTATTGATGGCGTATTAGAATTTTGTAGTATTGCAGTTGAACATCAAGTTAGGACGGGGGGAGTTGGTTTTTATTGCCCATGTGTCAGTTGTGGCAATGTATCAAAGGTAGATAGTGTTGATATCCTTAGGAAGCACATACTTCGACGTGGGTTTAGGCCTCAATATCATGCTTGGGTTTGGCATGGTGAGGAGGGAGTTTACAAAGAGAAAAGTATTGTTGAGGACGTCAATAATGTGGCCGATGTCAACGAGGATGTAGTAGATCATGTTGAAGGGTATGAGACAGATGAAGAGAATGTCGATGAGGATGTGGTACGTGTCAATGAGATGATGGAGAAGTCGAGGATGAGTTAGGAAAACGTCCTCGTGTTTTTGACTTGTTGACAGAGGCTTCTCAAAAGCCTTTGTACCCTGGATGTACAAAGTTCACCAAACTAACAGCAGTGTTGACAATTATCAACATTAAGTCAAACTTCAATTGGAGTGACGCTAGTTTCACAATGTTATTAGAAGCATTAGGTGAGATGCTTCCTGAGGGAAATGAACTTCCAAAGTTGACTTATTATGCCAAAAAGCTCATGTGTCCTTTCGGCTTAGAGTACCAGAAGATTCATGTGTGTCCGAATGATTGTGTGCTGCATCGGAATGAAAACGAGAACTTAGAAGAGTGTCCTAGGTGTGGGTTATCGTGCTACAAGCGTAAAGGGGCTCGGGATGCTAAAGGGCCCCCGGCTAAGGTGTTGTGGTATCTTCCAATAATACCTAGATTCAAGCGCTTGTTTATAATAAAGAAAGATGTGTTAAATTTGAGGTGGCATGCAGATAGGGTGAAGAAAGGTCTTGCTCACACATCCATCTGATTCTCCGGAGTGGAAGAGTATTGATAGGTTGCATAAGACTTTTGGGGATGAGGTTCGTAATTTAAGGCTCAGACTGTGTACGGATGGAATGAACCCATTCGGCAATCTTATTTCTCAACATAGTACTTGGCCGGTACATTTAGTGATCTATAATTTGCCACCTTGGTTGTCTATGAAGCGTAAGTACATTATGCTTTCGCTTCTTATCTAGGGTCCTAAACAACCTGGCAATGACATAGATGTATATCTTGCACCTCTAGTTCAGGATTTGAGAAAGATGTGCGATGAAGGCGTTTCAGTGTTTGATGCATATGCTAATGAGAAGTTCACCTTGTGTGCAATGCTTTTATGCACCGTTAATGATTTTCCGGTATATGGCAACTTATCGGGGTATAAGAACAAAGGGAAGAAAGCATGCCCAATATGTATCGATGACATGGAATCCACTTGGATTCCTAAGTGCAAACACGTATTCATGTACCATCGAAAGTTCCTCCCACGAGACCACCAATATCGTAAGAAGAAGAAGTTGTTCAACGGGGAGGTTGAGGACCGTGTAGCTCGTCGATCATTGACCGGTTATGAGGTTTATGAACAGGTTAAGGGAGTTGAGACTGTATTTGGTAAAACGAGGCAAGTGTAAGGGGGTGAAGACCGATTATGGAAAAAAGAATTAATCTTTTGGAAGCTTCCATATTGGAGAGATCTACAGGTTAGGCATTATCTTGACGTTATGCATATAGAGAAAAATGTATGCGATTCCATACTCGAGACTCTCATGAACATTCCGGGTAAGACAAAAGATGTTAGGGCCGTGCGAGATTGGTTTGAATGTAAGGGTCTTCGTTCGAAGTTGTGGGCACATGTTAAGGTGAGTAAGAAAAGAAATAGAGCCGATGAAGTTGGTGGCAGTAAGAAGAAGATGAGTAATGACAAAGTTTATTTGCCTCCAGCTTGCTACACATTGTCCAAAGCAGAGAAGCGGACATTTTGTGAGTGTTTGTATGGAATTAAGGTTCCATCTGGGTACTCATCCCACATGAAGAGATTTGTGAGCCTAAATGGTAAGCTGAAGTTGGGAAGCATGAAATCTCACGATTGCCATGTAATGATGCAAGTGTTCTTACCAATTGCAATCCGTGGAATACTACCAAAACATGTGAGATATGCTATCACCGAGCTATGTTCGTTCTTCAACACAATTTGTAGTATAGTTCTTGATCCCTTTAAAATTGATGCAATTCAACTCGACGTGATTGTAACTTTATGCAAGTTTGAGACGTATTTTCCACCTTCTATCTTTGACATAATGGTTTATCTTATTGTCCATCTCGTTTGTGAGATCTAGCTTTTGGGTCCAGTTTTTTTAAGGTGGTGTTATCCTTTTGAAAGACACATGGGTGTTTTACAAAACAAGGTGAGGAATCCAGCACAACCCGAGGGGAGTATGATTCAAGGCACTATGAGCGATGAGATTAGTAACTTTATAGCCGAGTATTCGGCCATGGCAAAGCCTATTGAACTTCCCACCTCTAGACATGAAGGAAGGCTTGAAGGAAAAGAAACAATTGGCTCCAAATCGGTCACACCTCCTCGAGACAGCCTTCTGCAAGCACACTTGTATGTGTTGCATGATATTCCGGAAGTTCATCCTTTTTTTTGTGAGCATTTTGATATATTGCGCGCAAAACATCCTTCTAAAGGGGATAGAGCATTGATGCAGTTGCATAACAAGACGTTTATTAATTGGTTTCATAATCGAGTTATATGCAAAGAACTTAAGGGTGTATCCGAAATTGTTAAGTGGTTAGCTTTTAGTCCGCGTGATGATGTCAACAAATATGAGGGTTACGATGTCAATGGCTTCACATTTTGGACTGAGGGTCAAGACAAGAAGTCATTTTATCTACAGAATAGTGGGGTTTCTATTTTGGCGTCATCTACATTTTACACGAGTGCGAAGGATCAAGCGCCGGTTGATGCTAAATTGGTATACTACTGGCGGGTAGATAATAATCGATGATGCATAAAAAAATGACCACCCTTGTGGATTCACTCTTGTAGACTTAGCTCGCTTGCATGATAGTGAGGAGCCATTCATACTAGCCACATAAGCCAAGCAAGTATTCTATATTGTAGACCCCTCTGATAAAAAATGGTCTATTGTTGTACCGGGAAAAAGAAGCATCCTTGGTATAGGTGATGTTGAGGATGAGGAAGAATATGAAGCTTTTGAAGACTCCCCTCCCTTTATCAATCCAAAATCATTCGATCACGATGATGTAGATGATGTAGATGTTGGTTATATGCATGTAGATCACACGGAAGAAATACATTTTGAATTAAGTGATTCACAAGGTATGAATTTAAAGCTTTTTAAAGTTTTTTTGGCACTTGGTTTGTTTTGCATGAAACTTTGCACAAAACACTATTTGTTATATATTATTGTGTTGAACGTATTAGAATTGTAAATCATAGTCATATTCTTAATATTACTTAGCTTATGTCCTAATATATTTTTATTCATACTCTTTCAGGTACCGATATATAATGCATCTATTTAGAGACGAAATTGTCCCCGAGATTGAGACCTAGGATAATGAGCATCGTAGTTACGACAGTGAAGAGGACTAAATTGTGAGGTACGAGCGTATGGCAGAAGACGCTCCACCAATTGACAATGATTTTGACACTGAAGACGCCCCACCAATGGATGCTCCCACTACCAGTAAGAAAAGAAAAGGGCGAGGTCCTACGAAAAACCTCAAAGTCACAGAACTCATGCATTTGGAATACAATGCATTGGGTCAACCTTGCAGAAAATGGCGTAGGCAATATGGAAAACATGTGGGCCTATGTATCCGCAAGATTTCCATATTGCACGCATGGAACGAGGTTCCAGAGGGTCTGAAGAATTCTCTATGGAATGATACTGTGGTAAGCAACTTTACTATTTTTACTCATTTAGTTTCATTTTAAAATTAATTTAATTGACAGTAATAAATATAAGTTTTTTTTGTAGAATCTTTTCCACATCGAGAGCGATAAGGACAAGAAGAATGTGTTTCTTTCAGCTGTTGCTGAAAGATTCAGAGATTTCAAATCCAAGCTACTAACTGGCTGGATTACGAAGAGTCATGCTCGTACGACCAAAACGGGAAACGAAGGTGGAGAGCAAGCACCTTCGAAGATGCCCTACCAAATATGAGGTCACATATCAAAGAGGGATTGAGAGGCCTTTGTTGCCAAAAGAACAACTCCCATAGAAGTTGTAAGTATTTCATATTATATTATAGTTTTTGATTTGAATTTACTTTTTTTGCTTCAGTCATTAAACTAATACATGACATTCGATTTCTATTGATTAATTAGGAAAAGCGTGGTAAAGCTTCTGATTCTGCAAGCAAAAGGAAGTTTTACCATCGCTTGGGTCAGAAAACGTACGATGAGGTCCGAAAAGAGTGGGTGGATGCAGGTTTATACCCCAATCAAAGTTCATCCATGCCCTCATCTACGACTACCTCCGCATCCGTGAATACTCCTGCTGGAGATCGGGTGCGTGATTGGAATTGCGGGCTTTATTCCCCAGATGCAAGTGGTAAATTTACCATTAATGATCCGGGAACGAAGAAGGTTGCTGATGTTGTGGTGAGTTTTGAAATTATTAAGTATATTCTTGATTTGTTTTGTATTCTTTGGTTTTGATTTACTTATACTAATTGCTATATATGTCACTTTTTATTTGAACAGATGGGCTGGAAGGAAAACGAAGCTACGGGGGAGTTCACGCCAAGAGGCAATGTTGACGCATTGTATATGGTCTTAGGGAAAGACCACAGTGGGCGGGTAGTCGGAAAAGGAGGAGTCTGCGTGGGGCTACAGAAGGCATTCGGCAAAGAGTGTGTTGCTACTCAATCCCGAATGACGTTGCGGGATGAAGTAGCGACCCTCCGAGCAGAGATTACGAAGGACGTTATCGCCAAACTGGCCGCCATGTTGCAGAAGATGGGAGCACCCGTTGTTGACTTGGCAAACCTGATTGTTGAGGATCAAGAAAGTCAACATGGGGATCCTAATGCTTTGGTCAAGCCAACACTCGAGCCCATTACCCCCGTAGCACCCCAGCCCATTACTTTCCCTGAAGCGGAAAACCCTACACTGGAGACCATAGACTCCATTGCTCAAAATCCGGAGCCAACTCCGGAGCCAGTGCTACAGGTACATAGTTTTTAAATATATAAGCACTTATTAATTTAAATTGCAACGCGTTTTAATATTTTAATACTAAACGACGCAATTTTCAGGAGGCGACTCCTTGTTCTCTTTTGCTGCCTCAGTTAGGTGTTGCTAGTGATGGCGACTTAACTGAGGTTGCATATGGTGTGGCCCAGCCAACCAAAGAGGGCCAAACAGTGCATTCGATGCCTATTACAAGTAGCCACATCAGTGTGACCGTGGAAACTATTGTAAAGGGGTTTGAAGATTTCTCACTCCCGGTTCCAATGCCAACATGGAGCCTTGAGAAACTATCAGACGCCCTAGGTAGTTTCATCACATGGCCATATGCTTGGGTCCAATTCACTAACATGATAAGAATCATTTGTACCTTATTTATTTTTATTTTTTTTAATTGCATGCTTACACTAATTTAATTGTATAAATTGAAATAGCAAAAGAGTCCAAAGAGATCTTGGAGAGAGATCAGTTCCTCAGCAAAGGTGTCGACTGGGTCAAAGTTGATGTCAAGCACTCCAATTTAGACTGATGCGGAGCTAAGCGATCTCTCTCAAGATTGCAAATGGTTGCACACTTGTGCATCTCGCTTGCGTGAGGAGGACCCAATCATTTTAAACCTGCAGAAAGACCAATTCTGCTTTTTAAAAAGCCCGTTTGTAATTATTGGTCCTAGTGACATTGGGCAATTTTTGAGAGGAGAGATGCTGAACGTAGCTCTTATCCATGTCTACATTAGGTGATGCTCATTATCTTACAAGTTAGGCATTGTTATATAATTGTTTTAATAAACGAATTACTAACAAAATTTTCTTATTCATGAGTTTAGTGCGGCTTACAAGTTTAGTGATGCTCATTATATTACGGAAGAGTAAGTTTTATTTTTGAAATTGAACTTATCTTTTGATTTTTAAAGTCAGCTAATCTCTAATTTGTTCATTTTAAATTTGCGTTTCCAGTTTGCATTGGATACATTTGGTCATATGTCCTTTAATGAACAATGTGCACGTCTTCGACTCATTACAAAAACCTCAAAGCCCGCCTCGCAACACAAAATTCAAAGCGTTGTTGAATGCGTACGTAAGATTAATTATTTTACCAATTTGATTTAATTGAGTGTTATATATATATATAGTATTACTTTTGCCATGCGTTTTAGCACAATGAAAAAAGTGCATGGACAAATGGGATCTACATCCAGAGCCACATTTCCAAAATGGACAGCAATAAAGGTACACAAATTCGATTTTATGCGTTTTTAAGCGTTTTTTTCAATTTCGTGCGTAAAGTAGCTCAAACTTGGTTTGTTATGCACGAAACTTGGCACACAACACTATTTGGTATATATTATTGTGTTGAAGTGGTTAGAATTGAAAATCACAGTCATATGCTAGAAATTACGTGTTAAGTTGCGATTTTATGCGTTTTTAAGCTTTTTTGGCACTTTTCGCATAAAGTAGCTCAAACTTGGTTTGTTCTGCACGAAACTTGGCACACAACACTATTTGGTATATATTATTGTGTTGAAGTGGTTAGAATTGAAAATCATAGTCATATGCTAGAAATTACGTGTTAAATTGCAATTTTATGCGTTTTTAAGCTTTTTTTGCACTTTTGCGCATAAAGTAGCTCAAACTTGGTTTTTTGTGCATGAAACTTGGCACAAAACACTATTTGGTATATATTATTGTGTTGAAGTGGTTAGAATTGAAAATTATAGTCATATGCTAGAAATTACGTGTTAAGTTGCGATTTTATGCGTTTTTAAGCTGTTTTGATTTTGATTTTGATTTTGATTTTGATGCGAAACCGTGGCTGATTAAGGCCTTGGTTATGCTAGGATTAATGTTGTGCGGAAGCTTTGATTAATGACACAGACGAAACTATAAATGATCATGAAAAGAATACGAAACAACAACAAACACTTAGACAATTCTGATCTAGCAAAATGTCGAGCAACCCTCCTTCAGCTCAGCTTCTAGGAGTCCACGCGGATTGTTAGAATGATTTTAGCACCTTGATCGCTAGATCCAAGTATTAAGATTCCATTTCCACTTTAGCATAGTCCTGGATGCATAGGTTTGGTCTCCACTTGTCGTGAGGTCTGTATGCAGCCTTGTGTAGGCTGCTTTGGTATCTTCATTTGATACAACCACATTTGTATCAGATATGCACGAAACTTGGCACACAACATTATGTGGTATATATTATTGTTTTGAAGTGGTTAGAATTGAAAATCGTAGTCGTATACTAGAAATTACGTGTTTAGTTGCGATTTTAAGGGTTTTTAAGCATTTTTGGCCCTTTTGCGCATAAAGTAGCTCAAACTTGGTTTGTTTTGCACGAAACTTGGCACACAACACTATTTGGTATATATTATTGTGTTGAAGTGGTTAGAATTGAAAATCATAGTCATATGCTAGAAATTACGTGTTAAGTTGCAATTTTAAGCGTTTTTGCCACTTTTGCGCATAAAGTAGCTCAAACTTGGTTTGTTTTGCACGAAACTTGGCACACAACACTATTTGGTATATATTATTGTGTTGAAATGTTTAGAATTGAAAATCGTAGTCATATGCTAGAAATTACGTGCTAAGTTGCGATTTTATACGTTTTTAAGCGTTATTGCCACTTTTGCGCATAAAGTAGCTCAAACTTAGTTTGTTTGCCACGAAACTTGCGCATAAAATAAACATTCTACCAAACCCCAGCACCATTCGCTCGAATGGACCAGGATTCGGCCGAATGGGATACTAATTCGAGTGAATGGGCGCTTGATACCCCAGATTTGTGCATAAACTTTTCGGAATCCCCGAATAGAACCCCATTCGGTCGAATGGGTGCCCATTCGGGCGAATGGACTAACAATTCGGTCGAATGGACCCTCCAGACTGCGTATTTTTATTTCTTCGCAAGTTGCACTTCGAGGGCTTTTAGGGCTTTTTACCTCTTTTGTTCCCTAGCTTATAAATACCCCCTTATATCTAAATAAACCCTATGCCTAGTTTGAGTGTCTTTCTGCCTCACTCTAGAACATCACTCCATTATTGTTTTCCTTAGTTTAAACCCTAGATTTGATTTAATGCTTTCATTTATTCTTTCTCTACATTTAAGCTTGTTCATTTATTTAAGTTTCTTTAATTTATTGCTTTCAAGTCTTTATTGCTTTTGGTTTATGTTTTCATTTAATGCTTTCCTAGTGTAGATTTAATGTTTTTTTGTTCTTCATTTCATTTAATGCTTTCTCTATTGTATTCTTACCTTTATTGCTTTCCATGTTTATTGTTTTTGTCTTTAATATGCTAGAGTAATTCTTTAGGGGTTTTAGATTGGTTAAACCCTTAATTTGGTTTTGTCTCCAATGTTTAGGATTAGGGTTGAGGTTGATAATGATTGATTGATTGATATTCGATTCGAATCTTGTCTTGCCACTCTTTTAGAGACATAGGGCCATTATGGGTTGTTCGTGTAGCTGGTCACAAACTTCCCCTAGTTATCTAGAGTGTCTCGATTGATTACCGTTCGAGATCCCTTGACCTAACTTATCTTTATTTCCAATAGATCTTCTCCCCGCTTGTCTGTCATTGTTTAGTTTCGCTTTTCCTTCTTGTCATTGGTTAATTCACCCACCAACCAACCTTCCATATAACTTTCCCACGTCAAGTCTTTAGCCTAGCATCCCTTTTCCTTGTGGTTTGACTTCCGACTTACCATTACATTCCTTGTAGTAGTATTAGGGTGACTATAAATATTGTTTGCATAACCAAGGCATTTAGTATTAACGACGTGCTAAAAACCGTTATCACCTATACAAGACAGACATAGCTTTTGCGATTGGTAAACTAAGTAGATTTACAAGCAAACCAGGTTCCCATCTAGTGGAGAACCACCTATTCAGCATCTAGTGAAGTAGTGTGTTTGAGGAATCTCATGTTTGAGATACCTTTGTTACCTAAGCCAATTTCACCGGTGGCGATTAATGCGGATAGCATGACGGCTTTAGGTATTATAGTCAAGTGTACAATGGTAAGTCTCGTCATATTGCTCTTAGGCACAACCTAATGCAAGGGCTTATCACTAATGGGGTCATAACGTTTGACTATGTGAACACTAAGTTCAATGTGGCTGATTCTTTTACAAAAGCCATGAGTAGGGATTCAATTGAACAAGCGTCAATTGCAATCAAATTATGTCAATAATAGTCATTTGGAAAAGCCCAATTCACACATGAGTAACATTGTGTCTTGAATTCAATGTGGTAAAATTCCTTTGATTTTTGTAAGCAACAAGTTTTAATGACCCATCGTTGCTTTGGACTATGATGAACGAGGTAGTCGTCCATTGAAAGTCCTGAACATCAAGAGTTGAATAGCTCTTGGTGTTGTATCCGTTTCACGGAGATATGTTTTATACGTAATGAGAGCCTACCTATATAAGTTTGAACTGTGGCCGCTTCAACTAGTCAAGATTGGCATACTGACTATGTTAAACTTATGAATAAGATACGGTTACGACCTTATAATGTGTCAAGTTAATGTGTTTGAGTTATTGATTTTGTGTGTACTTCATCTTCTAGTGGTTGGATGGGTCATTTGATTCAAATCTGAATGGATATCAATTATGACTCGATCACTTATAAAGTGTGTACTAGGCGTTAATTCATCCGTAGGGACATTAGCATTGATGCATGAAATGGAATTATAAAATTTTGTTTTGTAAACGAGAAAAAGGCTTAATATACTCTAAATGGGGGAGGATTGTTGAACATTTAGTGTATATTAATCCTAAGTAAATAATCACCAAGTACTACAAATAGTAGTGGGATAATATGTATTAAAATACAAGGTCCAAAATGGGTTCAAAGGATAGAACAAAAACGAAATTAAAAAACCGAGTCAGCAGGAAAACCCGACTCCGCTTTCCTAAGAATGGGCCTAAAGCCGACTCGACTTTAGGTACTGGAAAATTGATTATGTCCAGAGGAATAAGCCGAGTCGGCTTTCTTGGGGTTGGAGCAAAAGTCGACTCGGCTTTTTCTTCTGATTTGACCGTTGTGTCTTTACGTTTCCTTTGAGTTACAAAACTGATGTTACAAAGGCATAATGAGGAAGAATAATGCTCATGAATACCTTAGTTATAATGGTATTGATTGGAGGTTATTAAGGTTGATTATAAATGGGTGATTAAATGTTCCTTGACCCTTAACTATACTTGAACTAGTATAAATAGGGGCTTGGGGAAGGATTCTAGATACACCAATTTTGAATTCTCATTCTTGTTTTTCTCTTTCACTTGTGTTCTTTCAAAAAGAGTTATAAACTTCTTGTTAGAACTTCCAAAGTTTATAATTCATTAAACACTTGTTTTTAACTTTCATACCCTAAATACTAAGGGTGTATTGTGTTGTTTTTATCTCATTTTGAATTTTCCAAGTCAAAACCCAGATACCTTTGTGGGGGAAATATCAGAAAAGGAAAGTGATTACACACCTACAACAAGTATCAAGTTTTTGGGTAACGGTTGTCGTTACAAAGATCATTCTCAAGTTTTACTTATTGTTATTTTGTAAGTTTTATTTAGCCATCAACAAAGGGAAAATACAAATCCTAATTGTAATTTGTATTTTGCATTATTATAGTTGTAATAGATTTGGTTGTGTTTCCTGATATATAAGGTCGAGTTTCACTGTCCTGTCTTTTGACTTTAGAATTTAGATTTTTAAATTAATTAAATAATTCATTAGGGCACGTGTAAAGCCTAACTCCTATTCACAAGATGCATTCTATTTTGGAGGCCTTTAATAAGTGACTTTATGTTTTCTTTAATGTTTTCTTGCAATAGCTTCAATTATGCCTAGTTTATCTAAAATCATGCTTGTTTGTAAACACATTGTTAAATAATTTAATTTAGGGGAGCTATGGATCAATCCATGTAATATATGGTATATATCAAAGAATATTACAGTTTATATAACTGGAAACTCCT